>NC_081409.1:721887350-722487350 GCF_030272615.1 Cryptomeria japonica
TGTCAAGATCATTTCTCTAATACCACTATAATATCACACATGAAATATTTATTCATCAATCTTGTATCTAATTACAACAATCTTCTTCTAGGACTTGTCATATTGACATATTTGATCTATTAACACCAAAAATGCTAATACAACAACGAGAACTATGACAACTATAACAATAATAAAATATGGAAATACACTTACAAATCCTCACTCAACAAACTACAAAGAACACATTGCAAAGCCTTTACTATTTTATTTGAAGCTAAAATAGAAAGGGCCTCCAAAACTTGAATTAGATATAAAATGAAAAAAAAATCATTTTAAGCCACTCTTACAACTAAAAAATAGCCCAAAACACACCCCATAATAACCCACTTGCACATAGACTTCACCAACAACATAACACTATACAACACCCAACTATTCCAAATTGTACGATGAATCTCCCAAAGTCTATAGCTAGGAAGACTCATAACCATATAAAAATGCACATAGTAGCAATTCACAATCCACTCCAACTACACCGACAACTATGCATTCCAATTTCACTTGCAACCTAAAATCAACACAAACTACAAAAGGTTAAAAATTATAACCTAAAATCAACACAAAATATAAAAGATTAAAACTTCTACAAATCCTTATGCTCCAATGTAATCTTGAGCGAAATTCTCCAAGAGAGGATTATAAATCCAAAGTTCATACTGAAAATTATTGTAAAAAATGAATTGATAGTTACTAAATAAAACTTAAAATGTTTTCTTATACCCAACTTGACCCACAAAATCCAATGTCCATCTTGGAGGGAAAAATAATTAAAAAATTATATTTTAAATTTGTATATATAACTGTGTAACCAAATAGCTCATCATGTCATGCTTGATTAATGATATGTCATGCCTCTATCATAACTATCGTAGAATCTACTATTTTTAGCATCTAAGATATAGATTCATTTGTGCCTTTCAATGTCTTATTTACACATGTTATTCACACTTATTATTGGCATCATTGATGCTATCATTTATCTCATGACATTTACTATGCCTTAAACGCTTCTTATTGCATTATTTCACTTTCACTATGGTCTTGTAGTAATGTAAATGTTGAGTTTAGTTGAGAGACATCATGCAACCCCCTTTATATTTACTTTGTCATTGCCATATTTTTATACATGAGTAGCATCATAATTTTCCCCTTCACAGACTTTTGTTCCTTAAATATTCTTTCCCATATGGAGCATGTTCCTTGATACAAGATTTCATATTTACATCTCACATTATTCCACTCACATGATTAATTCCAATGATAAGTAGCTACTTTCTTATATTGGAGGTTGTTAGGATTAAGGTTTCATTTGAATACAATCTTATATATGTTTTAAGTGTCTCCAACACTCTTGGAAGGTGTACAAGAATACCTAGGGTGTAACTAGAGAAATAATTTGTAATCTAGATTTCCATGAGTCTTGACATTGTTTTTTATACGCATCAATGGAGGAGGTGGAGAGCTATTGCGGCACTTATAGTTAACTTCAATTTAATTTAAGACATTATCCCATTCCTAAGTGCTAGAAGAGGAGTTTATAAATATTTTAATGATAAATAGGGGCCCCATTTAGTGTCTCGTCTCCAAAATAGAGCATTGCAGTTGAGGATATGAGTCGTCAAGCAATTAATGTTCAATGATACCTTTGTGGTTGTGTATTCTACATGGAGACTCATTGATTAAGCTGATGCAACAATTAAGTAAATTTATTGATGTATTTACTATTGCTAGAAGATGTTGTCCAAAGTAAGCATTTGTTATTACGAGATACCTTGGTTTTAGTAAATCCATTATATTGTTAAAATTATTTTTTAGTTTTGGGATCTCTCATTGCCTATATATTGGAGGTATGGGATAGTTGTTTTAAGAGATCATTATTTATATGTATTTAGGTGCTACCAAAATGTTATCATATTTTAGAGTGGTAGTTGATGATATTGTATATAATGTATATTAAAAATTAATATATACATGTCCCATATCTCTAGTGGATATTTTTCCTGAAAGGGTTTCTCCATGTAAAACCTATGTTTATATGGTTGTCTCTTTTTTTTAAAAAAAATTTCAGGTATGTATACCTCTTCAGACATTATTAAATTATGGTGATCTTGTAATAAGAAACAATATTAGATTTTCATACATTATGAAGAAGATTTTGTTATAGCTTCAACCTTGTTTCCCAACATTGTGTATCAAAGGTAAAAGTTCTACATAAAAAGGGTGTATTTCTATTAATTGTTGATTTTGTTTTTGTTACATAGTGGGAACTTTTACATTATATATTTTGTATATTTTTGTAAAGATTGAAAAACATGGTCTCTACATCTCATTTGATTTTTTCATAAATTCAATGCCACTAATAACAAGATGTGAGAGTTAAAGATAGAAGATCTTTTTAAGGAAACAAATAAGTGGAGAGCTATTGAAGAAGATAAAAATCCATCCTAAATATCTAATCAAGACTAGCTAAGTTTGGGTAAGAATAGATAGGGATCCGTTTGGTGGTGTCTTGTTGATTTTTTTCTTTTGAATGTCTCTAAGGAAATTGTTGCCTAAAAGATAGATCGAAGAGGATAGGTGGCATTTACCGAACCAAAAGCCTAACAAATAAATTATATTTCAAAATATGATTATATTCTTGAAAATAAAATATGGCAATCCTATTGCAAATCATTTAAATACTTTTAATTTGATTGGAGATAAAAGATTTTTTATATTTTAAGATGCAAGACGAATATTGATGCATTTAATTGCTTTTTAATTTACCTAATACTTGAAAAAAAAATTGTTCTTGTTAGTGGTAGTAGTGTAAAAATAAAAATAGAGAGTACCATTACTATATGTTTAAGATGATATGGAAAGAAAATGTATGAATGGTCTGAAAAATGCCTTGCATGCTTAGGGAACGTTTAAGAAAAAATGAGGGTCTAAAGAGGATAAAAGGAAAAGTAGATCTCCAAATATAAATGATAAAAAAAATAACCTAGGGAAGAGAAGAATAAAGTGTTGGAACTATGCGAAGAGAGGGCATGTGAAGAAGGAATACAAAAAAAAGAAGAAATCTTATGATATGAGTGCACAAGAGTAAAATTAACAAGAGAAAAATCTTTGTGACATTCTGCCAAGATCAAGAGCTCAATGAAAAGTAGAAAATAGATAGACAAAATATATGATAGGAATAAACTGTATTCTATCAAGATGAAAATACTGATCAACTGGGTCATCAAAAGTTCTTACATACAATGTATATGAGCCTACTTATATAGGCAAGGCATTATGGATATGTGAGCACACAAACATGACATGTGGCTCAATGAGAAACAAGGATAGGTAGGAAATAGGTGTGTTAGGTAGGAGAAACAATAAAATATTCCACATGAGGTGGATCACCCATCAAAGGTGGAATTATCATCCCACAATAAGTGGATATGATAAAGTAATAACAAGATCACACCATAAAAGGTGGAAATCTCCTACAAAACACTATCCCAATGTAGCACATCTCCCTAGGTGTCTCATATGCAAACTACTATGATATGTATGTACCTAAGTAAACTTAAGTAAAGTGTAATTATATCCAACACGAATAAATAATTACACCAACAATCTTAACAAAGAAAAATTGAATCATCCTTCAACGAGTCTATTTAAATAAATAAAAAGATGATTATAGAAGAAAAAGAATCCTAAGAATTGAATACAAAATATAGAAAAATTAAACTAACCAATAATTATAAGTTAAGATCATGTTATACGTTAAATTACTAATAAATCAAATATTTTGTCTAATAAAGGGGCTAAGCCTTACTAATTCCTCCTTGTTTAGAGAAAGTGTCCCCACTTTCTCCTTAATATGAGGAAAATTATACATAAAGATGCTAGTGATATCCACTTGGCTTAGGTCAATAGGTTATCCTTATGACCAATCGAGTATGTAGTGATGATCTCATCCCTAGAAAAGTGTGTGTGAACCTCAAAAATAGTATCTACATCCAAAGGAGGCTAAAAATTCATAATATTATGCTCAAGATGAGGTAGAGCCACTTCATCTTGCAAGTGAGGTGAATCATGCTTCCTTTGTTGATTAACATTAACCACATCATGGATTCCAAGCTTGGATGGAAGATCAAGTTCAAAGGCATTATCTCCTAACTCTTAGATAATGGTATAAGGCCTATAGATGATAGACTTATGATTATGATGCTATAAATTAATAAGGGATGCAACACTTATCATAAATTTCCTCATAGTTAGCTTGAGAAGTAAAAATAGATGCTTGGACTTGTGCATGGATGTTTTTTATATTTGGAATTAATTAAAAAAGCTCGGTCTTGTTCCTTTTGTTGGTGTGATGAAGAATTTGTAGAGAGACTGATTAGACTCTTATATGGAGCACAAGGTTGATTTCCATAACATACCTCAAAAGGAGAGTGGTCTGTGAAGGCATTTGTGACCTTATTATATCTATGCTACAAAATATGAAGATAGTTATCCCACAATTTATTATTGTTGTATTATATCTTAAGACAATGAACTAAATTCTTATTCAACACTTCAATTTGACCATTTTTTAGTGACAAAAAATATATAGAATATCAAATTTAATGCCCCAAGTGCTTCCAAAGTGATTTTCAAAACTCACTAAAAAATATAGAATCACAATCACAGCAAATAATAGAAAGAGAAAACCAAGCTAACACCATAAATTACTATAAAATATTATTCTACAATTTTAAGAGAATCAATAGTCTTCTTACAAGGCACGAAGATTTCCATCTTATAAAACTGAGATGCCACAACAAAAATACAATCATGTTGTTTGAAAGTAGTAATGAAATTTTGGAAAGAGTGTATTATTGATCTAAAATATACATTAAAAGAATATATAGTTTTTCACTCATCATAAGAAACAAATCTAATATCTTCACCAGAAGCATGTTCACAAGTTGGGATAATAGAATGACTCAAAATTGGGAAAATAAACTAGCAAATCGTGCCATTGAAATGGATATGCAAAACTGGTCACATTATTTGTGTCCACGTTGGGAGGTGTTTGAGTGGAAGGTTGGGAGCCAGGGAAATGATGTTGACTGGTTTATGTTGGCATTGTATTCTTGGTTGAGTAGTTATATCTTTGTTCTCAGGTGTGAACCCCATTTGGTCACTCTTTCATTAATAAAAATGAAAAATCTAGTATCTAAAATTTGGATCAAAAAATAAAAAACCTTATTGGTACTACTCATTTTTTAATAGTTAATGATTGAATAAGTTTTAAATGTATGAGGCCTATTTCAAATGAGTGTTTTCTTAAATTTTAAGATAGTATTGTTACATCCTTTCTTACGATATTGTTTATGTTTTTATTTCTATATAAATTTTGTGGTTAATTTAGATTTGAATATGGTTTGTATGAAACGAATGAGTTTTAATGAGCTTTCATTTATGGAATGTTTTACCTTAGTGATAAATAAGATTTGATTAATGTATTGTTTTTCAATATATTGAAGATGATTACATGTTATGTGTTAATTACAGTTGTGGTTCCAAGATGGTTGCAAGACAAACTACCCCACCCTCTAGGAAGAGAGAGAGAGAGAGAGAGAGAGAGAGAGAGAGAGAGAGAGAGAGAGAGAGAGAGAGAGAGAGGATTACAAACAAAAGAATTTGCGAGTGTTGCCATCTGAGTCTTTGCACACATTCACCTAGTTTAAGTTATCCTTCATCAAATCTTTGATTGAATTTCTTGTGTTTCATTGGGTTTGTGTTAGTTTGAATCTACGTTGACCTTGTCATCAAACTTAGACCTATACTTTGGTTGGATTATTTTTTTTCTTAAACGTATTCTCATAATCCTTTAATTTCATATGTATTATTGATTGTTAGTATTATTATTATTATCAAATATTGTTTTAATTACTTAATAAATACTTATATAAATGAACGTATGATTGTTTATGATGTATATACGTATACATATATGAAAATACATATAAATGAACATATTTATATATATATGTTCTTTATACGAATATATATGAATTGGTGAGGTAAATAAAACTACACAGTTATGATGTAATTTGGCATAAAAAATTCAAATGGCTATATAGCCAACTTATGAGTTCATTATGTTGGTTTTGTGTTGATGTGTAACTCGAATGTAATAACCTTCTTAGATACTTGAGCTTCATCTTGGAATGAAGGCACTAGTCTTGAGTGCAAATGAACATATCATTTTTAATGGGAATTAAGAGTTCAAGGCATATACCATGATTATTTCAACTTTGTCTTAAAAACCAACGATCTATCATCATATTAAAATACAAGATGTGAATAATTGAATCACAAGACATTTTTCTTTTGTATGAGCCGACTAGCCAAGCCTAATGGAAATATTATTAACTCTTTTTCATACCCAACTTGGGTATTGCTTTGTGTGATGTTTTTTTTTTTAAAGTTAGATAAGTATCTTTCAATGCATTGAAATAGGAACAAAGAAAAGATATTACTCACTCTATAATGTGATAAATAAGGGAGATAACAATTTCTTGTTATGCATTTGATTGCTTATGTAAAAGCCAGAAAGAAGAACATATGCATTGTATCATATTTAAACCATTTCTTGATTTAATCTTTTGGGATAGTTTTTGAAGTTTGAAGGGAAAAAGGTTTTTTCCTATCGCTTAGAAGCTAGTGATTATTAATTACTCTTTCACATACAATAGAGGGAATCACCAGTTGGCTTAAATCACATGATATTTTATGTTTTGGTTGGCTTAAAATTGTAGAGTTGATTGACATTCTCTAGGTTTAATATGTTGTTTAATGAGTATCGTTGAAGTTTGAAATAACAGAGTTTATCTCCATAGGTACCAGTAAGAATTGGCTCTACAATATGAATCAAGTGTGAATATTTGAAAACTTACACGATAAGTTTAGTCTCTCATTACAAGGATGTAAAGAAAAGATTTTTAAATTCTGGTTCATACTATTGAATCATCATTCCAGGCATGGGATTCTCTTAACCTTGTATAATTTCTTGTATGCAACAATAGATAAAAATACTTATACGTTCATACTCTAAAAGAAATAACCAAATATAAATGAATTGCTTATAGTTTAAGTTTTTGTGATGTCCTCTAAAATTTAAAATTGTAGAATGTATTGAGAATTAAGCGAGGAATGTCTCTTTCTTGTGAACAAGAGGATTAATTTTCTTAAAATGAAAAGAGCATTCAGTACAAGTCAAACTTAAAAGATATGTAAGAGAGTGAAATCTTTCATGACTGCAAGTACAATAATGTGCATGTGTTTATTATAGGATTCAATTTTTTATTTATAAGGTCAGATTATGCAAGGAATTTTCTTGTTCATGATATGTGAAAAGAGAGAATAGATTCATAATTGATAATCTTATAAATTGTGCTTCACATTTGAACAAGGCTTAAGAGGATATGAACGAGAGGAGTAAAATGTTGTGTAATAAGTTGAGTAAGTGTGGGTGAGTAGATGATTTAACTTTATGTTGTTATAGCATACAAACTTTTGGTCAAGATGGTACAAAGGTTTTCTTGCATCTAGTATATTCACTGTGTCTAGATGCATAGTCTGGTCAGTTTGTCATGCATAGTTAGCAAGATTTTAGATTTGTACAATCAATTAGATCTATGTAGGGCACAACACTAGGCTTATTAGGAAACCTTGACCAATTCATGTGTTTGTATCCTCATGACTTTTTATTTATTCTTTTAATCAATTAATTCATTAAAGCCCTGATTAGGTCCTATTTTGAGTCTCGACCTTCAAGTCCAGATTTCGCACATCTAAACATCTTAAATCATCACACACACTTGGGGATAACCTTATAATCATGATATCTTGCATCACTAGAAATTTGGAAAAAATTTGATAGGACCGGTGTGATTCCATCACTAGAAATTTGGAAAAACATTGATAGGATCGGTGTGAATCACAACGGTCCCAACTTTTTCTCCCTGAATTTTAGGATCATGTTTTGGTAGTATTATAATGTTTAAATCCAAATGCATGCAATAATATAACAATTCTACGTCCTCTTTGATAAAAAACAAGGTTAGGGTTTCATATATAAAGTCTTTCCTTTCCTCATTTGAAGGATTCATTCTCTAGTAATTAAAGGAGCCTCTTGTGAAGTGAAAGTATAAGTTATGTGAAGTTTTCAATCAAAAAATCAATCTTCATCAAGTCTACATCAACCATTTTCATCATCAATTGAAGCTTTGAGGATATTGAAGAATAATAGGAGATCACTGACTGTTCATTGGCTTGTACCTATCCCTTACGATTTGGTGGAAATCACCAAAACAAGGATTTTGACTAAGGCAAAATCCTATATAGTCACCCAAACACCACTTTTCAAGTTGCAAGTACAAGTGTAGAAATTTGATTGATGCATGATCTTCGAAAAATTCAAAGTTTGTCGGTGCATGTCCAGATCCAGAAAGAGACCCTAGATCCCTGGGACCAGAGACCCCAATACTTTGGTCCAAGACCAAAGTGCCCAATTCCCTGGTCCTTAGCACTTTTGGGCATTCTTTGGTAGTTCTGACCTTAGAGATTTAGCAAGCATATTCTAGAAGTCCAACTTAGTACAAATAAGGGGGACCAGAGTGCCCAACACCCTGGTCTTGCTCAATCATGCCTAGATTCTGATATCAGATGCATAAGAGAATTTCCCCTTCATCTTTGTACTTTGTGTCCCAATTTTAGTTTTGTATCTTCTCTGATTATTACAGTTAACCTAGTCATTTCCTTCATTGTTCTAGCTTAGTTTGTCATCGTTGCACATTTAGCCCATTTCCCTTTCATAGAAATAAAGGAATAGAAACCCTAAATTTATGAATCTCTTCTACAAGAGTTAGTCAAAGTGAATCACTTTCTTAGGAGATTTTGTATTCCAATGTATGGAGGAAAGTGGGGTTAGGTCCTAGACTACTTGATCCCATTTTTCATCATCACATTTTTGGTGAACCCAACATTCTTACACTTACATTAATTCTAATTATTCATCTTAGATTTGGTTTATATGCACTTAAACATTCATATTTGTAATCATTACTTAGTCATATAGCCTATGCATTTTCATTAATTGTATTGTTTAGTTCATATGCTTGCACTTAGTTAATCACATAATTGTTTCATTTCTTAGACATTTAGTTTACCTTCTTTCCCTAAATTGTTTCTTTAATTGCATCATAATAGTTTCTTAGAATTTGTACTAACACTTCACCACCTTCTTAATGAACCTATTAAGGATATTTTGAGGCAAGAGGATGATTTCAATAACACCTTTATTAATTCTCTCCCTCCTAAAAATGAAGCATTAATAAATAGTGTTATTCTCTCTCCCAAAATTGACCCTACCCATGAGGACACCATTGTGCAAGAAGATATTTGAAACACTCCTCTTAATGATCACCCTATTTGGGATGAGCCATTAGATGTTGATGTTGATTATTCTCTTAATTTTTTCTCCTAGAAGAAAGCCCCTCCATGAAAAAAGATGATATTATGGTAAAAGAGGGTGATATGATTGACCATTCCATTCATAAAATTTCTCCTCCCCAAATTGGATCTACTCACGAGGATACCCTAGTTCGTGAACTGATTATTAATATTTTTTTCAAATATCTTCCTCTCAAGGATGAAGTTTTGAAGAGTAATGTCGATCCTTCTCCTAGAGAGTTTCTCCCCTATTGGATCATTTGCTAATGGAGGATGATATGATGGCTACATTTCCTAGTGAGACTATACCCTCTTTCAATAACCTTCCCTCTTGAGATGAATAATTAGTGCCTACTTCTATTCCATCTCCCAAAATTGATCCTATGCATGATAAAATTTTGGCGCAAGAAGAAGCAATCAACACTTCTTTCAATAATACCCTTCATACAAATGATGTTGATCATTCTTCTAAAATGTACCCTCCATGTAAGGATACCTTGGAGAAATAGAATGATCTTAGGTCACAAGGGTTTGATATCATTAATTTACTCCCCTCTATGAATATTTCCCTATAATTTAATCTAAAGAAAATTCTATTCAAGATGAAATGTTTAAGGTTGATAATCCTCGTTATAAACCACTTAACGATTTTATCTATACTATACCTTCTTCATGTGATCCCAAATCATCTTCAATCAATATGATACATGTGAATGGTTATGAAACACCTAATAAAACCCTCTTCATGGTTCAAGGTTCTAGTCCTTCTCCAAATTCCCAACATCTTAACAAGCCTCTCTTTGTGCTTCAAGGTGGTCATACTAATGATGCCTTTTGTACTCTTAACAAACTAGTTATTACTGTGCAAGGAGGGTATCCCATCAAGAGTCCTTATGAGTATGCTGAATGAATCACTCAAGAGAGTTGCAATTCAATTGCCCACACATATAATATGTGGAACAATAGGAAACCTAATCCTCCTCCGGTCATTCCTTCTTCAATTCTTACCTCCCAACCTATTCTTCTACCAGAACCTCTAATATCACAACCTCTTGGTAAAGAGTATAATCTTATTGAACAACTTAAAGCTACTCCTACAAAGATATCTATATGTGATTTGATTAAAACTTCATCCACATATCATGGAATGTTACAAGATGATTTAAATAACTTAGATGTCCCACCTACAATGACACCTAATAATATGGTTTCTTTGATTAACCCTATGAAAGAATATAAAGTTCAAATTGTGTTCACACAAGATGAGTTACCCCTCATGAAATCCAATATCAATACGATCCTCTTATTATTTTTGTTCTTATCAATGGTAATGCTATAAGAAGAACCTTAGTGGACAATGGAACTAGCCTTGATATTTGTAGTATCGATTTATTGCATAAGATCAAGATGGTTCCTTCTTCTATTCAACTTGATTCTCTTACTATTCACGGATTTGACAATATTGCTAAACAATCTTTAGGTACTATAACCTTGCCTATTAAGGTGGGACCTGTTATATGACCCACATTTATTCATGTCATGCCCGGTAAAATTAATTATAATCTTCTATTAGGATGACTTTGGCTTCATTGTATGCAAGTTGTCCCTTCTTCTTTGCATAGGCAACTTAAGTTCATCTACAAGAATAAGATGTATACTTTGTTTTCTAATACCAATTTACAAGCCCCATTAAAAAAATCTTCTAAATCTTGTTCAACTACTTCTAATTCGTCTTTACATATCCCTATATCTACAAGTACTTCTAATTCTTCTTTTGCTCACACTGAATCACCATCTCCTCCTAAAGATAATTTTTCACCAAAATAAGTTCTCTTGGAGGATGATTGGGGGTCTTTGGATTTTACACCTACCTTTATAGGAGAATATAAAATCCCCCCAAGAGAGCCTAAGACTAAAAAGGATGATGATATGGTAGAAACTAAATCAATCCACTTTGTCTAAACAACTAAGTAGCAATTTTGTGGTTGCTTCTAATTCAGACATTTATTCAAAATCTTTTTTTGGTTCATTTAATTATGACATTGAGACCTATTAGGCCCCACTATCTCTTTCCAATATGACATCCCTTTATGGTCTTTTTTTTCATTTCTTAGCTAAGAGTGGATATAATGGCAATAATTATGGACTAAATGAACAAGGGACTAAGGTTCCTTTAGAAAATAACATATGTGAAGCTTCATTTGGACTTAGATATAATCCTTCAAAGCCCACCAGAGCATCTAAGAGACCATCTCTTAATGTTAATGCTAGATTTAGTAGTGATGATAACTTTATCTCAATTAAATCATCCTCTACATCTCTCAACACTCATCCCACTCATAAGTAAATTATGGTGATTGACAAGTCTCTTTATGAATCCCCCCAAGAGATTTCCAATCCCACTTATGAGGATTTATCTTCTATTCATTTGAAAATCCTCTCTTATAAAAATGAAATCCTAATGAACTATACTTATCTCTCTCCTAATGTTTCTTTAATGTGTGAGAAAATTTGTGTGCAAGAGAAACGTGACTTAGAGGCCTATTATTCTCCTAGAGGTTACTTTATTGATCAAAATATTTCACTACTCATCATCTTATCTATGTTTTTGTTCTCATTGATTGTAGAGAATTCAACATGTCGTATTCAAATCCTTCATCCAATATATCATATATTTAAATAACATTAGTGGCTATTATGTTTCTCTTCATTATGTGACATTAGTATCTTACCTATTGGGGGCTCATTGTCATTCATGATAGTACTATGTTTCATGAAATCATACTTTCAAAGAAACATAATACCCTATTCTTTGTCCCATCTCTTATCTCTATGTGTTGGGACAAGAATCATTTCAAATATCTCTAGTTCTTAAGATTAAAACTTTCCCTTTTGTGAACAAGTATCTCCTCTAAGGATCTCTTGTTAATTGTGGAGGTGTATATCCCTATTGGGGATCTCCTTCCTCTTATTGGAACAAGTATCCCTGCTAAGGATCTTAAGTACGTATCTTTAATGGGGACCTCTTCCTTAGTGTTGGAAATCTATAATCATTCATCAAATTCTTTTATTCATCGAGTGGTATCTTTTATAATGAACCCTTCTATATGGTGGACATGCTTCTCTTTCCTTTTCTTAGAAGAGTGCTTCTTTTATAAATGATCCCTCTTGGACATCATCACCTCTATGCGTGGGGGGAAAGGGTGATATTTAATCTTCTATCTTATCTTCACTGATTCATGTTTCCTTTATTGAGTTGCATTTTTCATTTGATGTCATGTCTTGCATAGAAAATGTGTTTTCCTTGTTTAGGATCTATTATTTGTTTGAAATAATACATGTTTCATTAAAAATCTCTCCTTGATGAAAATGTACAATCCTTCACTAAGAATCCTCTTTTCCTAAACATTAGAGAAGGTGGGTATTCTTATTTTCCTTCTCCTCTTTTTAAAGATGTTATCTTCAACAAAGATCCACTCTATTCTTGAAGGTGGATTTCTTTGGATAATTATCTCTTCCTCCTTGCCATGGTAATTGTTTTCCAAACCCTAATTCTGCATGTTCCATTCAATTTTTCATTTTGTGTTAGAGAGCTCCAATCATCAAACTATTGGTTGTGTTGGAATTGTTCTTTGGTTCTATTTCTTACCAAATGATTCTCAATTAGTATTGATATTATATCAAACTTTGTTGTGAGTATTTGTCATCAATTTTCCTTCACAATTCGATGTGGTAAATGGGATACACTATTTCAACTCACTAATTAGCAAGTCAAAACAAGGGGGGCATATAGCTACCCACGAATTTCATCATTTCCTTAGTAAGAATTTAGGTAATTTTATCTAACAATATGGTTTTGTAGGATGTGATGGACTTGTAAAGCACTGAGAGGGGGGCGGATGTGAATCAGTGATACCAAAAACAATACTACTTTAAACACTAACTGATAGATAAACTTAACAAGTTTGTTAAACAATATGCATGTAATCCAAAATGATATAACAACATCCATAATAAGTAAAAAATCCACCATAACACAAGTGTTTATACATGGAAAACCCAAATAGGTAAAAACCACGGTGAGATGGGACTCATAAGTTAACTATTTGTAAGGAGTAACCTCAATGGAGGATTCTAAATCCAAACTAATGGATCACCTAGTTAGAGGATTTGTACAATGAAGATTGTTAGAGCTTACCCGGTTAGGGGATTTGACTGTTGTAGTAATTAGAAAACAATAGGTGGTGTGATCTAGTGGTAGCACAACTTGCTTGTATAGATCCTCTTCCGTGCACTCAACACTTCATTACCAACATACTCTGTGACTTAATACTTCTGCCTTCACTCATACATAATAATTTTGATATCAATATATAGACATTTAGATTTCATGTTAGCCTCTAGAATCATAACATAATCTCCTAGGTGCAATGTATCTAGTCAAACAATCATAACTGAACACAAAAATACTCCAAAAAATTGTCGGTAAGGATAACTCATCATGACTAATGATAACTTATCACATGATCAATGAATACTGATTGGAACAACAATACCAGTTGGAGTTAAACATATAAACCATTTATCCTTTGATGCTCCTTTGATAATCTCTTTTGGATCTTCATGTTGATGTCGAGTTATGTATAACCACTAGTTGTCTCTATGTACATACCAATTGTCACCATGTACTGGTTAGATATAAACCTCTAGCATACCAGTTGTAATATAAACAACTTTGAAGTCACACTAGTAGACAATATGAACATATGTGTGTGTGTGTTTCATCAATGACAACATATGATGAAGTTATTCATTACAATCATCATCAAGCCAACAATCTCCCCCTTTGGCATTGATGGCAACACCTAGAAAATTTTCTAGTAATACCGCTAAGTGTGCCTACAATTTTTTTTTTATACACATATACATATACTCCCCCTTACTACATACAACATACCAAATATTCAAAACACACATACATATTTCTACTCCCCCTTTGATAACAATGCCAAATTGAAAAGATATATATATATATATATATATATATATATACATACATACAAAGAGAGAGAGAGAGAGAGAGAGAGAGAGAGAGAGAGAGAGAGAGAGAGAGAATTTGTATCAAAATGTTTTTCATATATAAAAAATTGAAAAATTGAATCAAGATTCATGCATTCACAAGCCTCATGAAAATAGCATTAAAGTTCCTCTTCAATTGAGATAAAGCATGTTCCCATGTCTCTAGAAAGTTCTCAGTGAACTCAAGTGTAGACATAATCTGTATATGGAACTCTTCCATTGAATCAAGTATACAGTTTTCTGGAGTAGCCAAAATAGATTCTGCATTCTTGTAGGCTTATTGCAGTATGTTCCCTTGGGATGTGAGTAGAATATTCAATTCCTTTAGTGATCTAAGTCTTTTTGCTTTCTCAAGATCATAGGTATCTAACTTATTTTGCAAATCATCCATAGATTTGCTAAAAGAAAAAATAGAATCTTGAAGTGGTACATATGCATTGCATATCTTCTCTAGCTCTTGCTCTATTTCAGTTCACCTATTATTGATATCAGAATAAAATAATGAAACATTAGAAGTAGATGCAAGATATTTCCCTCTTGT
The DNA here is from genome assembly GCF_030272615.1 of Cryptomeria japonica. Classification (NCBI taxonomy): domain Eukaryota; kingdom Viridiplantae; phylum Streptophyta; class Pinopsida; order Cupressales; family Cupressaceae; genus Cryptomeria; species Cryptomeria japonica. Next base: position 721,902,493 of record NC_081409.1, read on the forward strand.
TTAAATAGATTTTCTTAATAAATCTTTATTAAGAGATAGCGCAAGTTTTCCTGTATTAATCTCTTTCATAAGCTTCTCTCCACATTTCTTCTTGTAACTCTTCTCAGCATAAATTTGTTCTGCCTCTTCAAGGGACTTAATTTGGTCAGATGCATTAGCAACCAATTGACCAAGTTTGATAATAAGTGTGGTCAAATGCCCTATAGTAGTTTCCAATAGTAGACTTGTCAGAATATGCACAACATTCTGAATGGTTTCTGCTTCCATTCTTTGTTCTTTAAGTCTCTTCTTGTGTGCACTAGATTGCATGATAGTTGCAATCTTCATCATTTCAGATGCACTCATATTATAAACAATTATAGGCCTTGAGATGCCTAATGAGTCATCTTCATCAGTCTATTGTATGACTAATGATGTTACTGGTTCAAAAGATGTTACCTTAACAATCATTTCTTCTTTCTCTTGTTCTTTCTCCGTTTCCTATTCAGAATTCTATGTATCAACTTTTTCATCGGATTCCTTCTAAATGTCCTGTGAAACCGGTGGCAATTGGGGTTTCTCAGGTGGTTCTTGTGCTAGTGGAATATCTAATCCTAGTTGAGTTGTCGGTTTCTCAACTAAAGTAACCTATGAGTCACTGATTTCAAGTGGCTGTATATCTAGTACAATAATGTTTCCAGATAGATTAATTGTATCCTGAATATCATCAACAAGTATGACTTGTTGGATATGATGAATAATGATGAACTACTAAGGTCCTTGCCGACACTGAGATGGGGGGGGGGTGAATTAGTACACACAAAATGGCTTCAACACTTTGTCATATCAAAATGCAGCTAACTAGTTATCTTCACCACTATACTTAACCATAGCAATATCGGTTAAATAGAAACATTTTAGACAACTAAACCGGTTAAACAAAAAATAATTCAAACAACATTCAACAGATCTCAAATCTTGATGACTACTTCACCGATATAATCATGCATGAGTTGTATCAATAATACCACAACCATTTAACACTGCATGGATATCTAACTTAATCAGAATCACACAATCATCGCATGAAAAACTCACAACCCATAACATATATTTTTCACATGGAAACCCAAATGGGAAAAACCATGGTGGGGATGAATACCCACAAGCTTGTTTGTGAACTCTTTTAAAGTTCTCTCTATTAGGAGCCTAGTCTGGTTAAATAATTTACAATAAGATCCTATTAGGAACCAATCCTATTAGGGATCACCTGGTTAAGGGATGGCTATATACCCTGTTAAAGGTTGAAACCCTATTAAGAGTTACCTCGCTAGAGGATATAAATAACTCAATGAAGTTGAGCCACCTGATTAGAGGATATACAACAAATCTTGTTAAAGCTAGTCAGTCAAGAGATTTAGCTTCTGTTGAAATGGTTAGAAGACAATAGGTAAAACTTCGATCTGATAACAACACTCCTTGCTAAGGCAGATCTTTTTCTATTCCTCTCTTCTGCAATCACACTCTATAGATTCCTCACTCTGGTTTGGCAAGTACCAAATCTCCAACACACAGACACAAACACAATTTTTGCCAACACAACAATAATAAAACTCATCAACCTTATAGACAACAATTAGGTCGGTAGCATAAACCCTAAACACTAAACATTTTAGGTTTACAATTACAAGCGGTCCAATCCTGACCGTCAAATACATTACGTAGAATGAAACGATCTAAAATAGATTTCAATTCATTCTGCAATGTCCAATCTTCACTGCATCTAGAAAAGAGTAACCCATCATGCACTTTTCACATATCACTAAGAAAAATGCTCATTCCCGAGGTAGACATTCAATGAATTCGATCTTCACGCACAAGATCCTCAAAGAAACCCTTCATGTTTACACACCTGATGTGGCATCTAGATCCTTATCCTTGTTCTTATCTAACTCATCACAAAACATCATCGGTTGCACCGCACAAGCCAAACCAGAAACCCTAGAGCTGAGAAAAGACTACTAGCCGGTAGTCATACTTAGTGAACCTTAACATCGGTCCACTCCATCTCGGTTGACCATAACCATTTCCAATGTTCATACCGGTGCATACCAGTTCACCTGTGTGAGCTCTTATTGACATCAACACTTATTGATATCAATGACAACATACATTATCACCACTTCATCATATGCCAAGAATCTCCCCCTTTTGAATTGATGGCAATACTCAATGTATCATTGCTCAGTATCTGCACCATGCTCAATAACATATACCGATTGACATATACCGGTTCAACTTGAAAGGTCACCACCACCACCTAGACTGGTCAGTGTGCACTCTACCATATATCTTCTCCCCCTTTGATAGAAATGCCAAAGTGGAGGCACAAGCTTCCAGGCTCCACTATGATGCTCCCCAATGGAGTAGCCTCCTTCAACACATCAATCCTATAAGATTTGACATGGTAATACCTGATTGATGTGGAGCATGCAACTTTAATTTACTTCATGAAGGGGCAGAACCCCTAATTCACCTCTCTAATAGGTAAATGTAGTCTTCGGTAAGGGCTTAGTGAATATGTCTCCTAATTGCTCCTTACTGGAAACAAGTTCTAATACAACCTCTTTATTCTGAACCTTTTCTCTCAAGAAATGATACTTGAGCTCAATATGCTTGGTCCTAGCATGCAATACTGGATTTTTGGAAATATTTATTGCACTAGTATTGTCATAGAAAATACTCACTGGTTGAGATATAGTAACTTTGAAGCCATCCAGTACATGCTTCATCCAGATTGCTTGAGTGCAGTTCATAAATGCTACCACATACTCTGGTTCAGTTGTAGACTGGGAAATACAACTCTACTTCTTTCTTGTCCATGAGACTAGTCTTCAACCAAGGAAGAACGCTCCATAGGTTGTTCTCTTCTGGTCGTCCATATTACGTGCCCAATCTACATTGGTGACCTCTTTGAGATCAAAGTTGTCATTGTATGGATACCACAATCCATAATCAATTGTCCCTTTAAGGTATCTAAGAATCATCTTTACCGCTACCAAGTGGGATTCTCTTGGACTCTTCTAAAAACGGCCCACTATGCCTACTGCATGAGAAATATATGGTCGATTGTGCACCACATAGTGCAACTTACCAATCATTGACCCATACTCCTTCTCATCCACCCATGCTATATCATCCTCCTTTGTTAATTTGCAGCTGGGCACCATCAGTGTTCCAACCGATTTGCTCTCCTCCATGCCAAAGGTCTTCAATACCTCTTTGATATACTTGGACTGGGTAATGAAGATACCCTCTTTCATTTGCTGAATCTGTAGACCAATGAAAAAAATTCTCTCCAATCAAAGACATCTCAAACTCCTTTTTCATCACATCTACAAATACATGACTCATATCATCATCTCCACCGAAGATTATATCATCTACAAATACTTCACATATCAAAATCTAATCACCTTTAGATTTCAGGTAGATGTTGTTGTCCTCACTTGTTCTCTGAAATCCTATCTTCACAAGATGAGAGTGTAACCATTCGTACCATGCCCTTGGTGCTTGTTCTAATCCATAAAAGGTCTTGTGTAATCTACACACCATGGCACTATCTTCTGACAAATAAAACCCATCTGGTTTCTCAATATACACTTCTTCCAACAGGATTCCATTCAAGAAGGAAAACTTCACAGCCATCTAGTATACCTTAAATCCCTTGAATGCTGCAAATGCCAATAGCATTCAGACACCTTCCAGTATAGCCACTAGGGAAAAGGTTTCTCCATAGTCTTCTCCTTCTTCCTAAGCATGTCCCTTGCATACAAGTCTTGCCTTGTTCCTTACCATTATGCCTTCTTCATTCAGCTTATTCCTGGAGACCCATTTGGTACCTATGACATTCTTGTGTTCCAGTCCAGGTACCAAGAACCATGTTGTATTCTTCTCTATCTTTTGCAACTCCTCTTCCATTGCCTTCTTCTAGTCTTCATTGGTAAGTGCCTCTCTAGCGGTCTTAGGCTCAAATTCTGAAATCATACAAGAATTTTCTTTCACCTTTCTCCTTGTAAGTATTCCTGCATCTTTGTCTCCTATGATTTGTTTTGGATCATGATGCACTCTTACATACCTAGGAATGACCATAGCTGGTTCAATTTTCTTTTCCTCTTCTTTTTCTACTTCATCTTCTTCTTCACCTATTGAAGCTTCTACCAGTACAGAAACACTAAGGTCTTTGTAGTGTTTGTCACATGTTTCTTTCTTAATTGGTTCCTAGAAGGCTAAACCCGGTTCATCTTTCATTTTCTTGTTGTTTGTTTCCTCACGCTTCTTAGGGGATTCATCAACCCTGACATTGATACTCTCAATAATATTCTGAGTCCTCTTGTTGTAGCACTTGAGAGCTTTTCTTTTAGCGGAATATCCCAAAAATATTCCTTCGTCACACTTAGCATCAAACTTTCTCAGGTGCTCACCTCTCCTGATATAGCATTTACTCCCAAACACTTTGAAATAACTCACATTGGGAGTTCTCCCATTCCAGTACTCATAGGGGGTTTTTTATTTACCTTTCTTGATGAGTACCCGATTCATGGTATAGACTACAGTGCTCACTACTTCTCTCCAAAATGTGTGAGCGGCATTTCCTTGGATCAACATAGTTCTAGCCGATTCAACTACAGTCCTATTGTTTCTTTTTTCTATGTCATTCTTCTATGGTGCCCTTGGGGAAGACAATTTCCTCTTAATACCGTTCTTGTCACAGTACTTATTGAATTCATCAGAAGTGAATTCACCTCCCTGATCAGTTCTTATTCATTTTATCCTTCTGTTGCTCCCCTTCTCCACCAATGCTCTAAAGGCTTTGAACTTTCCAATTTCCTTAGACTTGTCTTGTAAGAATGTGACCCACATTATTCTTGAGCAATCATCGATAAGAATCATGAAGTACCAATCTCCCTGAATGCTTCTAGTTTTCATTGGACCACATAGATCAGTGTGCACTAGATCAAATAAGTTCTCTGCTGAAAAGGACTTACCTTTGAATGTTGAGGAAGGCATCTTCCCAAGTTGGCATTCTCTACACAAAGCATTCTCCAGTTTGTTGAGCAAAGGCAATCCTCTTACTACCTTGATCTTACTACCCTTTACAATATTGTCAAAATTTATATGACAAAGTCTCCTATACCATATCCAACTATCATAAAATTTCACCATTAGGCATTGACTAATATTGACATTCAATTGAAACAGGTTTCCTTTGGTCTACTTACTGGTGGCAATGAGCTCACCACTCTTTCCAATTATTCTGCAGATTCCACCTTTGAACTTGAGAATGAGTCCTCTGTCATTCAGCTAAGAAACACCCAAAAGATTATGTTTAAGGCCTTCCCCCCAGTAGACATCATCTGCACTTCTCTTTCCATTCAGTGAGATGGATCCTTTTCCTTTCACCATGCAAGGTGCATCATTACCAAACTGGACAACACCACCATCATATTCTTCAAGAGACAGAAACTTTCTCCGGTCATTGATCATGTGGTAAGAACACCCGCTATCAATGATCCACTCATTGGAATTGTCAATATGTGAAACAAGGGCTTTATAGTCAGACAACTCTTCCTTGACAACCACAAACACTATGTCCTCATTCTATTCATCCTCAGATTCCTCATTGGTAACACCTTCATCCACTGCAACAAGATAATTTCTCCTACCTACTCCTTTATACTTCCTAAACCTCTCTGGTTTATCCTTATTGTCATTGTTAGGACAGTTAACAGCTATATGTCCGATCTTATTGTAGGAAAAACACTTCAGAGGAAGCTTACCTCTGTATTTTCAGGTGCCTTTTGGAAGTCTCTTGGAAAGAATAGATTCAAACTCCATCAAAATCTCCTCATCGTCCATATCTCTTCTTGGCTTGGATTCATAATTGGTACTGACCTCTTTTCCTTTCCTGGTCAGTGCAGAGGAAACAAATGCTTTAAAGGCTGACTCGGTCTTCTGAACACTACCATCATAGCTATTCAATTCCTATGCAAACAACTTTGCAATAATAGAGTCTAATGATACCTTGGTTTTGTCAATAGACCTTAGCTCCTGAATAGCAACAACCATGATTGCATAGATTGGTAAAAGTGATCTCAGAATTTACTAACAATAGTGGCATCATCAATTGTTCCACTAGTGCTCTTGATCTTTCCAACCATTGTCTTGATTCTTATGCCATACTATTGAATGGTCTCTCCTTCAACCATCCTCATATCTTCAAACTTTCCTCTAAGGCTTTCTTCCTTATCCTACTTGACATGGTCATCACCGCCATAAATTGATTCTAGTTTGTCCCACACATCTTTTGGATTGTCCTTATCTTGTACATCAATGAACTCTACATTGGACAAGCTGCTAATAAGGGCTTCCATGAATTGCCCATTTTCTTGTACCTCTCTTTTATGATCATCGGTTAAAGTGCCAGTGGGGATTACATAGGCATTTTCAACATAGCTCCAGTATTGTGCACCACAACTCCTGATATATATCTTCATCTTATCCTGCCATATTTTAAAGTTATCCCTATTGAACTTAGGACCTTCCCTCTTCATCATTAAAGTGGGATCTTTTGCCTCAAGCGGTTAAGATTATATCACCATGGACCTGGATGTGCTCTAATACCAATTGATGAATAATGATGAACTACTAAGGTCCTAACCAATACTGAGAGGGGGGGGGATGAATTAGTACACACAAAAATTGCTTCAACTCTTTGTAATATCAAAATGCAGCTAACCAGTTATCTTCACCACTTTACTTAACCATAGCAATACCGGTTAAACAAAAACATTTCAAATAGCTGAACCAGTTAAACAAAAAATACTTCAGACAACATTCAACAGATCTCAAATCTCAATGACTACTTCATCGATATAATCATGCATGAGTTGTATCAATAATACCACAACCATTTAACACTACATGCATATCTAACTTAATCAGAATCACACAATCATCACATGAAAAACTCACAACCCATAACACACAAATTTTTCACGTGGAAACTCAAATGGGAAAAACCACGATGGGGATGAATACCCACAAGCTTGTTTGTGAACTCTTTTGAAGTCCACTCTGTTAGGAGCCTAGTTTGGTTAAGACTTTACAATAAGATCCTATTAGGGATCACCCAGTTAAGGGATGGCTATATACCCTGTTAAAGGTTGAAACCCTATTAAGAGTTACCTCGCTAGAGGATTTAAATAACTCAATGAACTTGAGCCACCTGGTTAGAGGATTTACAACAAAGCATGTTAAAGCTACCCGGTCAAGGGATTTACCTTATGTTAAAATGGTTAGAAGACAACAAGTAAAACTAAGATTTGATAACAACACTCCTTGCTAAGGCAGATCCTTTTTAGTTCCTCTCTTCTGAAATCACACTCTGCAGATTCCTCACTCTGGTTTGGCAAGTATCAAATCTCCAATACACGAACAGAAACACAACTTTTTCCAACACAATAATAAAAAAACTCATCGACCTTATAGACAACAATTAGGTCGGTAGCATAAACCCCAAACCATAAAAAATTTAGGTTTACAATTACAAGTGGTCCAATCCTGACCGTCAAATACATTACATAGAATGAAATGATCTAAAATAGATCTCAAGTCATTTTTCATTGTCCAATCTTCACTGCATCTAGAAAATAGTAACCCATCACGTGCTTTTCACATATCGCTAAGAAAACGCTCATTCCTGAGGTAGACATTCAATGCATTTGATCTTCATGTGCAAGATCCTCAAAGAAATCCTTCACGTGCACACAACTGATGTGGCATCTAGATCCTTATCCTTGTTCTTATCTAACTCATCACAAAACATCATTGGTTGAACCGCACAAGCCAAACCAGAAACCCTAGAGCTGAACAGAGACTACCAACCGGTAGTCATACTTAGTGAACCCTAACACCGGTCCACTCCATCCCGGTTGACCATAACTGCTTCCAATGTTCATACCGGTTCACCTTCTTGAGCACTTATTGACATCAATAACAACATACATTATAACCATTTCATCATATGCCAATAGGATAATAGTGTCATGCTTCTCCTTGATAGGATAGACAACATCAGCTTGCACAATTTCTTCCTCATCCATTTTAGGTACATCAATAGTATCTTTCTCATCCTTAGAAGAATGTATAAGCGCTTGCATCTGTTGGATGTTACAAGAAATCTTATGAGTCTCGGTGTCAACAGTTTGCACCTTTCCACTAAGTAGATTCAATCTTCTTTCCTTGAAAGCAAATTGAACTTTGTACTTATCAAGCATCACATTTAGCTCATCCTTTGACAAATTAGGAAAATATTGTACAAATACATCATCTATAATTTCTTTTCCTTCTTTACAACTTCCTCCCATTTATTCAAAAGAATAGTATACAAAGAATTAGAGATATCCTTTACAAGATCATGAGGTAATCTATTGTAATGGCACAAATAATTGATTACCTATTGAATAATTTGTTCATTTTCATCTTCATTGAATGAATCAAAATGATCTTTGACATTATCAAATCTGTTTCTTCCTAATGTCTTCACTATCCTCTCAAAGTTAGTCTCAGGCTTGTAAGTTAAGACATTAATAGGCACAGTTGCCTTTGGCACTTCCTTCACTGGTTTGGTTGTTTTACCAGTTGCTTTCATCTTCTTGGGTTCCTCCTTAGTATCAGTACCTTCAGATTTTCCTTGGAGAATTAGTTTCCGACCTCTTTTCTTTGATGCAGTCTCTTTCTTTGCATATACTTTAGGTTCTAGTTCCTTTTTGGTTTGGACACTTCATGTCACTCTTGTAGTTTTTATCACCAGAGGTTCTTGCTCATCCTTCTTCTTCTTACCTTTACCACTTATGGTAGGAATACTATTGGTTTTAGCTGTTGCAGTCTGAATTTCAACTGTATCTAATTTTGCCTTCTTTTTATCCATCGGAGATGCCAACAAGTTATTGGCATAACTGATCAATAATTCATAGTTGACTTCATAGCTCATGTCTTCCATTTCTTCTCATCTAGGCTCAATAGCCTCCATCAAACAAAAATCAGTGGTAACTGTGAAAATAATGTCCTTAACAAAGTGTTTTACCACATCCTCAAGTAATCTTACTCTCATACTCATTTTATTTTGAAATTCATTGAATTATTTATTCATTGCAGTAGATAAGGTGTTCTTTACAGCCTTGATGATGTTCTTAATCTGAGCAGATACTAGTAGATCCTTAGACCATTCAAGATCACCAATTCCTAGTAGGAAATTCCCGAAGTAAAAGAATCGACCAATCAACAACTATCCAAATTTAAACTTTTAACTGTTATCCTTCTTGATAGACTGAATATTCAACAATAGTTGGCTCCTTATGGCCTCACATAGGTCATAATTAACATTTTCAGCTATCATCTTATAAGCAGTATGCACTGCTACAGATGGAACACTATTCAATCTGGTAGAATAGAATACCCAACAACCTATAACCATAGCTACCAGATTTACCGTTGGGTCCTTGATGCTATTAATAGAAAAAGAACGCCCATCTGAGGTTGATCCGGTTAGAGTATTTACTATCTCTTTTGAAATACGCCTCAGCTTAGGTACTTCACCGGTTGAGTAAAAGCCAATTACAACTTGAATAGCTTCCTTGGCTATAGTGTGAGTCCTTTCTAAATACATGTTTTCCCCATGAACATGACTCTGAATAATTTGAATATGTTCCTCTTCAAAATTTTCAAGAAAGTAAGCTGCATTATGAAAACCTTTTTCATAAAATCTAATATATTCTGGTTGAATCTTTTCATTTTCATTGCAAAGGGATTTCAACTAAGAATATATCGACAATGATCCTAAATCCTCAATTTTGCAATCAATGTAGCTGGACAAATCTCCTTTCACTATAACACCACTAGGAACTTGTGATAAAGCATTATAAGACACAATTCATTTCTCCTTTACAACTTCCATAGGTTTAGATGTAATCATCAATTTCTCTACTGGTTTAGAAGACGATGCCATTCCAGATAAACTAGATTCGAAGCAAGATTTTTCAAAGAAATACCTTATTTTATGCGCGCTGCCTCATTTACCGGTTGAATACTCAAGTGCACACCAATTCAGTCATCACCAACCTTCAAATCATCTTGATCACTCAAATTACAATACAACTTAGACTAAAATCAGCTAACAATCATTTCTTAGCTTTGCAAGCGCTCAAAAGTTCTTTCTCGTATGCATTAGGGTAAAAATAACATAGTAAAAATTTTCTTTCATCCTTTTTACCTACTGCATTAATTGCTCGCCCATTAGGGTTACAAACCCTAATTACATTGCTTACACTATTGACAGATGTAAAACTGGTTGATAATCGATTGACAAAAAGTTATCAAAATTTCATGCATTCAAATTCTCTTACCAATCATTCATTTCAAGGGGTCCGGAAGTAGGTTTACGATTATGCTCCCCTTAGCCATATTGAAAAGGCTTAATTCACCAATGCAGGATTCTCCACACTAGCTGAAGGAAAAATTTATTCTCCAGGTGAATCATCACTCTTCTTCTTCTTCCATATTCAATTCATTTCTTCTCTACTTTTTTCAATATTGACCTTCTGCTTGCCTTTTTGATCTTTAGAAGGATTGACCGGTTTTCTCTTTCTGAATCTACCAAAATTTCCCATGTGTCCTGGTTTATGACAATGATAACAGGCCATACCAGATGATCTCCAAGGTCCTGCATTACCTCTCTCAGTTCTTCTTTTGCAATTCATAGCCACATGACCAAAGTTGTTACAGATGGTGCAAATAACATTTGTAACCTTTTCCATCTCAAATGGACTAAACCATTTGTCATAGGGTCCTTTCTAGTTCATGTTTCCCCAGTTGTCATAATTTATCATCTAGTTTCCATTTGGTCTTGAATGCATATGCAGTACAAGATTATTTGCCCCATATATGCATTCAACTAATCTATGTCCATGCATTTTGCATGTGAAGCAATGACCTTCAAATTCCTTGGACACATACCTAGCATTAGTATTGCATCTTGTATTTCCATTAGGTTTGTTTCTACAAACATTTGCAGTGTGACCATGTTTATGGAAAACAAAAGAAATAGGTTTAAAGTCCTTCTTAGTGGTAGGCTTTTTAGCCTTAGGAGCAAATTTGTTCTTATGAGTGTTTCTCTTGGTGTTGGAGGATTCTACTTTTTCAAATGTGTGAAAACCAAGTCCAGAGGTATCAACATTCATCCTTTGTGATTGAATTTGTTCTTCTAGCAAGGTAGAACTTCTGCTGAGCTTTTCCAATTTCCCATTCACTTCAATGAGTTGTCTTGTGAGATCTTCATTATGTTTTGACAGGTTCTCTCTCAGAGATGATTCTAATTCAATATCTAGCTATAAGTTCTCTTTTACTTCTCTTTGTGCATTCAAATGCTCATGCAAAGTATCATTCTCTTGCTTGATCTTGGGAATATCATGATCTCTTTCCTTGATGAGATCTTCAGTAGTTCTCTTGGCTTCTAGTTCCTGACTCATGTGGATAGTAAGACCTTCTAGCTCTCTCCTTAGATTTAGCCTGTCACTATTTAGTTCTTCAACTTCCTTAGCTAAAGCATCAATATTGATCTCATCTGAAGAACTATTATCAAATATTTCTAACAGTTGTTCAGTTAGCTCTCTCCTTATGACTTGAGAACCTTTCAATTTGACCCTTAGGTTTTCAAGCTCATTCCTACTAGCCTCAAGCTCTCTAGCCATCTCAAAGTAGCTCATATCCCCCATGGTAGCTTTAGGGTTTCCTTCCAAGCGATTAGGCTTTAAATAAGTTAGGCTCTGATACCAATTGATGGACTTGTAAAGCATTGAGAGGGGGGATGAATCAGTGACACCAAAAACAATACTACTTTAAACACTAACTGATAGAAATGCTTAACAAGTTTGTTAAACAATATGTATCCAATCCAAAATGATATAAAAACATCCACCATAAGTAAAACATCCACCATAACACAAGTGTTTATACGTGGAAAACCCAAATAGGTAAAAACCACGATAAGATGGGACTCACAAGTTAACTATCTGTAGTAATAGATAACTAACCAATTAAGGTCTACAAAGTGCTCTACTAGGAGCGAATCTTATTAAAGATCCCAAAGCTTAGTTAAAATCTATACCCTGTAATAGGTAGTACCTTGTAAGGAGTAACCTCAATGGAGGATTTCTGAATCCAAACTAATGGATCACCTGGTTAGAGGATTTGTACAATTAAGCTTGTTAGAGCTTACCCGATTAGGGGATTTAACTGTTGCAGTGATTAGAAAACAACATGTGGTGTGATCTAGTAGTAGCACAACTTGCTTGTATAGTTCCTCTTCTGTGCACTCAAAACTTCATTACCAACATACATTGTGACTTAATACTTCTTCCTTCACACATAACATATCTCCTTCGCTCATACAAAATACTTCATTGTGATGTCAATATATAGACATTTACATTTCATGTCAGCCTCTATAAATCTAACATAATTTCCTAGGTGCAGTGTATCTTGTCAAACAATCATAACTCATCATAAAAATACTGCCAAAAATTGTTGGTAAGGATAACTCATCATGACTAATGATAACTCATCACATGATCAATGAATACCGGTTGGTGTTAAACATATAAACTATTTATCCTTTGATGCTCCTTTGATAATCTCCACTGGATCTTCATGGTGATGTCGAGTTATGTATAACCATTGGTTGTGTTATGGGACTTTTTCCCATGAAAGAATTTGTAATAAAGAAATATATAAATTTCAAAGTAATTAAGAAACATTATTATAATGAAAGGGTGTGACTTTTGTAACCACCCTTGGGGTATTATTAAAAACCCATAAATTAATAGAGAATGGGGGAGGAGGCACATGAGAAGAATACAAAGAAGGATAAATTGAAAGGAGCACAAGAGAGGGGTTAGTTAAGGTCTGGTGGTTGGGTATTGGGCATTGGAGAAGGGGCATATAGTGTGTGTCCAACTCCAAGTACAACGTACACCCGGGAGTGTCTTGGCCAGGGCTGTGTGTATTTCATGTCGTGAAGGCATGTGGTGTTCTATGTAAGAACTGTGTTTATTTCATGTCGTGAAGGCATGTGGGGTTCTATGTAAGAACCATGTCCTCCTAGACTACTCCCTTGCTTGAAAACCCTAGGCCTGTAACTAATCCTTTGCATGCCACAAAGCAGTTTCTTCTTGATTTACAGATATGTATTTATCAATTTTGTTTATAGTCATTGCCCTAATGTTTCATTGTTGCATATTATTATTATTAATGTTTTACTATTTGAATTATTGATCTAATTGATGTTTATAAAAGTTCCTTCTTGAATATATTTTTTGCATAAATATATTGTTATGTTTTAAATGTTTATTTAATATAATTTGTGAGTAACTTAGCTATTATTACATTAAGTAAATTAAAAGATTAATAAATTACCTTACTTTTAAAACTATTTACATTGGGTGAAAAAAGTGAATTACATTTTGTATCAGAGCCAAATCTCTCTTTAGAGCCAAACAATAGGATTTACATAAATGATAGGATTAATATATCTTAAAATTTTTACTTATAACCATATGATAAATTTTACCTTGAAGAGAAATCACAATTTAAATTTGCCAAACTTTGTTGGCATGGTAAATTGATGAATTAAATATTTTCAATTAATAATTTAAAAAAAAATTCAACAAAAGAAACTTGAATATAATTTTTTTTCTTTTTACCTACAATCATCCTGGTCGCGCCCACAAAAGGATATGAAAATCATAGTAAAACCTTTCCTGGGAATTGGGCATTCCAACAGGTGACCAATATCTCTCTCTGTAGATGTTCATTTACTTGTCAAACCAGGGGACGTATACTTTAAATGGCGCAGCAAAATATATGCACTAGGAACTCATTTTGGTCAAATCTTAGCAGAAATACATACTGGAAAGAAATTCTATCTACGCTAAAGGAAGGTAATGCAAAGTTCTTTAACTCAACTATGATTTGATTAAAGCAGAAACCATGATAACTATAACTGAAACACAAACTATGAACTGGCCTTATGCTGCAGGAACAGGCACAGTGATGGATTCCTTGTGCTGTAGAAGCAATATAAGGCTGAGTTTGTATAAAAGCTTTAAAGATGAAAGCAAACTGAAGCTTAACAGGAAAGAACAACTAACTAACTAGCTACAGATACTTACTAAGTGGGCCCCCTTAGCAAGCATCTACTGATTACGCAGATGCTAAACTCAGAACTTCATTGAACTTTATTCATAAAAACAGAATGATATACATTGTTTGGTTGATATGGAAACTAACAACAAACTCTATCTCTGGTTAAACAGATTTTGTCTTTCATTATCATATTGATTCTTACATGATATCTACTACTCTGATTCTATCTTACTCTAACTATCATCTCTCTTTTTTTCCTCTTCTCTCTCGCGCAGGAGGAGAACTTTATTTAAAAATAGGAGAGCAACTAACTAACAAACCCCATCAAAGAAAGACGTGGAAGTAAAATATATCCCTGAATCAAGGAACAAACTTCATAAATGAATTTATGCATTCAACCTGATCTAGAGAGAATCTAGCGCTCCACTCTTTCCAGATTTACTGTCATTAAAATTCTTTCCCATGGTTTCGGTCAAAGAGTCTTCGCCGGAGCTCCCTCGAAGTCATGCAGGAAATGGACTTTACTGCAAGGCCGAGATCGGCTGCGCTTGACTCGATCATTCTTCAACAACTTGCGAAACAAAAGGTAATAGGCAACAAAAAAGGCGTATGGCACATACACGATATCTATTCATTAATCACACATTTTAAATCTACTTCATCATTCAAAAACTATATATGATATACCAGTCATTTTAGGGAGTCAACAGGGCAATAAATGCAATCAAGTCAACACAATGAGCTGTAGGAATATAAAAGTATCTTGCTATAGGGTATCCCAATAAAAGGTTTCAACAAAGTTTGAACAGCCATGAAATAACAAAAGTAAAGGCATTTAAAAGTTTATCATAACATCCAAATTATGAGCAAATTTTAAGCTCATCACTGCCCCCTACTTAGTCCAATGCTGGTCCTCTAGCATTAACTTTCCTAGTGGTTTCTCTAAAGTCAGTGGTTGCTGCATGACTCTGAAACGGATTTCCAAACTTGTAATAAAATCGTCTGAAATCCTGGCATCTTTCATACCTTCGGTCTTCTAATTTATTGTTAAGATTTGTAGCCTGGTGAGGATAAAGTGGCCACATTAGCATAGGGGGTTTGAATGTCAATGGTAGCCATAGTTCAAATCTTGTTTGAAGTCCCAATTGAATATATCTGCCGGTTTGTTTGAGAGCTGCTGTGAAATTTAGGGGACCATGTGGTTCTGACTTTCTTAACCCAACAGTTAATCTCTCTCAGCTTTTCTCACTTCTGGTGTATGCCAGTTTCCAAAATGAATATTGTTGTGTCTAGAATTCATCATATACTTGTTTTCTGATATCAAATATTTTCTCTCTTGTTGAAACATTATTAATACCATATGTCAAAGCAAACCAATCTTTCAACATTGCATGGGGGTTTGAACTTTGAGAACATAATGGAACAGGCTCTGTTTTCTTAGC
Source organism: Cryptomeria japonica (assembly GCF_030272615.1). Taxonomy (NCBI): domain Eukaryota; kingdom Viridiplantae; phylum Streptophyta; class Pinopsida; order Cupressales; family Cupressaceae; genus Cryptomeria; species Cryptomeria japonica. The sequence goes on from NC_081409.1 coordinate 721,918,176, forward strand.
TTCCTCATATGTTTCCCACTGCTTGCCATAATTCACCTCATTTGCTGCCCATGACATAAATACTCTCAAATGAATATCACCAATATATAGAAGAGGATTCCATTCTGTTTCAAATGGTATTAAAAAGCCATGCAAATAGAATTCACACAGAGAATTCCTTAACCAGTTAGGGGCTGCCTGGTATGCTTCTTAGAATTCCTTGGCAGTATGAATTATAGGATCTTGTTTTGTAGAAATTCTCATCAATTGAAATCATAAAAACTATTCTTTAAGGCACAGAGCATAAACTCTGGGTGGTGGTCTACATTCCATAATCTGACCAGTTACTTTTAACATTTCGTCCATTTTTGCTTTCAACTCAACAATTTCCTGCTTCTGACTTTCAATTTTCTTTTTCAATTTCCTCTTTTCTATTTCCCATAGACTTTGTTACATGTCAGTCTGGGCTATGTATCAGAAAGTCAGGGTTTGCAATGTAACTATTTCCCAATTAGCTTTAACATATTCCAGAAACTCAATTAAAAACGTTCTCTTATACACAACAATGGCTTTACAAATTGCAGGGTGAAATACAACTTCACTAGGCACAATCAATTGTTCAGTCTGTTCTTGCTCTTGATGCAAGATAAATTCTTCTTGTTGCTACGGTGGAGAAGTCTGTGCTTCCTCTGAAAATTGCATAGCAGCAGTAGCCAAATCATCAAGATTTGGTAACCCTTGCTCATTATGCCATGTTTCTTTTGTCTCAACTTGTTCCTCTTCAGGAACAAACGAACTCTGAGCAGCATTCTCGAACACATTCTAAGAAACATTAAATTTGGACTCAACAGACCCTTCTGAAATTACAATCACCTCTGGTTGTGGTGAAGCAGGAGAGGTCTTAGATTGTTTCCTTATGGAAACCCTTCTTGGCACTGATGCGGCTGCAGGAGGTGTTCTGGTAGCTTTCCTCTTCCTTGTTTGTTCAAAAGGCTTTGCCCTACCAGAGGATGACGGTGAACTAGTAATAGCAACAGGTGTTGCTGTAAGAGAAACAACTACAGGGGAAGGTGTTGCAGGAGAAGGGCATTGCCTTTTCTAAAAATGAGGGTCAGATTCTGGGGACCCTTCTGCCTTTGTTTTTCCCTTCTCTCTCCTAGTGGCAGACCTGGTTTGTACCCTAGCAGAGGATTCAGGTGCAAAAGCTGCAGAACCAGGTGCTACAGGAGTAGATGACCCTTGCCTTGTTCTACTGGTAGATGCAATTTCTTTCTTCTTTTTCTGAGGTCGTGGGGTAAGTACCCTAGGGGGTTGTGGAATTTGCAAACTCTTTTGGGCAACAAATTGTTGCCAGGAGAGAGGTGAGACATCCCTCAAAGAGAACTCAATCAGTAATTTAATAAGGCCATGATGAGCGACATAATTATCTTTCCCCTATTGAGTTCCATGGGCACTTTGTTCTAAAAATTTTAACAAGAAATTCAGAACATTTATAACTGCCATGCCTTATATGGCTCAATAATTTAAAATGATGAGAATGCAGATAGGAAAAATGACCTTCACAGGTCAAATACCTGATTATGTAAGTAGCATACTCTGAATAAGGAGGAGGCAACGATATGCACTTGCATCCCTGCTTGGAGACTTCCAGAGGTCCATCAGTAGGCATTGAAAACTCAGCCCTTGCAGCTGCAGCATCTGAAGAAAATTTTTCTCCAATGGCTGGAAGCCTGGTTACTTCAGCAATTTTGTTTTCGGTTGCAACAACCGTTAGACCCCATATGGTGGCTTCCCCTTCAGAAAGGGTTCTCAAAAATTCTCCAGCAGCCTCCTCATCAAAATCATTTAAGCTCAAGAAATAATTTAACCATCCACAGAGGCTGAATGCATGGACTGTTTGTGGATTTTGCAATAACAATTCATGAGCTATAGGCTCATGGCGCACCAACTGACCACCCATGTTTGTAGTTTTCCTTTAGCTGAACTCAATTCTTTGCTGAAGATTCTAATTCTTTGTTTCCCTTTCTGCTCTGGTTTTTCTTCTTTCATGCCGTCACATTTCTTTCTTTTTTCCAAAAATGAACTTTTTGAACAAGCAGTCTTAATCGTAATTTACAAGAAAAACATGCAATAAAGAAGGACATGCGATCATATTTGGAAAGTACTAGAAAAGTATTAAAGAAAGATTATTTTGTAGTTATGGCAGCGGTGAAAAGACAAGTTTTAAAAGATGGATTACCCCACCCCCTACTTAAAGTATGACATGTGTCCTCACATGTCATAAATAACAGGTAGAGGTTCGGGTAATGATGACCGGTACATGCATAACAGTAAATGAATAGAATGAAATAAATCAAATATGCGATAAGAAAAGATATGGCGTACCTTTGATAATTGCACGTACGTGTGAAGAAAGATGATGATGACTGCATGAATTGACAAGTGGGAAAGATATCTTAATTAAGGTTGATGCAGATAGATGAATTGGATGGGTGACGCGGGCGGTTGAAATGAACAGATGGAATGGATGGACGAGATGGATGGATGGAAGATAAAGAAGTGAAATGGGGTTGATAAATGAAAATGGAGAAAAAGGGGTTTCCTTTTTAAAAAGAAAACCTTTATTATGGGCATGCTTTTTTTGAAAATTATAGTAACACTGGAGGAGAAAGGCTAAAGCCTTTGGCTATAGGAAGAGTAGCGGGAGGAACCTAAACAAACTGCTGCATGAATTCTTCCTTGGAGACTGGTTTGTTGTACAACTGGAGTCGGTGGCTATTCACTAGCAATTTGAAGCGGACTAGGTCTATTGTTACCAGTTGTACAGCTCCATTGCCAAACACATTTTCAACTTCATAGGGCCCAAGCCAGCGTGTTGTGAGCTTGTCTAGGTTTTCTTGATATCTGGAATCATGTAACAGAGCCCAATCTCTAGCAGAAAATTTCCTAGTTTTGATGTGCTGATCATGCCATTTCTTCCTTTACTGTTGGATTGCTTCTGTATGCTGCAGGGTGGCTTTTCTCATTTCATCCAAAGCATTTAACTGCAAGAGATGGTCCTCTTGTGCTTTAGATATGTCTATATTGAGTTCAAGAGCTGTCCTCAAAGTTTTGTGTTCAAATTCTATGGGTAACATGGCTGTTTTCCCATAAAGCAACTCAAAAGGTGTAAACCCAGTTGTTGTTTTCCATGTAGTTCTGTAAGCCCAAATTGCTTCAGGAAGTCTATTACTCCAATCTTTTCTATGGATCTGCACTATCTTTGTGAGGATCACCTCAATTTCTCTGTTTGTTACCTCCGCCTGAACATTGGCTTGAGGGTGATAGGGGCTGGACTTCCTATGTTTGATTTTATAGTCATTCATTAGTGCAGTGATCAGATTCGACGTAAACTAAGCTCCTTGATCAGTTACAAGCTCTCTGGGAACTCCAAATCTTGTGAAAATTTGTTCATACAAAAATTCAGCAACTTTGTTATCTCGGGCATGAGTCATAGCTTTTACCTCAACCCATTTTGTTACATAGTCCGTGCAAACTAGAATGTATGACTTTCCATTTGATGGTGGTTCAATTGGCCTTACAAAATCCATCCCCCATTTATCAAAAGGGGTGACTATTATCTGCGGATATAGTGGCATTTCATCGGACTTAGTTGGTCTTCCCATACGCTAGCATCTGTCACATTTTCTTGTATAGGCCACAACATCCTTATGTAATGTTGGTTAGTAGTACCCTATTGTAAGAACTTTCATTGATGTTCTTTTTGTTGCAAAGTGTCCTCCACATAGTTCATCATGGCAAGCATGCAATATGTCATAAGTTTCATCTTCTCTTACACATCTTCGCATTACTTGATCAGATCCAGTATAAAACAAACTATTTGCAATCCAGGAAAAGTTAAAACTTTTCTCTATTAACAATTTCTTTTCTTTTGGAGAAAAGTGGGCTGGTATTCTATTTGCTGCTAGATAATTGGCAATGTCTACATACCAGGGTATATGTGCAGCAATGGAAAACAAGTGTTCATCTAGGAACCTATCATCAATGATCTCATGTTCAACAAGTGCAGCTGATTGAATTCTTGATAAAAAGTCGGCTACAACATTAGCTCTCCCTGGTTTGTCAATTATGGTAATGTCAAACTCTTGTAACAATAGGAGCCAACGTGCCAACCTACCAGAGATGGCAGGTTTGTTCATCATATACTTGATTGTTGCATGGTCAGTATGGACGAATATCTGATAACTTGTGACATAATGCCTAAATTTATTCAAAGCATACACTACTGCAAGCAACTCCTTTTCTGTGATAGTATAGTTGAGCTCAGGACCTTGAAGGTTTTTGCTGATAAAGTAAATAGCATGTTCAACTGAATTTTCTTTTTGACTCAGAACTGCTCCTATGCCAAAGTCAGAAGCATCAGCATGTATGTGAAAAGGCAAATTCCATTTTGGACCTTGAAGAACAGGGGCTTTATTAAGCAAGTCCTTTAGTTGTAGGAAGGATTTTTCACAGGCCTCTGTCCACTCAAATTGGGAATCCTTTGTTAACAAAGCATAAAGTGGACTAGCAATTTTACTAAAGTCTTTTATAAACCTTCTATAATACCCTGCATGACCAAGAAAACTTCTGACATCTTTCTATTTTGCAGGAGTTTGTAAATTCTGAATTACTTCAATTTTAGTAGGGTCGACCTGAATTCCATTCTTTGAAACATGATGACCTAGAACAATACCTTCTTCCATCATTAGAAAACACTTTTCACTGTGTAGAGACAAATTTTACTCTCTACACCTTTTCAATACTTTTTCTAAATTCACCAGTGCTTCTTCAAATGTGACTCCATAGGTAGTGAAATCATCCATGTAAATCTCCATACATTCATGAGATATATCAGCAAAGATACTAATTACTACTCTCTGAAATGTTGCTGGCGCATTGCATAGGCCAAAAGGCAAGACCAAATAAGCAAATGTTCCCCATGGATAGGTAAAAGTGGTCTTATCTTGATCTTCAGGGGCAATTTTTATCTGATTGTACCCACTGTAACCATCCAAAAAGGAAAAATATCTTTTGCCAAACAGTGAGTCTAGTACTTGATCTACAAAAGGTAGTAGAAAGTGATCTTTTTTAGTGGCACTGTTCAATTCTCTATAATCTACACATACTCTCCATTTTCCACCTTTCTTGGGGATAATGACTAATGGAGAAAACCATTGACTGTCAAAGATTAGATAAATAAAACCAGCATCAAGCAACTTTTGAAGCTCACTTTTAACTATTTCTCTAAGTGCTGGATTTACTCTTCTTTGAGGTTGTCTAATTGGTGAACAATCTTCTTTGATATATATCCTATGAGTACAAACTCGAGGATCTATTCCTTGCATGTCCCCATATTCCCATGCAAAAGCTTTATGCTGTTCTTGTAGCATTTTTAATAGATCAGCCTGTTGAGACTATGACAGCTTGCTATTGATATTCAAACAATGACCTTGAGACAATTCTATCTGCTCCATGAGATTACTCATAGAGTCTACATGTAATGTTTGTACCTCCTGTGGAAGCAAATTATGAAAAATCGCTGGAAGTTTAGGCAGTGAACTTTCAGAATCTAGTTGCTGCAGAAAATATTGTAAATGAGTACCATTTGGATCAGATGAACTACCCGTATCAGAGTTGTACTGTAGAATTTGAAATAGCAAGGAATCCTCACTCTGAAGTTGTGAGAATGGGTCATTTTGAATCATCATTAATTGAGCCAAAGAATTGGCTTCTTCAATTTCCTCCCCCACATCTGGCCAAACAGGTTGGGACAAATTTGGCTGAGGTCTAGCAGGCGGATACAGAGCCAATTTCTTTGTGGACTGTCCATCAGAAATGGTCATATCTCCAGAACAACATCCTATAAAAGCATCAGCAATTGCTAACCATGGTCTACCAAGAATAACTGGATACCCTCCTAAAGTTGCCTTAACTGATAATATTGTGAAATCAACAGGATACTCCCAAGATTCAAGAGTGACAATTGCATCTTCTACTATCCCATCAGGTTTAACTGTGGAGCTGTCTGCAAGCTATAGAACTATGGGTGTAGACCTAATGTTTGAAATGTTCAGAGAGTCCATAGTATGCTTTGTCATGATATTAATGACAACACCTAAATCAATCAAAACATTTTTTACAACTTGGCCATTTACATTTATCTGCACTATAGGACTTCCAGGGTCAATATACTTTGGAATAACTACATTTCCCAACATTATATCAGCCAATTTCCCTAATACATGAATTGTTTGAGGATCCTTTTTCTTTCATCCAGGCTTCTTCAAACAGGCTTCTTTAATAGCTTTTCCAAAAATAAGAATATCTTTGATAGCCTAAAATAAAGGAATTTGAATCTGCACATTCTTGAGCTAATCCAGAATGTCAAAAGTGGGTTCTTCCATGGGTTTATATGCAGTACTTTGCAACCTCTAAGGAAAAGGTGGGTTGTCTTGATTTTGTAGAACAGTCTCTTTAGGAACTGTATCAGTTATGAGCATGTGCTCAGTAGGAACAATAGGTGCAGTAGATTCTTCATGGGGAGAATCTGATATTTCAGTAATCAGAGGCAGTTTTGGAGCAGGTAAAGTAGTTCCAGACCTCAAATGGATGTCATTAACATTTAAAGCATAAGCTTGATATTGGTTGGCTTCAGCAAGATATGCAGGTTGCTGCTGCTGCAGTTGCTTATTATTTAAATTGTGCAACGGCTGGGAAAGCATAGGCGTTTGTTTTAGAGGTCTAGGATTTGTGGCAATTACTGCAGGAGGCAGCATAAGGGCCTGTGGTTGTGGTTGTGGAAGCTGCAGGAATCCAAAGGACTGGTTTTGCCATTGCTGAGGGCCTCGCCATTGAGGATTTTGTTGCCAATTTCCTGAAGGTGGGGTCCATTGCCCTTGTGGCTGCTGCCATCCTCCTTGAGGGGATTGCCATTGCTGATTCTAATAATTAGGCCAATTTGGTTGAGGTGGATTCTAGGGTGGTGGTGGTCCATATGCATGTTGCCATTGGTTATTATAGCCAGAATAGGAATTACCAAAAGTTAAAGGATCTTGAGGCATACCTTGTCTTTGGGCCCATGGTCTCCTTTGTGCAACAAAGAACACTTGATCATCATCTCCTTCTACTAGCTTGAAGTCAGTAAGTAGTTGTTTGGCTTCCAAATTAGCCACCATCTTGCATCTACAGTCACGCTTCTTTTTTCTTCAGTGTGGATAGAACTCGGCCAAAACTGCTTCAGCCTCCTCATGTTTCTTCCAAGCTTGCATAGTGTCCAATTGTGTAGCCATATTATTAATGATGTCCTGCTTGAAGTCAGATAACAAATTTGTTATCTCCATTCAGGAAACTCCACCAGAAGAAGACTTCCCTATTGTAGCATGATGACCAATATTTCATCTGAGAAATAGCTATTCAAACATTGGTACATTCCTTTCTTCGTGAGTCACAAACTCACCATTAACACTTTAATTTAAAATTTTATAAAAATTAAGTTGCACATGTCGAACCCGCCTTGAAGCCAGAATATAAGTTATTTATTTCATGGGGTGTTCACATGACAAAGATAATAGTATGATATTTGTATGCTTGAACGAAGCATAAATGGAGTTGATCATTGATGCAATTGGTGCTATGAGAAGGAAAAAAATAAAAAAAAATCCTTCCTTTTTTTGTGCATAGTCTAGTCTTGTTTGTGGCTTAATTGAACAATGCGACTAGAAATTATAGAATTAATTGGCCAACAAAATAGATGTGTGCAGCCTGAACCGTGCCTTAAATTTATTAAAGATATGCCAACATTATCATAGCAAAATATTAGATGTGTGCAACCTGAACCGTGCCTTAAATTTATTGAAAGATATGCCAACATTATCATAGCAAAACATTATTATTATTATTCACCTCATGTTTAGCATTATCCAACATATAGTTAAAAAGTTACTATCATTAAATATGAATTTAATTTTGTCATCTTTTAGGGATTGATACAGGAGGAGTGGATGTACGAGCGTCAATAGGATGAGATCTCTATATATGAGGATTTAGAATAAATAATTATTCTTCACTATGGTTTTGAATCTCTGCATACAAAGTTATGACATGTCAAGTAGAATGGAAACAAAGACAGGAAGTGAATTGATAAGAATAAATGACCATGGAAGTGTGTCTTACCTCATTGAGTCTGTGCCTAAAGTGGGGTAGTATTTAAAATAATTAAAATAATAATAATAAATTTATTAGGCACAAATTTACTTACATTAGCATTAATTTATCAAACTTTTAGGCAAACTAATCCAATGATTTTAAAATAATGATTATAGACATTAGATAAGCATCGAGAAATGTATAAGATGGTGAAGGGTTTCATGATGCTATTATTGTTCAGTGATGATACTATGATAGTGTGCAAATAGAATAGGGAATGGTCATAAGTACAATAACATAAGTGAAAAGGTTGATGTGAGATTTAATTTGAATTTTTAAATTTTTAAATTTTAAGTTCAAGTTTTCATGTAGAGGCAACTAGGTGTAATTCCACACATGCAAATCTTATCTAGTCTAGCAAATGGAAGATTTGAATCAATTTTTATGGATGAGTGATGATAGCTAAAAATAATAATAATAAATTATACAAGTTTGAAATTTTCACCTATATATATTTTTACTCCATATTGATATATGTGTGTATTATTATGAAGATATATAAATCCAACAATCAACATGGAAAACATTTAAGAATACGAAGATAGAAAATAAGTGGAGAACAAGTGTTGTACCCTTCTAAAATGAGTGTTTTGTTAGAAATTTGTAAAAGTTAAAATAATGTTATAAGGAGAACATATTACACAATAAGAAAATAAATACAACTTGCTTGGAGAATACCCTTAATAAAATACAATTAAAATAAAGAAAGAGATTATGTCCAAGATAAATATGATAGGTATTTTCAACTATGTGAAAATATGGAAGGAGAGTTTAAGGTTCTTACTATTCAAAATGGTTGATTAAACTTCCTTTAGTATGGAAGTATCTATGAAACTATCATGCCAACACATAACCCATTAATGGAACATTAATGGCATATATAAAACCCCCTTAATTGATTGTATATAAAGGGTGCATGAAGTTGTAGTAGTGGATAATGTAAACATGGTAACATTTATGAAAGTATAAATCACTAGGCAAAGTAAATAGTCCTACCCAAATTGAAATTAGAAATTGTATCTTCTTAGTAGATGCTCCACATTTTGCAAACCCCCTTTTTTTTGTATAAGGTATATACATGAAGCTATAGGTTACATCATGGGCCCATAATGCTTAGGTCCTAGGATCACTTTTCTCCTAAAATGAGTCAAATATTTTTCTATTAGAGTACATTGGTTAAAATGATATAATAGTTTACTAGATTTAGAATTAAAATGTTTCTCGTACTCTTAGACATGAGGACATGTGTATTTTTTACAAGGGGAGAAGCCACCTCTAAAATTTCAAATACTCATTGATCTTTCGTAGTGACAAGAAAATGAAAAAATAAAAAAATAAAAAAATAAAAAAAGAGGCTATGTAAAAAAATATATATAAGCAAGGTCTTAGCTTATCTTCACAAGTTATAATCCATCTAAAGGTTAATAATATTTTGGTAGATAATATTTATATACTCAAATTAAAAAATATTGTACTACATTTTGAAAGAAATGAGAAAAACAACAAATAAACTATGTATGGTCTCTTTGAATCATAAATCTTACTAGGGATCACTACTATATAGTTTTCTTGTAAATTTTACCATGAATTTCCTATAAAACAACAATATTTAACCATCATCAGAAGGTACCAATATCCTTGTCAAGTGTCATCTCATCAAACATGGGTGTATATAAATCATCATTGTTATAGATAAATTAACTTTTAAAACCAACTTTCATCCTTGGATTAAAATAAAGGAATGATTAAAACCAATATTATGTTTTAGTAATTTGATATTTTTAAAATATTTTTAAGATGCTTGGTAAGATTACTATATTTTAATTTATTTTGTACTTTTTTATTTGACTTGATCAACCCAATAACTTTGTACATGTTTTCCGTTTGATATATGAAGGATATTCATGTAGGCTAGAATGCATGAATATTGTCATATTGTCTTGGAATGTATGTTGAGTATATAGATTGTATTTTTATAAATTATGGGTGATCATATATATAGGACATGCATGGTAAGTGTTGTGTGCTCACAAAAGGAGCTACATGAATGAGTAAAATGATTAAACACATAAACTATAATAAGTTCTCCAAATGCATGATATTTAAAGATGGAATAGAAAGCATATTTAAAAGAAGCTTTGTGAATTAAATGGGGAAAATAATGTAGGTAAATTAAAATATAAATAGAAATATAATCAAGTATGCAAATATTTAGTTAATGACTACATGTTTCTCTTTGAGTTGTGATGCAGATGCATCTCTTTCTATTGAGGACAATAGGTAAATTACAAGGAGAGAAATGTTATGGGACTTTTTCCCGTGAAAGAATTTGTAATAAAGGAATATATAAATTTCAAAGTAATTTAAGAAACATTATTATAATGAAAGGGTGTGACTTTTGTAACCACCCTTGGTGTATTATTAAAAACCTATAAATTAATAGAGAATGGGGGAGGAGGCACATGAGAAGAATACAAAGAAAGATAAATTGAAAGGAGCACAAGGGAGGGGTTAGTTAAGGTCTGGTGGTTGGCCAATGGGCATTGGAGAAGGGGCATACAGTGTGTGTCCAACTCAGGGTGCAACGTACACCCAGGAGTGTCCTGGCTAGGGCTGTGTGTATTTCATGTCATGAAGGCATGTGGGGTTCTGTGTAAGAACCATGTTTATTTCATGTGGGGTTCTTGGAGTGCTCCCTTGCCTGAAAACCCTAGGCCTGTAACTAATCCTTTGCATGCCAGAAAGCAGTTTCCCTTGATTTACAGATATGTATTTATCAATTTTGTTTATAGCCATTGCCCTAATGTTTCACTATTGCATATTATTATTATTAATGTTTTACTATTTGAATTATTGATCTAATTGATGTTTATAAAAGTTCCTCTTGAATATATTTTTTGCATAAATATATTGTTATGTTTTTAATGTTTATTTAATATAATTTGTGAGTAACTTATCTATTATTACATTAAGTAAATTAAATGACTAATGAATTACCTTACTTTTAATACTATTTACATTGGGTGAAAAAAGTGAATTACAAGTTGTCTCCATGTACATACCAGTTGTCACCATGTACCGATTAGATATAAACCTCTAGTATACCAGTTGTAATATAAACAACTTTGAAGTCACACCGGTAGACAATATGAACATATGTGTGTGCATGTGTTTCATCAATTACAACATATGATGAAGTTATTCATTACAATCATCATCTAGCCAACAGGACGTGGTTCCTAACAATCAACTATAGATATTGTCAAGGGCTTTGTTCGACACCTTATGGATATATCCCTTTTCATGAATGTTTACTTTTTTTTTACTTTATCTTACATATGCACATGGTGTCGTATGACTACTACAGTGGGGGATAAATGCAAAATCTTAAATTGTACACCCTTAATTGGGTGGTACAATTCTATTCTTAGGTTAGCACCTACCTTAGTGTGTTGCATTTTGCATTTTAAATTTCCCTTTAAAAATTAAATTAATTAATTTAATTAAACCTATAGTTCTCTTTTATCACTTCACACATCATAAAATTGGGCCCTTAACTCTAAGTGTGCCCCTTTTTATTTATCCTTTTAATCATTTAATTCATTAAATCCCTAATTAGGTCCTATTTCGACCTTCAAGGCTAGATTTCGTACATCTAAACATCTTAAATCATCACACCCACTTGGGGATCACCTTATAATCACGATACCTTGCATACCTAAAAATTTGGAAAACAATTGATAGGACCATTGTGAATCACACCAATCCCAACTTATTCTCTCTGAATTTCAAGATCATATTTTGGAAGTATTATAATGTTTAAATCTAAATTATGCATGTGAAAATATGTCAATTCTAGGTCGACCTTTGATCGAAAACAAGGTTAGGGTTTCATAGATAAAGCCTTTCCTATCCTCATTTGAAGGATCCATTATCTATCAATTGAAAAAGCCTCTTGTGAAGTGAAATTATAGATTATGTGAAGTCTACAATTAGAAAATCAAGCATTCATCAAGTCTACATCAACCATTTTCATCATCAATTGAAGCTTTGAAGATATCGAATAATAATAGGAGATCATTGATTGTTGATTGGATTGTACCTCTCCATCAGGGTTTGGTGGAAACACCAAAACAAGGTGTTTGACAAAGGAAAAACCCTATATAGCCACTAGAACACCAATTTTTAAGCTGCAAGTGCAGGTGAATAAATCCAACGAATGCACGATCTTCAAAAAATCCAAAGTATGAAAGTACAAGTCTAGATCTAGAAGGAGACCCCAGATCCCTAGGACTAGATCTCCTAGGGCCCTGGTCCTCAATGCTTTTGGGAATTGTTTTGTAGTTCTTCATCTTAGGGATTCAATAAGCAGATTCTAGAAGTCCAGCTCAGTACAATAAGGGGGACCAGAGTGCCTAGTTCCTAGTGCCTTGGTCTATCTTAATCAGGCATAGATTCTAATATCAGGTGTATACTAGAACTTCTCCTTCAGATCTGTACTTTCTGTCTCAGTTTCAGTTCTATATCTCTCTAATTATTGTAGTTTACCTAGTCATTTCCTTCATCTTTCTAGCTTAGTTTATCATAATTACACATTTAGCCCATTTCCCTTTCATAGCAACAAAGGAATAGAAACCCTATGAGTATTCCTTGACTCTATTCTACATGAGTTATTTAAAGTGAATCATTTCCTTATGATCTTTCATATTCCAATGTATGGAGGAAAGTGGGGTTAGGTCCTAGACTACCTGATCCCATTTTTCACCATCACATGGCCAAAATGAGAATAAGTGAAAAGATTGGTAAACTAAGTATTTGGCATAAGGGGATAATTTTGGTATGAGATTTGTTGATATGCTTTTTGTCGTTGATGTGTCTCTGTCAATGGCAAGGTGAGATTTTTGCAAATTTTATCAGAATAAGCTATTGATGTGTAGTCATTGATGTTGACATGCTTTGGTTGTCATTAGTTACTGGTTGGTATAGTTGATGTTAAGTTTCCTATGCAGTTGTGTTGAGAGATTTGATCCGCATATCTTCTATATTGTACATCTATTCATTCATTTTGGATGTGTTAAGTTGTGTTTAGAGATGCTATATTAAGGTTTTGGTGTTCCAGATTGATGTGCTAAGTAAGTTGTGTTCACCAGTATTTGGCAATGTTTCCATGTGAAATTCATGCTCCACATTTCTTCGTATTATAGTTTTCAGTGTTAAAGTTTTAGAAATAAGTTGATAATGTCCTTAGCTTCATTCTATTAAATTGACACATGTTGTTGGGCTTCAAAAGCATGATTTCAAAGTTAGATGGTGTTTAATCTAGGTTTACACTTCACATTATTGCTTTGTTGATTTTAGATCATTGTATAACATGTTTGATGATTATTTTGATCTTTCTTAAGTTATGTTGTGGTCCACTTTACATTCTTTCCCATTGCAAGAATGTTTAGTGCTAACCTAATTTGAATTGTGTTTGGTTAAGATACTTATATAACCTTGGAAGATTTTGTGTATGTAAGGATGATATAAATAAAGGTTAATTTATTGAGGATGGTATGGATGTGTTAAGAGAAATCAAATATGCATTGTGAAAGAAATTTGAATGCAATGAAGGTGTATGAAAGGGGATCTATCTCCCTGATCATTTGATGAGTGTTGGTTGAGTTGGTGATAAGTGTTGAGCAGTATAGACTTTAATGTGTTGGCTACCAAAAGCAGTGAGCCAAAGGTATCTACAGATCTTATGGTTGCAAATGTACATTAGTGGTGGATTCTTTCTATTTTATTCTTCTTCATCTTGGTAGTGAGCCCTTCTTTCTTTCTTCCAAGAAGTGAGCCCTCTACCAATGAGCCTCTAGTAGTGAGTCTTTCTTTGTAAAAATCACCTTAACTAGTGTCACTCTAATAGGTGTTCATATACTGAGAATAACATTCTTCATGGTTTTTTCCTTAATAGGTTTTTCCACATAAAATATAATGTTTCATTATGTATGGTGTATTCTATTTTTTATGTTCTTTCATGCTCACATATTTCCATGGATGAAGTGATAAAGTTAAGTTGTTGAGAATCTAGTTTGAGATAAAGATTTTAGATTTTTTTGTACGATTGATTAACCCCCCCCCCTTCTCAATTGTCTTGTGTATTAGAACATTCAACGAATTAATACCTAGAAGGAAGTACCAAAATAAATCCTCAAGGAGTCTAGATCTATGATAACCAAAGAGGGAGGTACTTGGTAAAGGTTAATTAGCATTCGAGGATACCAAATCCAAGGCCAAGATCCTTTGGCTTAGATACCAACTTAGATGGGCAAAAAAGAACAAAACTAACAAGAAACATATTTCTCAACAAAACAAAAATTGAATCATCCTTCATTAAGTATATTAAAAGAAATACAAAGATGATTCTAGAAGAAAAATCTTCTAGAAAATAAGATACAAAACATAATAATATTCATATAACAAAAAAATATAGGTAAAGAGAGTTTTATACTGTAAGATACTAAACTAATCAAATATTATGTCTAATGAAGTGTCTACAAAGGAGATAAGGCTTATCATCTAAAGATTTCCCCATAAAGAAATATTTTTATGATACCAATAGTGATTTTTTATTTATTTCTAGTAACAATATTAGTATTAATGCTTGGCTCATTTATACAACTTCTTCTTTTGATAATATAAATAAGTTTAATATATGTAGCCTATGATGGAGGAGAGATTTTCCTTGGTAATCACCAAGGTTTCTTTCTTAAACTTTCTCTATCTAAGGCTTATAATTGGGTTGATAGGAACTTCCTTATTAAGGTTCTAGCTTCTTATGGCTTTCACAGTAAATTTATTGATTTGATTTGGCAGCTCATTACTACTTCCAAATCAGTGGCGATCATCAATAGGACCCCTTCAGATTTATTTGAAGTATCAAGAGGCTTTCGTCAAGGAGATCATTTATCTCCTATCCTCTTCAGTCAGGTGGTAGAGACTTTTGAAAGATATATGCTAAAAATGATTAGGAATGAAACTTTAAAAGGATGAAAACCTTCGTCTAATGTGCTTGTGTGCTCACACTAGCAATTTGTGGATGACACCATTGTTATCGGGGAATCATCTATGAGGGATGCATGATCCTTAAAGAAAATTTTGGCTGATTATGTTAATGCTATAAGACAATGTATAAATTAATCTAAAAGATTTCTTTACTTCATTAATACTCTTGAAGATAGACAGAGGAAGATCTCTAAAATTTTGGGTTATTCAATTGGAAAGTTACCAGCTATTTATTTAGGACTTCCTCTTTGTTCTAAAGTGCCCGATTCTTTATGGATTATTTTTACTAACAAATTTCACAAAAAAATGGCAAGATGGAAGGGGGCTTTGTTGAGTCAGGCTAGAAAAGTTTATCTTTTAAAAGTGACCCTCCAAAATCATCAAGTTTATGCCCTCATCCTATTTAAAATTCCTTCCAAACTTGCTAAAGAAATTGAAAGAATTCATAATAAGTTTTTGTGGTTTGGAGTTGAAGAAAGAAAGAGAGTGCCTCCTGTGGCATGTGACTCTATTTGAAAACCAAAAAGATGGGGTGGTCTAGATCTAAGAATTATTTTAGATTTCAATAATGCCCTCCTTTCTAAGTAGATCTAGAGAATATTTAATTCCAAAGGGAAATGAAATATTATTTGGTGAAGGAAATATCTTCAAAATATTGATTCAAATTTAGAAATTTCTCATTGCCAATGATATCCCTTCTAGTTCAACTCTTCAGAATTTCATTGTGTGTGCGAGGATCATTGTTAATATTGGGATTGGATGGAATTTGGTGTTTGGTAGGAGAAATATGTCTTGGGGAGATAGTTGGATTGGCCTTGGACCACTATACAACCAAACAACTTTTAGTAAGTACATGGAAATATGTAAATTCAGGTTTGGAATATAGATGGCTAACTACTTCAATGATAACAAGTGGGTTAACCTACATTAAATCAGCACTAAGCTACAACCCCTTCAAATGGAACTAAACTCCTATATGCTTGATGGGAATGGGGAAGGTCTGATGGTTTTGAAGTTCTCCCCCTCAACAGAATTTTCAATTGATTCAACTTTGGCCTTTCTAATTGAGAATCATCATCCCCACTTAGACTAGTGTTTGTTCTAAAGCTCTCATTCTAAAGATCAATATACTTTTTTGAATCCTGATGCAGAACAGAATTTAAACTATTGATAATTTGTGCAAAAGAGGTTTCTATCTCACTAATAGATGATTCTTATGTATGAAGAGGTTCCTGTATTGTTATTTTTCTTATAAAGTTTCAGGGTCTCTACTACAACTATGGAATGTGAATTAGGTTATCCCTTCCTCTATTATGGATTCCTTTGACCAATGGGTAGTTTCAACTGCCAATCATTCTCTGAAGTTTCTTTGGTCCTTATCTTCCCTCATCTGGCCTGGGGTCTTTGGAAAGATCATAACAATAGAATCTTCAAGAATGTTGCTTCTCCCCCTACAATTGTTTTCAATAAAATCCAAAGATCTATCACTGATAACTTTGTCTTTTCCAAGGTTAATCAAAATCTCAAGGTGAGTATTGTCTCTTCTTTTGATACTAATATTGTCTCCAAATGGAATATAAGGTTGGGTTATCGTAATGATCCCATATTGGATAATTCCCCTAGGGATTATGCTCATTGGACACTTCCTTCGAGTGGATGGGTCAAAGTTAACATTTATAGGACAACCAAGGGAAATCCAAGGCTGACTAGGTGTAGGAGAGTGATTAAGAATGAATATGGTAGGATTTTATCAATGATGGCACTCCCCTTGGGATGCCAGATAAACCACCTTGCTAAATTTGTGTTTGCCTACCATGGGTTAATGTTGCCTTAAAAAATTAATGCTAATTTAGTTTGGTGAGAGAGGGACTCTAACAAAATTATCCAATGCCTATTGGGAATACAAAAACCTTCTTGGAACATTAAAAGTTGGATTGAGAAAGCTAGGGATACACTAAAATCATTCCAAAACTTTAATATTTCCCATACCTATCACGAAGCCAATGTGTTGGCTAACCACTTTCCTATTTTGGAAGTTAAGAGTAATGATGAAAAGGTATGGGGGCTTGGTGATAGTCTCTCGAATAAAGTTAAGGCCTTGATGCTATATGATTTGGCTCAAGTGAGAGAAGCTAGCATTAAATGATCATGTCATGCCTTAATATGTTGGCTCAAATTTTAATGACTTACTTTTGCTGGTGTCACACACTTTCTGGGTATTTTGTGGCCCTTTCTGGAATCGCCCTGCCCTATGCACTATTGCCATTGTTGACAGCATGGGGAGAGAAAGGAAAACAGTTAAAACTTACCCCTTTCATTGAAAGCTTGCATTGAACTCATGCCAATGTCAAAAACAAATTCACCAAGGGTTTGAAAGATGGGAAAATCCAAATTGAAGGCAGAAAGGTAAAAAATATTGAGAACCTAATTTTTGAGGTCACTAGTTCGTCAATGGAAGGTGCAAAATTATATAGAGAGGAAAATGTCTAATGTCGTTGTCCAAAAATTTCCCAAAAATGAGGAGAGGGAAAAGTTGTCCAAAGTGGATGAAAGAAGCTATGACATGGGTAACATCAAATCTATAAGGCACTCTGTTCTTGTTGTTTTAATGAAATATGTTATCCTTAATGGTAGATACACTAGGGTGTACCGGCATCCTTTTGTTTTTCTTAATCACTTTAGGCACAAAGTGAATAATTCTTTCCTTCTTTTCGATGACATCAATGAATACCAACATTAAGGACTATAGAAAAAACAAAAAAATCCTTATCCTTCATTGGGGCTTTCTTTTCCTATCCATGAAAATATCAAAACCCTCTCCTTTGACTAGGGTTCCTTAAGGTTCTAGTGAGTCTGAGGAATATGATCATGTTAGCCATAACTCAAATGAAGAAGATTGAAATAATAATATGGAAGATTGTAAATATGGGCCAGAGTCTTCTTTGAAGATTGGTCACCAAGATAAACAAGGCAAAGCTTCTTCCCCTACTTCTACTTCAAACTCTTACTCTCAACCCTCTCACAATTCCATTTTGGATAGGTTTTTCATAGCCCCTTCCAAGAGTGATAGACCCCCTTTCATGAAGAATCTCAATGGAAACTCCTCTTATCTCATGATGTTCTATCCATGGCCCATGATGTTGTTGTGGATAACTTTACGATGTTAAAATGGTCTTTCCAAGAAATTAAGGACATCAATATGAAACTCTAGGAAATTGGTAGTAAACAAAATTTCTAGGCTACAAAACAATGAATAGTGGACCAGAGAAAGTCAATTGTGGATTTCATATAGTAAACAGTGGGTATAGTAAGTGATATGAGGAAAGACTATGATAGAAAAAATTCCTAGCTAGAGAATAAACTCAAGAAAGAGTTTGAGGGTAGATTGACTTAGATGGAGAGTAAGTTCTAGAAAGTTAATGATAATTTGATATCTTTGGTCACCTACAATCATAAATTGGTCAAGTATTCTATTGAGAGTATAAACACCATGGCTGAAAACCTTTAATCCTTCCATCAAGAAGGAACTACTATGGATTTGGATGCAATTCACAGAAAATCGAAGGAAACAATTGGGCCTTGTAAGAGAACTAGAGCTAATTTGAAGAAGAAATCTACCAACTGAGAAATTAAGAATCTTAAGAAAATTTCTCTAAACATGCCTCAGCTAGAAATTGAGGTTGTGGAGGCCCTTAAAATTTTGTACTAACTTCTTCCTTTTTGTTGTCTCTTTGCTATATTTCAATTTTTTGCTAGTCTTTTGTTCTCTTTAGGTTGTTGTTTTAATGGTATCTTTCAATACAAATTTTTGATGTAGATCTTTGTTAAAGTGTTTCAAGCCCCTTCAAAACTTGTTTGTTTCATAATCAAAAAACAAAGATGCTCTTAAAAATCTATTATATGATTACATAATTGATGCCTCGTTATAATTTTCTAAATCCCTAGGGAGTAATAAAATAATCAACTATATTTGTTCACCCTCAAATGGGAATCCTATTTTTTTCTATTCCATAATTCTTGGATATTTATACATAATCTATAATAAAATAATTACATTAGACCTTAGGTTTTTGTTAGGTATTGGGTTGTGTGGTCGATTTTGGCCAGGAGCTTTTGTTATAGGTTATGGGAGCCAGGGAAAACCCTTATCCTAGTTGTGGGAGCCTTCTAAATCCCATTAATCAGGTTATGGGTTCCTAGAAAAACCCTTGGTTTCTGTTCAAGGTTATGGGAGCCTTGATAAAACCCTTGAGATAGTGAAAGGCTTTGGCCCCATTCTCTCTCAGCTAGGTTTTATTCATATCTCTTTGTTCCTGGGCTAGTTTTAGGCTGTTGTTTATCTTTGATGTATCATTTACAACTGTCTATTTTGGGTTTTAGATCTTGGTAAAATCTGAGGGTTTCGGGTCCCTTCAAAACCTATTGTATGGGGTTTCGGATCCCCTCAAAACTTGTTTACCTAATCAAAAACAATATGAATAACATGTTGGGACCTAGAAAAATTTGAGTCAATTCTTGAGGTCCATTTCGAAAAAAGGGTAAAATGAAGCCAGTACCCTTCCCTTGCATGCCTGTCATGTGGGCCAGGAAACTCTCATCAAATCCGATCAACGGAAGAAAATCCAAGCAAAGGCAATTGGCAAGTGTAGAACCAAAATCTTCCTTGCCATCAGTTGGATGGGGTCATGTGGTTGCAGATAGAGTAGTGGTTTTGAAACTTCCGAGCAGTTTCACTCGCTAGGCATGAAGAACCATTTATCCCACATTGGTGGTGGGTAGGAGTGTTTTAATTTTTAAATGCAAAGCCACATGCATCCATAGTGTCAAAGCTTACAAGATTTTGAGAAGGAACCACTCAGTGATCCGGTGGGCCCCCCATGGACCTCAATTCTTGAGGTCCATTTCGAAAAAAGGGTAAAATGAAGCCAGTACCCTTCCCTTGCATGCCTGTCATGTGGGCCAGGAAACTCTCATCAAATCCGATCAACGGAAGAAAATCCAAGCAAAGGCAATTGGCAAGTGTAGAACCAAAATCTTCCTTGCCATCAGCTGGATGGGGTCATGTGGTTGCAGATAGAGTAGTGGTTTTGAAACTTCCGAGCAGTTTCAGTCGCTAGGCATGAAGAACCATTTATCCCACATTGGTGGTGGGTAGGAGTGTTTTAATTTTTAAATGCAAAGCCACATGCATCCATAGTGTCAAAGCTTACAAGATTTTGAGAAGGAACCACTCAGTGATCCGGTGGGCCCCCCATGCGCATCTTAAAGCACCCAAATTTTATAGAAGAAGGGCAAAATTAACAAGCGAGTAAGTCGGGAAGATCAATGGTGATCGCAGATGATCCAACAACTGTCACTATACCGTAACATAAATGTGTGTGACGGTTATTCCTTGTGAGATGAAGACAAACCACTAGTGGTAAACTATGGCTGACAGTTAATGCAAGCAGTTAAGGTAGACGGTTATGAAGAGCTTCATTCTAGTGGTTATTGAGGCCGTGTTAAGGTGTTAGGACAAGGAACCCATAGCCAATTAGGGGGTGCCACGTGGTGGCACAGAGGGAATAAGACCAAGGTCTGGTGGTGGATCCGGTGGTGATGAGATGGTGGCCAGTTGGATGCACAGACAAACCAAAGAGTGACTTATCGAACAAACCTTGGCCACGATGGATTTCTAAAAGGATTCACCAAAGGCATTAGTTCCATCGACATAAAATACATCGAAGAAGTCAGAACTTGTCCCGTCGATAAAATAAAAAAGTATTGATGAAACTACAGTTTTGATGAGACATGTGAACAACTCGCCGAGGGAGGAAGTTTGGCCAAAAGAATAATATTGAACAAACCAACAGAACTAAAGGCAACATGGTGGTCCAAGCGCATCTCATGAGCAAACCAGTGGCCGACACGTGGTGACATGCAACAAAAGGGAGCAGATCAAGCAAGGTAAAGGTCAGGAAGATTGCAGAAGATTAGACGGTGATGCAAAAGATCCAACAACGGTCGCTATACCATAATAGAAAAAAGGTCAATGGTTATCCCACCTAACTTGGCGACAAAGCTTGTGCAGAAAAAGTGAGCGGCTTGGTTGAACAAGTTTGGGCCGATCTAATGGTTGTCACTATACTGCAAGATGAAGATGCTCACTAGTTATTCCCCATGATGTAGTGACTGGAAAGGTGGTAGTTGAGGTAGCCGTCCAGGTGGGTTCAAAATGAATCAGGATGTGCCATGTGGCAGTGAGTAGAAGAGGAACCAGGGTGGGCCCAAGTCCAGTGGCACGTCTAAATGGTGACTAGGTGGATCTACAAGTGAATCACAAGGTGACACATGGCGAGCCCAGTAGAAGAGAGAGTAGCCCAAGCAAATTAACAGGTGGGCAAGTCAAGGAAGATTTGACGGTCGTATGGTTGATCCAATGGTGGTTGTTATGTTGTGATTGAAAGTAGCTCGATGGCTAATCGGCGTGACTTGGTGACCAAGTGGTGGGACCCAATAGGAGAGCAATTTAGAGGAGAAATAAAGAACGAGCAGGTTGGATATGATCAGACGGTGGTCTCTGATCCGCTATGCAGAGATGCATGATGAATATCCATCACGGATCAGCAACAAGGAAGAGACAAGGAAGTGGTGGGTCCAGTCATGATCAGGTGGTAGGATAGGTAGAGTCCATAGGGACTCATGAGCCAATCTAGAGGTGACATTCAAAGTTTAAAATATAGTTTTAGACTATAGTGAAAAGGTAGAAATTTAGGTGATTGAGCTCATCTGAGAGATTAATGGTTGACGGATTATTTTTGCCTAAAAATATAAGTATTGTATATTGTTGGAAAGCTCTAAAAACAAGGAATCCATTTCTGTAGTCAAGTGCAACCCATGGTAAATATTTTTGGGGCAGTTACCTTGGGACCTCATAATTTTTTTTTTTAGTCAAAAAGAGAATATTTTTTGTCGGCCAAGTGTGTGAGCAGCCGATGGCAGAGGGAGTAGAACTTGTCATTAAAGAAATTTGAATACTCCTCTGTTCCTTCTTATTGTGTGGTCTTCCTATTTTGTAGGAGTGCAATATTTTTGTGAGTAAGGCTCCTTAATCTTGATTTCCAATTCTGAGTTTTTCCAAGTTTGTAATATAATGTTTTTTTTTAAGTACTGGAGTATTATCTTCTTGTTGTAGGTGTTTCTAGCTGTAGGTCTATATTTATGTAAGGCATGCATAAATTCACACAAAATTGTCTCTGAGATATGTATTTCTTTGTTACAAATTAAATCCTCAAGGAGGCTGGAATTTGTCATCTCAAGGAGATTGTTGTGATTGTTTGTAGGCATTCTTTAGGGAAGAATTTAAATTCTATAATCAATCATAGATAATGGAATATATATTCAAGATCTCATAATTTTATGAATGAGCTGAGTAATGCATTTATGCAAGGCATTAATGCAAAAATATTTTAATATGAAGATGGACTTGCAGTAGAGGTTCTCATTTACAGTTTGATGTATGACTCCATGCCCTTGGATAAGGCACTGGTCTTGCAGATTTTGGGGATTCTTAGAGATTTAAAAAATCAAATATCCATTTACTTTTATTTTCGTAGTTTTACTTTGTTCCACCTATCTCATACTTCAACTTAGTTGAGATGTCAATGTAGATCTAGCCCACTTGCAGTAACCTCCTAGTTGTTTAAGCCTTATGAGATCTATCTACCTTTATTGATGCTATCATATGTGTGTAATGGGTCTGAGTCAATGCATCAAAGGTACACCCACCTAGGTTTTACAGAGCCTGAAGAGTAGAAGGATTCATATCCTTGTTATGTTGTCCAAGTCATAAAGTTCTTCATTGTATGAAGTTGGCTATTTCATAGATAGATTGCAGGTGAACTTGGTTTGCTCATTTTTTAGAACAACAAAAGTGGCGACTCCATTGGGGAAAGTGATGTAAAATTTTGTTAAATCAAACCCATGAGTCTGGCCAAATTCATTTGGGGAAGAGTCTTGGAAGTTTACAAATCTGAAAGTTCCTTTTAGATTTGAAAGTGTATATCATGGAAGGTTTTATTGCTAAGAAATTTAAAAAAAATATTATGTGACTTTGCTGTGTGAGACCCAGAAATCTGAAAGTGTTTCAGAGTGAAGATCAGTGGTTAAATTTTGTTCCTTCTCACGGAGGTGGTGACTCTATAAGAATGAACCTGAGATTTAGAGGTGCTCTTCAAATTTTCAGCCAGAGGTGAAGTGGACAACAACAGAAAATTTATTCCAGGTATTCCTCATTGTTGAGATAATTATTTGTTCCTTATTGTAAAGCGGAAAATCATGAGCGAACCCTAAGTGTTCCCCCCCACCACTCCAAGGAGAGAGAAAGGGGATCACTAGGGTTGACGGTTTTCACTTAGGGGAGACTTTACATTCAAAAGAGGGGTTGAAACCCACAAGATCCAATCCCACACAATGTAAGATTGGATTCTAAATGAGTTTCAAGGGTTAAGACAGCAAGGCTACCCTCTTTTGTAAAGAATGTGGATAGAATGATTAAGCTAGGTATGCATAAAAAGTGAGAAAGATTCACTTATAAACAAAGATAGGAATATAGGATGAAGCTACGGACCTGGAATTAGTAGTAAAATGTCGAGATGGTGTTGTCCTGCAAATTTGAGCAAAAGTTGACGGGACGATGGCGCCCGGCGTGCACACGGTCCTCCGAAAAATCTGCGAAACGAAGGGGGATCTGTTCATCTCTGCACAAGGATTCCAGATCTTCAATTATAGCCACGTACCTGCAACCTACACATAGAAAAGAGAGGATGATTGGGGGGTTAGGGATTAGGGGTTTTCCCTTAGGTCAAACCCCGGTTTTGGAATTAACCAAGAAATGAGAAATTGTTGTAAATGTAAATAATTGTAATGTAATAAAGTACCAATACCTTGTTGTAAGAATGTTTGTATTCTTACATGTGAAGGTGTAAATGTTGTTGTATGTTGCATGTTGTAAGTGGTATGTGATCTCCTCTTCAATGGTTGAATCCTCGTCTTGAATGCAACAATTAGCCTTGAATGGAGACTTAGAATGATCAATTGCTCGAAGGAATGCTTGAATGCTTGAATGCTTGAATGTTTGAATGTCACTTCCTCCTTTTTTCCATCTACCAAAAAGGGAGAGGAAATGTAGTTTATATACTTGTCAATTAGGGTTAAAATACTGATTTTTCCGACATTAGGCCGACCTAGGAAGATTATTTTCCAATTTGCAAACTTAAAGACCTGAAGCCCCATAAGAGATCGGGCCCAAAATTGGGCCAGGGACCAGGGCGCTGGGTGCCATGGTCCTGGGGGACCAGGGCACTGGGTGCCATGGTCCTGAAGGACCAGGGCACTGGGCGCCATGGTCCCACCTCCGGGGACAGCAGGGTGCAAGGAGGATCAGGCCAGGGTGCTGAAAAATGCAGTTTTTGATGTCATGAACAAGTTTTGGGGTCTCCATTCAGGTTCAGTGTTGCATCACCATCATGAAGACCCAAATGTGGTTGAAATTGCGAGTGTCACAATTTTAGGATGCTACATTTAGCCCCCACTTTAGCAGGAGTATAAGCGTACACTCATACTTCCGGTAAAGTACAAGGAAACAACATTGAAAAACTTTCACCACGTCAAGGAGGCAAGATACACCAAGCCCCCAGTGGACTAAGGATCTTACGACTTCGATTGACAAAGTAAAAGGGAAGATAATGAGGGAGAACCATGACTGTCAGTAGTAAGGTTCCCTCACTATGAGTCATGCAAGAAAAATACAAAAAAATTTCAAGGCAAAGCTAAGTTCACCAAGAAATTTTCAAGTATCCTGAAGGGATAGACGGGGTGTATGCCCCACTACATTAAAGTGATCGCACATGCCTCAACGGGGGTGATTGCTTTAAGGTAGTGATACATATAAGAAATGAGAAGGGAAAGGAGCACGTTATCACAAAGATTTAGCCCCCAAGTGTGAGATAAACCCAAGGATAATAGACACAAAACACAAAGCACGAGGTGACTTCACTTTCCTCGGGGTCAGTATGCTATATGATAATTCATGTATATCATATGTATGTATGCATAATTGTTCTTCATTCCCCAATCAAGGAAGGTCACCTAGAAGAAGGGAACACATGTGTCTTTTGAGTCAACATGAGAGAGACCAAAAGAGATCTCAATGCTTTGCATCGTCCTCAAGTAGACAACACTAAGGACAACAAATACAAGAATGAGAATAACACATAGAAGAAGTAACAAAAGAGAGGAGGAGAGAGTCTGCTATGCTAATGAAACTAGTCTAGCACGTCATCTACCCCCCGATCTTGCTGATCAATATTTCAGGAAGGCAGGAAACACGCTAGAGGAGGAACATTCAACACAACAGATGGAGCTATCACAAGATCCAAACAAGGGCTATGTTCATGTTCCAAGCCACGTTGTTCTTGTCTAGGAGCTAGGATAAGTGCTTTAGAAAATTCGTTAGATAAATGGTTATCAACATCAACATATTCATATTCACTATAAGAAGCAAGAGAAGTAACATTTTCATCATGAATAACATTTTCATCTATATCATCATCAAGATTTATAAAAATAGGATCTTTAACTCGCACAGGATCAAGACCATCATGTATCTTATGTTTAGGAGATTTTGGCTCAATTTCTGGCTGAGGAGAAAATGGAATAATGTTTGTTGAAGGTGTTTTTGGGGATTGCAAAGTTTGAGAAGCAGCTGCCTGAGCTCTAAGATGACGCTTTCATTGATGTTCACGTGCAAAACGATTTCGTCTAGTCTTAGTAGGAAGTGGAGAAGATTGAGGAGGAGGAATGCTCTCATCCTTATCACTTGGGTGTTTAGGTTGTGGTCTCTTAGGTTGGATAATAGGAGAAGAGGAAGGTCTCTTCTCTCCATAAGACGAAGGAGGAGGAACTGCTCCATATAAAGGAGGAATATTTGGTTTAGGAAGTAGACCAAATCCATCATGACGAGGAGGTATAGGTCTGCTTTTAGAAAGTTTATTAGACATAGACATAGTCACATCCATAGGAATGGGTTGGGAATCTTCTTGAGGATAGACATTAGTTTTATCTTTCAAAGGAAGAACTTCCTTCACAAGGATGATAGGAATATCAAGTTTGGGTGTTCTAGGTTCACTTAGAGATAAGATCATATCTATTTTCCACTTTTGATAAGATTTGAAAAGATGATCACTTCGTAGTGGAAGAGATTGGAATTGTTTAGACCAAAAATAATCAATAGGAACACTACAAGTTCTTTCAGCTGGTTTAAAGAGACTATGATTGACAGTGACAACTTCACCATTATGGGGAAATTTCAAACAATTGTGAATAGGAGAAGCAATAGCTTTCATGGAAGATAGCCAAGGATAGCCTAGCTTCACACGAAATTGTTCAGACGATGGAATAATAGAAAAGTTCACATCAAGGGATTTGTTATGGACTTCAATAGGTAATGTAATAGAACCAATTGCAGGAGAAGAAAATGCATCAAATAATTTCACAATCACATCTGTTTTGCATAGATCACTTGATTCAATTGCAAAGTAAAAAGATATTCTTCAGTAATAACATTAACCATGCACAAAGGATCAATAAGCACTCCACGGCAAGGTGTATTCTTGACTTTTGCAACTATGTATAAAGGACCATTAGGTGCCCTAATAGTTTCATTAGAATCAAATATGATGGAAGGTTCTTTAGGGTTTTCTTGCTGCTCTACAAAGTTAATCGCATTCGGAGTCATAGACACAAGACCATCAGATGAGAAAGAGGAATCATTAGTCTCAATCACATTAGAGGTATGAGAAGGTAATGGATCAGTAAAAATCTTAAGATTTTGGTTAGGAGGAGCTACAGATGTATTGCCTTTATCATTCACTCTTGAAATAGAGATAGTATTATTATCAATCAAATCTTGAATTTTACCCTTTAAAGCAAAACATTTTTCAGTATCATGCCCAGGTTGACGATGAAATTGACAAAAAGATTTGTTATCAAAATAGGGTGAATTAATCTTTGTAGGATCGATTTGCCTTACAGGAGGGAGAGTAAGCACATTTTGTTCCAATAACTTATTCATAATACTATGCAATGATTCATTCAAAGGAGTAAACTTTCTTTCTTTCTTGAAAAACTTAGAAATAGGAGGCACACCTGATGCTGCATTCACATTGTTGTTGATGATGTTTTCATTGAATTTAACGGACTCTCTGTTTGGTTTAAACTTTCCAAATGGTTGTTGACTACTATCACCCTTATCACTCGGAGCCATAGGATTTGCTTGTTCCATTTGACTCACAGTCAGTTGATAATTGTGAAGAGTTGCACACAACTGTTGGAAAGAAGTAAACTCAGAAAATAGAAGTTTTTCTCTAATATCTTTTTGTAAATTAGAAATAAAGATTCTTTGAATATCATTGTCAGGCACTAGAAAAGAAATTTGAGCACACAAATGCTTATATCTACCAATGAAATCAGTCACTTTTTCTTTTAACACCTTGTTTACAATGCATTAAATCAATCAAAGTAAGTTTAGGACTTATATTGTTTTGAAATTGTTGAATGAAAGCATTTGCAAGTTGTTCGAAAGAAGTAATAGAATAAGAAGGCAATGAGAAATACCATTGTAGGGCTTTATCTCTTAATGTTCTAGTAAACAGTTTTGCAAGCAACCTTTGGTCATAAGCAAAATCAGTACATATTGTTTGAAAAGTCTTAACATGTGTTAGAGGATCACCTTTACCATTATAAAGCTCCAAATGCGGGATTTCAACATGTTTAGGAGGGATAGCTCGAACAATGTCAAGAGAAAGTGGGCTCGCAACATCAAATGTGGGCACACTAAACTTAGATTGATTCATAGAGGCAATTTGTTGCTGTAAAGAAGAGACAGTTTGTGCAAGATTGTTAATGGTCGCTTCAGTCAAAGAATTCATATTAGATGTGTTAGATTGTGATGGAGGTATTATGTTATTGAAAGAAGGTGTTGATTGAGAGTAAGGTGGTCGGACACTATGATAGTTAGTCATAGGAGATGATTGGAAAAGAGGAGCACTACAAGGAGGAATGGAATGGTTGAATGAATTGCCCCCTTGCGTCATGTTCATTTGTGGAGATGTAATAGGAACATTTATTGAAGGAATGAATGAAGAAGTCGGATTGAATGAAGGAAGAGAGTTAATTGAAGAGGAAGGATTGCCCCCATGACTGGTGATCATAGGCTGAATATCTTGTATAGAAGTAGCCATTATGTTTGATGTAAAGGTAGGTATGCTAGCAATAGAAGTTGTCAAAGGAATAGAATGATTAACTTGAGTGGGAGGTTTTGTATAACCTAAAGTTTCGGCACAACTCTTCATAGGCATCACATTCGAATCCACAATGTGTGCAATACCACACAAAATATCAATTCCATTCTTATCACTTTGAACCATACGTTTTAGACCCTCAATTAATGAAAGAGCTTGACTATCGGGATACTCTTGAGACATCCATTGCTGAAAATCATCAAATTGGTTATCCAATTTCTACAGAAACCTCATGAAGAGATTCTTCATCATTAAGAGGATTAGAGGAATTACCCGTGTCCTCATTAAAAAGGCCATTCAAATTAGGTTCCATCTCTTCGGTATTTAAACCTTGGAAAGACTTAATTCTAAGGCTTCGTCTAACGGGAATAGTGTAAGTAGGCCTTATTGTTGTAAAACCCATGCACCAAAGAGAGAGAGAAAATTTTGAATTTTAGAGGTAGCAAATTTCAATAAAATCAGCCAATCTCCTAGATTTAAGCTGTTAAATGCAATCAGGACAATCTCCCAAAATTTCGGAAAAAATGTCAGGGACTGTGGCGCTCGGAGTGCACACGGTCCTCGCAACTTTTTTCAAAATTTTCAGGGATGAAAGTTATGATGATTTTAAAGCTAATCTAAAAAAATTGAGTGATTTTATGATCTGTAGATAGGCCAAATTAAAGTTGCAATCCCAAAATTGAACCGTACCAAGATTGTCAAAAAATGCAAAATTTGAATTTTGAAAAAGAGAGGGAAATTGAAATTTTGAATTTTATGATTTTAAAGGGAATACTAAGAGCAATGCAAGCTTTGAAATTTAAAAGTTGACTCAATTTCACACAAAAATTCAATTTTGAAGGTGGAAATCAAAGTTGTTACAATTAAACACTTAATTTCAAGTCACAAATTGCAAAAATTTCAATAAAACACTGAAATTTTGAATGAATGCCAACACACTTTTCAGATTTAGGATACTAAGAACACAATTTTGACACAAAATTTCAATTTCAACAATTTTTGAATGATTAGGAGCCTTAATCCAAGCAATCACTAGACCAACTTTGACCTTAATTTTGAAAGTGTTGTAATTGATAAAATCAACCAAAATTCTGGATTTTAGCAGAAAAATACAGTAAGATCTAACTCCCGAAATTTCAAAAAAAATGTCGGGGACAATGGCGCTCGGGGTGCACATGGTCCTCGCAAATTTTTTCCAAATTTTTAGGGATGAAAGATATTATGATTTTGTTGCGGAATCCAAAGTTACAGCCGATTTGGAGATGTTTTGATTAGTAAAATTATCAGTCAAAGGTTGAACAAAGAGGGTTTTAAAAATTAGGGTTTGGACACTTAACCACTTAATTTTCAGAATTAAAGCACAAATATGAATTGACAATTTGTAATAGAAGGGTAGATCTGAAACAAGCATTAACCATTAAACATTTCGCAAGCCTAATTACTAAAAAGAAAATTTAGGGTTTTTATGCAATCAACCTCTAAAATTTGCAAAATATCAAACATGGAAATGTAATCAAGGCATCCAATTTTCAGATCTAACCATGAATAATCAGAAAGGATGTTCACGTCGGGTTCACCAAAATGTAAAGCGGAAAATCACAATCGAACCCTAAGTGTTCCCCCCCACCACTCCAAGGAGAGAGAAAGGGGATCACTAGGGTTGACGGTTTTCACTTAGGGGAGACTTTACATTCAAAAGGGGGGTTGAAACCCACAAGATCCAATCCCACACAATGCAAGATTGGATTCTAAATGAGTTTCAAGGGTTAAGACAGCAAGGCTACCCTCTTTTGTAAAGAATGTGGATAGAATGATTAAGCTAGGAATGCATAAAAAGTGAGAAAGATTCACTTATAAACAGAGATAGGAATATAGGATGAAGCTGCGGACCTGGAATTAGCAGTAAAATGTTGAGATGGTGTTGTCCTACAAATTTGAGCGAAAGTTGATGGGACGATGGCGCCAGGCGTGCACACGGTCCTCCGAAAAATCCACGAAACGAAGGGGGATCTGTTCGTCTCTGCACAAGGATTCCAGATCTTCAATTACAACCGCGTACCTGCAACCTACACATAGAAAAGAGAGGATGATTGGGGGGTTAGGGATTAGGGGTTTGCCCTTAGGTCAAACCCCGGTTTTGAAATTAACCAAGAAATGAGAAATTGCTGTAAATGTAAATAATTGTAATGTAATAAAGTACCAATACCTTGTTGTAAGAATGTTTGTATTCTTACATGCGAAGGTGTAAATGTTGTTGTATGTTGTATGTTGTAAGTGGTATGTGATCTCCTCTTCAATGGTTGAATCCTTGTCTTGAATGCAACACTTAGCCTTGAATGGAGACTTAGAATGATCAATTGCTTGAAGGAATGCTTGAATGCTTGAATGCTTGAATGCTTGAATGTTGCTTCCACCTTTTTTCCATCTACCAAAATGGGAGAGGAAATGTAGTTTATATACTTGTCAATTAGGGTTAAAAGACTGATTTTTCTTACCTTAGGCTGACCTAGGAAGATTATTTTCCAATTTGCGAACTTAAAGATCCGAAGCCCCATAAGAGACCGGGCCCAAAATAGGGCCAGGGACCAGGGCGCTAGGCGCCATGGTCCTAGGGGACCACGATGCTAGGCACCATGGTCCTAAAGGACCAGGGCACTGGGCGCCATGGTCCAACCTCCAGGGACAGCAGGGTGCAAGGAGGATTAGGCTAGGGTGCTGAAAAATGCAGTTTTTGATGTCATGAACAAGTTTCGGGGTCTCCATTCAGGTTCAGTGTTGCATCACCATCGTGAAGACCCAAATGAAGTTGAAATTGCAAGTGTCACAATTTTAGGATGCTACACTTATAAGGTGAAAAAATCACCATAAAAAGGAAAAGAAATATGCAGTTTACATACTTCATGTTTTGAAATAAATTTCAGTTAAGTGATGGGAGAAGTATGTGGTTATGAAAACTATGACTGCATGTGTTTCGCAATGAGTTGGTAAAACATTAAGATGTATTGTCCAAGTAATGGTTCAATAGATTTCTCAAATTTGATGGATCTAGATGTGGTTCCTAGATCTGAAAACCCTTTGTCAAATTTGAAAGAAATTGATAGGGAGATTGAAATATATCTGCAAAAGATCCAAGAAAAATTCATCTTATTTTTAAGAAGGAAAGTAGGGAAGAGAAAGGAAGAGTCATCATATGTTTTTTATAAAAGATTTAGTGCTACATTAAATGAGCTTCCAGTTGATGTTAGACCCCATGATTCTATTTGGATTCAATTATTCTTAGAGCTTGATGAGCCTGACTTAGTCAATTGGTCTTCAACCTTGAGGGAAGAAAGTGTTGTAAGCATTAAAGAGTGGATAAATGAGATTGAAATGACTAAATCTGAAAATGCACATAGTATTGAGTATAGTGATGAAGATGAATCTGTGAGTGGAGGTATCTCTTATGATGCTGAAGATGATTCCATTTCTCAGCATGACAGTGCAAATGTGTAGTCAGGGCAAGAAGAAAATTGTGAGAACATAACTTATTGTTCAAATAATCTTGGGCCTGTTGAGGTTTCGGATTTGATTGATATAGATCATCTTGTTGTTAAGTTCAATCAACAAAGTGTTTGCAACCAAGGTTATAAAACTATGTTGCAACATATAGAAACACTTTATGATTAGCATGCTAAAGGTAATGACACAGATGCAAGTTGTTGTAATGAGAAAATAAATATGCACAAAGACATGAGCACAAAAGATTTAATGCCTGCATCAGATTGTGACAATGTTTACAACACAAAAGGTAAAGCCAAGGAAATTGAAAATGAAGGAGAAGGTTCACTAAGTAGTGAACAAATCTCAGAACTCTTAGTTGTTGATCTTTAGAGGTATACATCTAGAGGTGTCCCCAATCTCTCATACCCAACCAGTATATGTTTTGATATAGATGATATTCTTGAGGGTGTGAGGTATGACACATATGATATTGATTCTCTCCCTATGGTTGATTTGAATAGTAGACAAGGTGAAAATGCATATAAGGTTGATATATGTGATAATGTGGATTCATATGCTGATATGAATTCAGAATTTGATATGCATTGTGTGGATTTTCCTCTTAAAAGGAATGACAAATATGAATTAACTTTCCCAGATTTGCAAGTGGTCAATGAACCATCAAGTGATCATGCATTTTCATGTTTGCAAGAGGCTGAGATAAGGTGTAATCAACATGATATTGAATTGCAATCATTTTATGAGGAAGTATTCCTCTCTAGTTTGCAAGATAGTATTAAGGATGAGTTTTTCCCTTTTGTGCAAACTAGTGATCCGCATGTGCTTGACATTTCCAGCTTTCAGAGGGAGTTTGATTACTTTTATTTTAAGAAGGGAAATAATTGTCAAGGGTATGACATTCCTATGTCATATAGTGATCAACACTTTTAACATCTGTTTGATTTCCAACTGTTTGGTGATTACTAGTATGCTAATTTTTCTTTGTATGATATGCTGATTAGAAGTGGAAGTGTGATTGATCAGGCAGATGATAGGGGAATTTTAGGCTTACCTTTAGTTCATGGAAGTGAAAATCATGTGTTTGATAGAGGTAAGCATTGGTTTCAGTTTTGATGGCATGGGGCCATTTTGTAAATAATTTCTATATTGTACAGTTGCTTTTCTTTAGTTGTGTGGTTTTCAATAAGGAGCCCCTACTTTTTGGGGTGGTCTTCTCTACCAGAGATTCTAAGTTCTTATGTTGATCTTGCAATCAACCATCCCCAATCAGAGCCACTATTGGGACCTATAAAAATTTGAGTCAACTCTTGAGGTCCATTTCAAAAAATGGGTAAAATGAAGCCAGTACGCTTCCCTTGCGTGCCTTTCATGTGAGCCATGAAACTCTCAGCAAATCCGATCAACGGAAGAAAATCCAAGCAAAGGCAATTGGCAAGTGTAGAACCAAAATCTTCCCTACCATGACCTAGATGGGGTCACGTGGTTGCAGATAGAGTAAGGGTTTTGAAACTTCTGAGTAGTTTTAGTCGCCAGGCATGAATAACCATTTATCCCACATTGGTGGTGGGGAGGAGTGTTTTAATTTTTAAATGCAAAGTCACACACATCTATAGTGTCAAATCTTACGGGATTTTGACAAGGAACCGCTCAACAATTTGGTGGGGGCCCTGTGCACATCTCAAAGTACCCAAATTTTGCAGCAAAAGGGAAAGATTAACCAACGAGTAAGTCGGGTAGATCAACGGTGATCGCAGATGATCCAACAGTCATTGCTATACCACAACATAAAGGTGCATGACAATTATTCCTTGCAACATGGCAATAAACCACTAGCGGTGAACTATGGCCAACAGTTAATGCAAGCAGTTAAGGCAGATGGTTATGAAGAGCTTCATTCTGAGGTTTTGTGAGGTTGTGTTAAGGTGTCACGATAGGGACCCCGGTGTGAATCAGGGTGTGCCACATGGTGGTGCAGAGGGTATAAGACCAAGGTCTGATGGTGGGTTTAGCAGTGATGAGATGGTGTCTAGTTGGATGCATAGACAAACCAAAGAGTGATTTATTAAACCAACCTTGGCCGCGATGGATTTCTAGAAGGATTCACCGAAGGGATCAGTTCCATCGACATGAAATACATCAAAGAAATTAGAACTGGTCCCATCGATAAAATAAAAAGTATCGATGAAACTATAGTTTCGATGAGACATGTGAACAACTCACTGAGGGAGGAAGTTTGGCCAAAAGAATAATATCGAACAAACCAACAGAACCAAAGGAGACGTGGTGGTCCAAGTAGATCTCATGAGTGAACTAGTGGCTGACACATGGTGACACGTGGCAAAAGGGAGCAGATCAGCCAAGGTAAAGGTTGGGCAGATCATTGAAGATTAGACGGTGATGCAAAAGATCCATCGGTGGTCGCTATACCGTGATGGAAAAAATCTCACTAGTTATCCCCTGCGACTTGGTGACAAAGAACATGTAGAAAAAGAGAGTGGCTCAGGTGTTAAGGATCGAGCAGGTTTGGGTCGATCTAACAGTTGTCGCTATACCATGAAATGAAGATGCTCGCTGGTTATTCCCCACGACATAGCAACTGGCAAGGTGGTAGTTGAGGTGGGCTCAGAATGAATCAGGATGTGCCACGTGGCAGTGAGTAGAAGAGGAACCAGGGTGGGCCCAAGTCTAGTGGCATGTCCAAATGGTGAGTAGGTGGATCTACAAGCGAATCATAGAGTGAAACATGGTGGTCTCGCTAGAAGATAGAGAGTAGCCCAGGCGAATTAACAGGTGGGAAAGTTAAGGAAGATTTGATGGTCGGACAGTTGATCTAACAGTGGTTGCTATGTCGTGATGGAAAGTAGCTCTATGGCTAATCAGCGTGACTTGGCAACCAAGTGGTGGGACTTGGTAGAAGAGAAATTCAGAGGAGAAATAAAGAATGAGCAAGTTGGAAATGATCGGACGATGGTCATTGATCCGCTATGTAGAGATGCATGATGAATATCCATGACAGATCAGCGACAAGGAAGAGACAAGGGAGTGGTAGGTCCGACCGTGCTCAGGTGGTAGGATAGGTGGAGTCCAGAGGGACTCATGAGCCAATCCAGAGGTGACATGTGGCATAGATCTGCATGGGAAACGTAAATTTTAAAATATAGTTTCAGACTATAGTGAAAAGGCAGAAATTGAAGTGACTGAGGTCATCTGAGAGATTGATGGTTGAGGGATTATTTTTGCCCAAAAATATAAGTATTGTATATCATTGGAAAACTCTAAAAACGAGGAATCCATTTCTGTAGTCAAGTGCAACCCATGGTAAATATTTTTGGGGTAATTACCTCAAGATCTCAGAATTTATTTTTCAGTCAGAAAGAGAAGATTTTCTGCAAGCCAAGTGTGTGAGCAGTCGATGGCAGAGGGAGTGGGGCTTGTCATTAATGAAATCTTAATTATCCTCTCTTCCTTCTTATTCTTAGATCTTCTCATTTTGTAGGAGTGCCATATTTTTGTGAGCAAGGCTCCTTAATCTTGGTTTCCTATTCTGAGTTTTTCCAAGTTTGTAATATATTGTTTTTTTTTTAAGTAATGGATTATTATCTTCTTGCTATAGGTGTTTCTAGTTGTAGGTCTATATGTATGTAAGGCATGCATAAATTCACACAAAATTGTCTCTAAGATATGTATTTCTTTGTTATAAATTAAATCCTCAAGGAGGCTGGAATTTGTCATCTCAAGGAGATTGTTGTGGTTGTTTGTAGGCATTCTTAAAGGAATAATTTAAATTTTTAATCAATCATAGGTAATGGAATATATATTCAAGATCTGATGATTTTATGAATGAGCTAAGTAATTCATTTATGCAAGGCATTAATGCAGGAATATTTTAATATGAAGATGGACTTGCAGTAGAGGTTCTCATTTATAGTTAGATGTATGACTCCATGCCCTTGCATAAGGCACTCATCTTGCAGATTCTGGGGATTCTCAGAGATTATAAAAAACAAATATCCATTTACTTTTATGTTTGTTGTTTTATTTTGTTCCACCTATCTCATGCTTCAACTCAGTTGAGATGTCAATGTGGATCTAGCCCATTTGCAGTAACCTCCTAGTTGTTTAAGCCTTATGATATCTATCTTCTTTTATTGATGCTATCATATATGTGTAATGGATCTGAGTCAATCCATCAAAGGAACACCCACCTAGGTTTTGCAGAGCCTAAAGAGTAGAAGGATTCAAATCCTTGTTATGTTGTCCAAGTCTTGAAGCTCTTCATTATATGAAATTTGGCTATTTCATAGATAGATTGCAGGTGAACTTGGTTTGCTCATTTTTTAGAACAACATAACACATTGATTTCTAGCAAATTTTCAACCTCATTCTCATTAGCATATAATATTCTCTCTATTTCTAGCAGCCATGAGCTATAAAACATATTTATATTTTCTCCCAAACTTGAAAATATTTAGTAGTAGAAAACTTGGATTGTCTTTTATGGTCACCTTTTCCATCTACATTTTTCTTCTATCACAATCAAACACCATGGAAAGTACACCAAATTGAGAGACAAAAGGGTGACCGAAATAGCGATTTCCACTATTATATAACCCCATTATTGAAAAGAATAATAACATGATGATTATGTTGTAGTTTGGAAAATACCTATCCATAAGATGATTAACTTTTTTTTTATACACAATCATGTTTTGTGGAACATAAAACATATCAAATTTTATGTTCCATAAAATGTGATACATGGTAACATTTTGTGGAGCGTAAAACCTAATGATGTTTTATATTAAAAAAATGCACACATATTTTTTAAAATATAAAAAATATGACCATATTTTGAAAACATGAGAATATTATGTAGCATGTGCACTTTTTTTTATAAAAAAAAATTCGCACACTTTATTCTTTAGAATAGCTTTGAATAATGATCCTAAAGGGTTCAACTTCTATTTTCCCCTAATTGATATAATTTATCAAGTCAATAATATTTTTAAATTTCAATGTTATGAAAATTAGTCATCTTATAATATGTGATAGAATTACTACCAAAACGTCACACATCTTGTTAAATTTCTAATCATAAATTTTTTCATTAACATATTTTTAATATCTTTTACTAATGTCTATATTTATAAATTACATATTTCTTGATTTTCATTTATAGCTTTTGATCCAATTGTCAAAATTTGAAAAAACTTATACAAGATTATTATAGACAAAAAAAAAACAAAAAAACTTTTATGTGCAAATTATAGGATATGCACACTTAAGAGTCCAATTTTCAAAATACATCAACTTTGAAAAATCACAAATATATATTTGGAAATTTCTGCCTTAGGAGTTTCTCCTATTATATATTGAAATACAAAAATAAAGGGACACGTATCTTTTGTGAGGTAGTGCATTATTACATTCCAAGAGTATTTGTTTCCAATGGCCTATAGATTAGAACACATATAAGCCTAGAAGATATTTCCAACACCTAATCTCTTTGTTGTGGAAATATAATCTTCTCATGATGACCAGTAAAGAAAGAGAATACTTTTATGTTTTGTTCAATTCTTTCCCTAAAAACTGTGATCACTTATTTTAAATATTCAATACAATGAGTGATTTGAAAAAAGGCATCACTAATACGGCCTATGTTAAAATTAAATTTAAATGATGACATTCCATTTATCACTTCATCTTTGAACCTTTCGTTAAGGAAGTCATTCACCATCAACATTCCCCAGCTATCACTTTTTAGAACTAGCACACAATTTGTTGAGAGAATCTCCAATAGAACTATTTCGTAGATTTGTTTGACATTTAGGGAAACCTACCCAATCACCTCTTTCAAATTGATTTGATGTGGAAAAAATTGTGCAATTATCTATGAGAGATCATCTCTTTTGCATGAATAGATGCAACTATAGGTACATATTTGGTCTGACATCTCCGTTTCTTATGAAATGCATTTCATGCTAATGATTTATATAGATTACATTCAAACCCATGAGAGAAAATGGGCATAGATAGAATTACTAATTATTGATTTACATCCATGCCTAGGAGTTTGAGAGTTGTTGGTCTATGAAAATAATATCTTCTTTGTTGGTTTCTTGAAATTTTTCTATACTTATGATTTCTTCCAAACTATTTCATGCATCCAAATTCTCTTAAATATAATTTTACCATATTAATCAATGTCCTGATTAGACAAGAAGTTCATGGACATGTTTATTTCATGATAAAATTTTTCGAAAGAGAAGTCTCTATTCATATCCAATTACAAATAAATTTGTTCTAACCATATGGAGAATTTTGAGCCATTAATCCTTCACAAGGATAAAAATCTTATCATAATTTGTTTGCCCCATTCAATATCTAACAAGACCAATCTATTTGAAGTACATATTCAAAGGCCATCAAAAAGGGAAACAAAATTTGCCTAATTGATTTTTCCATCTAGCAACATTTTTAGCAATTGCAAAGGAGGATTCCATCATCATTTTTCATTTAAGATCCAACTTCAAAGATGATAGGATTACCTCTAAAGGCCTTCTCAAATTGATCTTCTACTCAATGGGCCACCTCCACCCCTCCATCCCCCCCACCCCCTGCCCCTTCTACACACACACACGAATTATAGTACTCACTCTTCAATATATATAGATCATGTGGATTTAAAAAATATTAAATATAACAAAAAAATATGGGTTGTACATTGAACACTGTTATTTTCAATAAGAAAAATAGAAACATTTTTTTGTGCTTACAATATTTAAGCCTCTTAATCTTAAATTTTTTTTTTTTTAAATTATTTGTTTAAAAAATAGATTCAAAGTACTACTATTCTTTTTTTTTTATTGATAAAAGGCTGAGACCAAGGAAATTTTATTAATAAGAAATAATTACAACTCCATTCAGTGTGGCCACCAGTAGGAAAGAATGGAGGGAAGAAAACCTCCGGTCTAGCCCATATCCATTAATGGATCAGAGAAATGAAACCAGATATAGCTTAAAATAAGGGAGATGATACAAGGATGTCTAGACCATGTATCCAGGAAGATCTACAAGAGAATGCTTTTAGAAACGTCACGATTTCCTTTGAGATGTAAGATGCCCCATATCTGATAATGACATCCTCGATTAGAAAGAAAACACAATCTTTACCTAAAATGCCATGTATGGATTTGACCAGACCATAAACTGGACAAGAACATCATTACACCTTTCAACCCAGCTCAATGTTAGAATAAAAACAAAGATTTTAGACTTCAAATGATATAAAAGCTTGGGACATAACTACTTTAACAAATTCTCATAGCGGGTTATACTTGCCAGATCTTTCCAGCTTGTCATATCCTCATAATATCGTAGAAATGGTTAGCCAACAAAATATATCTTGTATCCATAATGCCCAGCTAGTACCAAATCCACCGAAGGGAGGTTTTTGGAAAAAATAGAGTATTCAACCAAAAATAGCCCTTCCGGATCCAACTCTAAATAGAACAAGGGAGCCTACTAGCCAACATAGATAAAAAATAGCAGAAATCATAGACACCTTCTTATCATAAGGCTCACAACTGCCTAAAATAAGAGACCTCTTATATGAGAATGCTCAAGGGATGTTGAATTCTTCTGAAAGGACGCAGTACCAACTGTGCTAGAGAGCTAATATCGCAAATAAATAAACAAATATAGAAAGATAGCTAAGTACACACACACACACACACACACACATATATATATATGTATATCCTCAAAAGTGAGATAGACGATTGAATGAGCAGAGAATTAACTAAACCCATAAGCCAAAAATTAGAGCGAAAACATAATTAAGTCTCATAAATATGTATAATGAACATCCATAAGTCTTTTTAGCATGTATAATATGTATGAAAGAAAAAACATAGAGAGTTCAATGGAGACAAAGGAAAACTAGAGGCAAGATCCCCCATTAGTGGGCCGATTTAAACACTTATCGCAACATGAGTAATCTTGAGGGCCAAAAAACTAGGAGGCTTTCCCTACAGGAGGAGCCTCAACCTCTCCTTTCCTGCTTGCGAGGATTCCTGGATCCCAAGCTCTATGTGTTCGGTGAAGAGGGGTCTGCAGGAGAGGGAGGAATTGGCATATTGTCCGGGATGACTATAATGTTTTTAGCTTCGAGGTAATTAATCAACCATTTCTTCCACAGGGGATTTTTGACCTGTAGAATCCATGAGAGGAAGAAGAAATTCCTTCTTCTGACAAGACTATAAGCTTCAAAGGCCGCAAGATCCTCAATAACTAGGATGGGAAATCAAGGCACTGGTTTATTCTTTCGGATAAGAACATCGTAGTCCCGGGGCTTAGGAGTTGTAAGATCCTCATCAATGTTGACCACCACCCTCTCTAGTTCACCCAAGACTTCCTTTTTGAAGACCTTTCTACACAACTTCATCACTACTTCTCTATCTTTCTCTAGATGCATGGCAATAGCTAGGAACATTGCTGCAATGTCAGGGATCGCTCTAGTTTGATCCTCA
Organism: Cryptomeria japonica; assembly: GCF_030272615.1. Classification (NCBI taxonomy): domain Eukaryota; kingdom Viridiplantae; phylum Streptophyta; class Pinopsida; order Cupressales; family Cupressaceae; genus Cryptomeria; species Cryptomeria japonica. Next base: position 721,958,821 of record NC_081409.1, read on the forward strand.
TTCAGGATATAGTCTTTCCCCAGAGTTTTCATCATGACACCAGTATTCAGAGGATTTTGTTGGGCCAGGATACCTTTCATTCTTTCCTCTTTGATCTCCCCAACAAAGGCCATCTATCATTTCAGCCCAAGAAGTCTAAGAGGGATATCCATCGGAGCTAAATGAGAGATAGACAAGGACACCAACCCAGTAGCCTAAATAAAGCCGACGAGTTAAATGCTTCACAAAGAGAAGCTAGTTTAGTTGTAGAGAAGAGCATAAAGCAGAGGATCAAGATCAGAGGGTCATGATTCAATGGTTGTGATCTTCAAAGATCTAAGAAATAATTACCACCACCTTAAGCCTTTAAGCTGAGGGTACTCAAGCTTTCAAATCATTGGGGGAGCGTCACCCCATCATTACTAGTGTGTCATCACAATGGTACTAATCGAGGAGGAGATGTTGATGCATGATATCTGACAATGGAAAGGCATATCTCTCCTAACAGCTGATGCTAAGGGTAAAAGGTCTACTAAATTTAGATGGCATAGAGAAGAAAAATGGCGGAATTTTAATGGTTGGGTAAAATTTTAATCCTAATAGAATGCAATGTATATGTGAATGGTAATACCTATATATCCATGTCTACATATTTCAGATATGATGAGATATGCATGCATGTTTATATAGATATGCCTATTCATATATACTATTGCCTCCTACTAGTCTTAAGACTTACATATTTTGTATTGCTCATGAATCAAAATAGGATATATGCTTATATGTTTGCTTAAAATATATATACATTTGAATATATATATATATATATGTGTGTGTGTGTGTGTGTGTGTGTGTGTGTGTGTGTGTGTGTGTGTGTGTGTGTGTGTGTGTGTGTGTGTGTGTGTGTGTGTGTGTGTGTGCACAAGATATATATACAAAGCTATTCTTTTATATAAGCTTGTTTATTTACTATATTTATATGTAAATATATGTTTATATATATACATATATATGTATGTATAAGTCTCTATAAAGGTAGGTTATTAGGTGAGACTATATAAGAGTATATATATATATATATATATATATATATATATATATATATATATATATTTATTTGTTATATATATTTAAAAATGACTGTAAGTGTGAGTGAAAGGTGGCTTATTATATGCTTGAATCAAAATAGGTTTGCGAGATTGACAAGGTATGTGTAAGCATATATTCGTGAATGGAAAGCTTTAGATCTATTTTGAGGGGAGATGATTGTCATCCACTCCCACTTTAGCTAACTCATCTGCCCTCTTGTTTCCTTCCCTATAGATATGATTGACCATAAACCTCTCAAACCCTTTGCATAAATCAATGGCTTGAGATAGCAGGGTGTTGAGTCTCCAATTGGGCATACTGCATTTTTTTAGAGCATTGACAACAATAGAAGAGTCCCCTTCAATATCCAAATTCTTCACACCTAATTTTCTACAAAGATGCAGGCCTTCCACCAAGGCCATCGATTCCACCCAGCTATTAGATTTGATGCCTACAGGGAATGCATGGATGGCTATTTCCTTACCTTCCCTATTATGGACAAAGCATCCTTTGCTTGTCACTCTTGGATTTCCCTGGGAAGCCCCATCAAAGTTTAAATTTAGCCATCCCTTGCCAGGAGGATGCCACCTACATTCAACTCTTCTCCTGAGATTTCCCTCAGAGCCATCCCCCACAAAGGGTAGGATAGATAGACCCTCCCATAGTCCTTTCATCTTTTCATCCCAATAGGTTACTGTGGCATTCTTCTTCATACCTGAGTTGATCCTGTTGTTTATGAGTTCAATAATAGCAGCCTCAATTTTATTGATTACCTGATGCACCTCTAATTTTTTATTTTTGAAAAGTCATCTATTTCTCTCCTTCCACAATTCCCATATTATGAAAGATGGAAGAGAGATCCATAAGCCTTCAAAAAGATACCCTCATCTAAGGAGAGGCCAACCTACGAGCATCCATAAAATGGACTGGGGAAAGGCAGAGGACTAGTCGAGTTTCTTGGTGAACCATACCCAACATTGGTTTGCATAGGTGCAATTGAGGAGGAGATGATTGGTATCTTCTTCATTCATCTCATAGAGAGGGCATCTGCTAGGTCCCTTATACACCATCCTCCAGAATTTATCAGTAGTCAAGAGCTTGTTCTGGAGAGAAAGTCATGTGAAGACTCCAGCCTTGGGTAGGCAATACCTATCCCAACAGAGTTTCAAAGGCAGCTTTGTCATGGGTCTGAGGTGGGCTTTGGTGATATGAGAGTACCCATCCTTAGAGTTATATGCCCCATTCAAGGAGCCATCCCATACAAGCCTATCCTTATTTAGGCCAAAGGAGATGTTCCTTTCTCTAAGAATTGCCATGAGTTTGTTTTTATCCCTTGTAGGGATATCCTCATTTTCTCTGTCTATCCACTGCCACCCTGCCCCATCCTCTGAGGGGGAGATGTAGTTCCTTAACAAATTTCCTCTATGTGATTCAAGGAGAGCTCGAGAAGACCCAAATTCATAAATTTTCTCGAAAGCCTTATACCCTCCCCAGGAGTCAGACCAAAAAAGGGATTCATCCCCGAAACCAAGGTTCCAAGTGAGTTTATCTGAAATAATATTTCTACATTCCAACATAAAGTTCCATATGCAAGACCCTCTGGGCGGGTTATTTTCTCTAAAAATTTGGATAGGATTACCTCCATTAAGGTATTTATGGTGCAATATCCTTGCCCACTTTAGATGGGGATGTTTGAACATTATCCAAACTAGCTTAGCCCCAAGGGCTTTGCTTTGGTCATAGAGATTTTTTATGTTGACACCTCCTTCTTCTTTTGGTCTACAAATCTTGTCCCAAGATAGGAGTGATAATTTCTTGTCTTCATTGGCACCTTGCCAAAACAACATCCTAAGGTGTTTGTTAAGTTCATCCTATTTTTTGGACAATAAATTATGACAGGAAACTTGGTAAATGGGCATAGCTGCCAAGACTGATTTAACCAAGGTTGCCCTGCCTGTAGAGGATGAACATCTTCCTTTCCAAGAATTAATCATCAATTTGATTTTATCCACCAGGTGGTCACACAAATTTGATGACCTTCTTCCTTTATCTAGGGGGATGCCTAGATATTTGCAAGGGAGGAGACTCAGCTTGATCTATAGGACTTTACAGATCTCATCCCTAGATGTGGGGTCTATGTTGAACATAAACATGGTCAACTTCTCCAAATTGACCTCTTGACCTGATGCTGCCATGTAGGAATTGAGGATGCCCTTGAGGGCCCTTGCTTCCCTAATGTTTCCTTGCCAAAAAAGCATTGTATCATCAACAAATTGCTGGTGGGTGATGGGGGGAAGACCATTGGTAATGGGAATACCTTGGATCCCACCCTCCTCTTTGGCCTTTGAGATAGACCTCCCTAAAGCCTCTACCATAATAATGAAGAGGAAGGGAGACATAGGGTCCCCCTACCTAAGCCCCCTAGAGCTACTAAAGAAACCTTCAGGAGTTCCATTGACCATAATAGAGAATTTAGGAGTGGAGATACATTCAAAAATTAGGTTGATCCAAGATTTGGAGAAGCCAAATTCTTCCAAACATTTGCATAAAAATCGCCAGTATACTTTGTCATAGGCTTTACTGATATCTAATTTGACTAGCATGGTTGGTGCATTATTAAGCTGGACCAAGTGAATGGCTTCTTGGGCTATTATTACCCCATCATAGATTGCTTTATCGGCCACAAAGCCTATTTTCTCTTCGCTATTGATGAGAGGGAGTAGTTTCTGAAGTCTTGTTGCTAAGGTTTTGGTAAGGAGTTTATAAAGGGTGTTACACAAGGCTATGGGCTTATAATCATTGAAGTTATCTGGTTTCTCTTTTTTGGGAATCAGTACTAGGAAGGTATTGTTGATCTCCTTGAGTATCTTCCCTGAGTTTCTAACACCCTCTAAGGCCTCTGTGATCTTCGGACCCATAAATCCCCAGGATTTTTGGAAGAAGCTAGTAGGGAAGCCATCTGGGTCCAGAGCCTTATCTGGATTCATCGTCATGAGGACGGATTCGACCTCCTCCTCAGAGAATTTCTTAAGAAAGCATCTATTGTGTTCTTCATTAATGAGTTTTGGAAGATTGCTAATAATATTAAGTTGGCCCCAAAGGTTGGAACCATCAGTGTTGTTTAGGTAGCCTTCAAAGAACCTAACAGCTTCCGATGCAACATCTACCAAGTCTGTCAAGTTGACTCCTTGGCTATTCTTAATGTTAGAGATTCGATTTACCCATCTCTTCTACTTGGTGATATTATGGAAGAACTTGGTGTTGAGATCACCATCTTTTAGCCAAGATTCCCTGGATATTTATCTCCAGAAGATTTCTTCTTTTGATATAATCTTTTCATACTCAGATAGTAATGATTTTTCTTTAAGGAAGAGAGGTTCATTCATCCCCCGATCTAGAACTTCCTTATTAACATCCTTAAGATCCTTTTCTATTAAGAGTTTCTTGTCAAAGATGTTACCGAAGTTCTCCCTATTCCACTCCAAGAGATTTCTTTTGATAAACATCAATTTGTTTGCCACAATAAATATTTTTGAGCTTGAGAAAATTGAATAACTCCACCAGTGTTCAATTAGGTTGATGATGTTGTCATCCTTGAACCACATGCTTCCAAATTTGAAAGGGCAGATTCTAGGAGAATGATCTATCAAAATATTAAGTTGAAGTGGAAAATGGTCAGAGCCAGATAAAGGTAGGATCTCTGCTTCCATGGTATAATTGAACTCCAAAATCCTCCCATGGATAAAAAACCTATCAAGTTTTTCTACAATATTGCAAAAACCTTTCCTTCTATTGTTCCATGTAAAGGTGTTCTCTATTGTCTGAATTTCCAATAGAGAATTCCTGTTGATCCAGTCATTGAAGTCTAAAGCCACTAGGGGTAGCTTGATACTGCCTCCCCTTTTGTCTTCTGCCTTAGTGATGGCATTGAAATCTCCTCCAATGATACAAATCTCATTCGGGTAGTTACATAGGAAGGCCTCAAGTTCCAATGAAACAAGGGCTTTTTCCCTATTCTGCATAGGACCATAAACATTGATCAGGTTAAATCTGAACTTATTGTTATAGCTTGCTACCGCTACACCTATCCAATTCTATTTTATGTCTAATGGTGAAAACGAGAAATATCTAGGATCCCAGATGATTGCTAAGCCTCCTGAAGCCCCCATGGTCAGGGAATGCTTTAGTTTTCTAAAGCCTAATTTCTTCTCAAAAAGGTCAATCTCAGATGAGTTCATTTTAGTTTCTTGGATTAGAATTATGTCTGGTTTTGATTTAGATACACCACTTTATGATACACTACTTGTTAGGGTCATTCAAGCCCCTAGCATTCTATGATAAGATTTCCATGGTTCTGTGGGGAGGAACTTCCCCTTCCCTACATTAAATAGAGATGAGATTTTAGATTGTCCCCTAGCTTCTCCATCCTTGGCTCTTAATTTAGCAAGGGATCTTCTGCCCCTTCTTTTGATGAACTTGGCACAATCGGGAGAGTCTTTGCTTTCTTCTAAGTCATGAATGCCTAGAATGTTTGGGTTCTCATTTTCTAGATTGTCCAAAGCCACGAATAGTTCTTCTATTTCCAAATTGACTCTGGCATTATCCACTAAATTTTTATTGTAGAGTTCCCTCTGTCTATCCAATTCCTCAAAATTGCAAACCTTATCCACAAATTGTTCCATTAAGTCATTAACTACTTCTTCACCAATATAATTGCAAATAATATTGATCTCCCTAGCTGATTGTTCATTCTCTATCTCTGCATTGACCAAAGAGTCACTCTTCAAGGGAGGAGAAGATTCCTCTGCCCCCCCATAGTTCATCCTATCTATAACTTGAGTTGACGATTGATCTTGCCTAGAACCAATAACCAAAGTTGGGGGGTATCCTTCCTTCACCAATGATTGCTCAAAGGGGAATAAATTACCTTTTGATGGAGACCTCAGAGGGCTCATCATCCCTAGGTTTTTGTTTAATCCAGAGATGGTGTTATTTACTAAACATGGCCGATCCTTCTATATAGGAGGCTCACTAATCTTTCCTTCTCCTAAATCCAAATTCTTGATCCCGAGGTCTCCTATTGATGTCAAGCCAATTTCCAGAGATGGGAGGGACAGGGAACTTGTATTCTTGATGAGGAAGTCCCTAGGAGGGGACTTAAAGCAGCGATCCTCTATTAGATCAGAGGCTTGGTGCTTGGGATCTTTCTTTTTCGATTCAAGGCCCTCCAGAGTGAAACCCCCAATTCCCTCCAAAATTTTAAGTGAGACACAAGTATTGTTATAATTTAACCTAGGGTTTGTCATCATAGGAGAATATTTCCTGGGGAAATCTTCTCCGATGGGACCATCATAAAAGGATAATTCTAGGGTTAAAATGTAGTTATCAAATTTTAATGTTATATTTTCTAAAGTTTTGATGTTGATATCCATGTTTACCATGAGAACTTGGTTAGAGAATTTAAGAGGGGTTTTTTTAACACATATGAATTTCCCAATTTTATTGCCTATCATTTTTAAGATTTCAATATTACAAAGTTCTACTGGTGAATTCTCAATTGATATTTCTCTATTTACCATAAAAGGCTTTAACTAGGATGGATAAAAAAGGGGTTTCCATTCCCAACATTCTAAACTGAAACCCTTGTATGTTAAGATCTCCCCAAACAAGAGCCTATTTCTCAAACTTGGGTTACAGCATTCTATTGCAAGGAAATTGTTAGGAAGGAAATCATTTCTTACCTAGCCCTTAAAGGATGTTGTTAACCAGTCAACAATTTGTTCATTCAGAATACCCAAACCTTCCCATCGGCCAAAGATGGAAAATTCTTTACAATGCTTCTGATGCTTTGATAGGGTTTGATTGTCGATCTCAATCACTGACCCTATCTTAGTGGCTGGTGGATTCTTTGATATGTCATCCTCAAAATGCATGTCACCCATTGCATTTTGAAGGTTCTGTATAGAATGACGACCAAGGGTTTCCTTGCTCCTCAAAATTTTTGCTGAAAAATTTCGTCGAGGAATGATATCCCGATTAAAGGTTATGTTTAAATGGGTAGGTTTTAAAAAACCCTCCTCCAAATAATGCTGACATCTTCGGACATGGCCTATTGGTTGATCAATCACCCTCCTAGCTGAATAATTGGGTTTTGTCTAATCCTCTGCCATTTCTGATCATTACCTTTGTGGGGAGGAGGGGGAGCTCTTCCTATCTCTATCATCGCATATTTGGTTTTCGCAAAGAAAGCCTATTGTTCATGAGTTCTTGTTCCAACATTAATGGGGCCCTCGGCCTGGTGATTGATAGCAAGAATAGAGAAATGATTCACAGAGCCCAGATAATAGCCAAACAACAGTCTCGATAGTAGAATGAGAGTCGTCAAGGTGTTGCAGCAATATTTTGCTTGCAGAGCCATTTCTCTACTAAAATAATTAAAGTACTACTATTCTTGCTCTTGTGATATCTTTAAATTTTGAGTGCATAGATAGAAAATTATTTATCTAGTTTGAGTTTATCTAATTTCACAAAAAGATAGCCACTTTGATCGCTTTCATTTTTAGTTTCCATGTACTTATCCACAACTTTTTCTTGGATCAACCTCCTAATATATTCTATGTCTAATGTCCTATGTTGAAGGGATCACTTACATTATCGCTAGGTTTGTAAACACACTTGGCAATCTCCTATCAATACCCTTTTGGAAAATTTGGAACATACTCAATAGGAGATTGATTAAGATGATGTTCTATAAACACGGCTAGTTTTCTTGTCCTTAAGTTTATGTGCTTATATATTTTGTTTAAGGAATGTATAGAGGTTGATACAAGTTGAAATATGATCTCATACTAGAGGAGAAGGTGCCCATAAAATTTAGTGTTATTTGATTGAGGATTATGTAGTACCCCTGCCCTAATCAGTTTCTAATCTCGGTTTGTGTTGGTGTTGGAAATAAGCCACACTCAGACCGATGATGGACTGGTCCAAGAGGGGCGAGTGGCTCAATGGTAGAGCACTCTAGGAGCATACGGAAGGTCCTAGGTTCAAGTCCTAGCTGGTTCTCAACAAGGTATTAGAGCCAGGTTCAGGCTAGGAGCCCCAAGCACACGAGAGGTGTCGCTTAAGGGGGGTGTTGGTGTTGGAAATAAGCCACACCCAGACCGATGATGGAATGGTCCAAGAGGGGCCAGTAGCTCAATGGTAGAGCACTCCAGCAACATATGTAAGGTCCTAGGTTTGAGTCCTAGCTGGTCCATGTCTCAACAGTTTGACCTTGGTTAGTTTAACATGTTATAATGTTATAGTTAGATGTTTTGGTTATTGTGCGTACCTGTTATTGTGGTTTTGACATCAATTCGTATGTAATTTTATTAGTTCTCCTAACCCATTTTATTAATCTTGGACTAACACTTTTATTATATATATATATGTATGCATGTATGACTCTTGGCTGCAGGAGATTGCAGGTACAATACTGCATGGGTGCGAGGTTCACCTCCACCTGGATTCACAAGTTTGAGTGCTCCTCATTAACCCTTAGAAATTGGATGAGGTGGTATTAAGACCCTTGTTTGACCATAGTCATTCTCAAGTGAGCATCATCAGTCATCTGTCAATATCCCCTTTGGTGGGGTATGCAGGTCGTCAGTCTGTTTGCCTTTCTTGGGTTGTGTGTTTTGTGTGTGGTTAAATTAAGTATTTAATTTAATTAAATTGTACTTAAGGGACTAAATTAAATAGGTTCCTGTTCATGCCATTAATCGTTAATTAGAATTGCTTGATTCAAGTTGGTAGCAAGTTCGATTAAATGGTTAATCTTAATGATGAATTTATTCAGTTTATGCTTTTGAAAGGAAAGATTAAATTTATTTAAAATAGAATTAATTTAATCTCTTTAGCATTTTGGAAATAGAATGGTTGATTTCAATTATTTTAGAAAATCAATTTTAATGAGAAAAGCAAGTTTAATATATATTTGATATAGTTTGAAAGAATGATTTTTGGGATTTTATTTTAAATGAAAATATTTTAAATCCAAAAATGAATTTTTGATCAAACTTTTCCCATTTAACCTAGGTTTTGGAAAAATATTGGGAGGATGATTTTTGAGATTATTTTTGGGAATGAAAATTTGGGGATTTTGCAAAAGGAAGGATTTCTTGAGCTTGCAGGTTGGGCTCTTCATCAAAATCTCTTCCAAGATTGTTGAATCGGGTAGGTCTCTGATTTATTTCATTGGCCTCTTTGTTTAAAAGAAATTATTTTGGATTTTGTGGAAATCTATTTGTGAAGATTAAAAATCTCATCTATTTGGGGAAAATGAAAGAGATAATTATATCTCCAATCCAAACCCTCCTTGTCTTCTTTTCCAACCTCAAGTTTAGATTTTGGTTGCTCGGGTTGTTTTAAAATCAAAATTTGGGAGTTGGTTGTTTACAATAAGATTTCTATTAAATCCCAAACATATGGTATTCAAATTCAGTTTTAAATGAGATCTTTGTTGTGCTTGGTAGATTGGAGGTGGAAGAATGATTGAATTTACCAGTCTCAGTATTTGGGGTTTTCTGGTGTTTTCATTTTAAAAATATGTATATGTTGATCTTTTTTTAAAACTTGAAAATATTTGCAGAGTTTGTTCTCAGAAAATTTTTGAGAGTACTGTCTTTTAAAAAAAAAAAAGTTATATTTTGCTAGGTCTGTGAATACCCAGAGATTGGGTACTGTATTTATTAAGTTTAATAAATTTAATATATATATATATATATATATATATTAAACAACATTATTTTGGGGCTTTGGGGAGAGAGCCATGGTTTTGACCCATGGTTGGGGAGAGTTGTGGCTTCCCCAAGCCATGGGGAGAGCCATGGCGTGGAGCATGGTCTCCACATAGCCGTGGCTTTGGGGAGACCATATCATGGTCCCCACAACCCCTTCCCAAAAGGAAAAGGGGACCACGTGGTTCCCACATGGTGGGTCCCATGGGTTTCCCAAGGGGGTCCGGGGGTTTAAAAGAATATTAAAAAAAAATTTATTTTGTTAAAAAGTTTTAAATTATTTTATATATATTGTTTTGTATTTTTTTATATGCTTCCAGGAGGTATCTTATTTGGGAAAAAGATAAAATAATATATATTATTTGGTAAATTTTAAATAATATATTATTCGGGAATATATTATTTGAGAAATTAAATAATAATAGGTTAATTGGAAATTTTAGATATGAAATAATATATTAATTGAGTAATTGGAAAATGGAATATTATATTATTGGGTATTTTGGAAATTTAAATGATATACTATTGGAAATATTGGAAATTAAATAATGTATTATTTGGAAATATTGGGAATTAAATAATGTATTGTTTGGAAAATTGATAAGTAAATGATATTTTCATTTAGTAAAATAAATTGTTTAATTTATATTTTTCTCTATATTGGAAATATGCAAAATTGTAATATTGCAATTGTACTATTGAATTTATCATGTAATGGTGATTTTTTTGTTATTGTATTTTGAAAACTTAGATCCTTTAGAAAACTGGATTGATTGTTCTGTGTAAACAATAAGAAATAAGGCTGTCTTTTCCGATCTATGCCTATGCATATTTAATTTTTTGTATTTGCATTTGCTTAAGAAATGGCATGTCTTTGATTTTATTTGTTGAACACTATCGTATGATTGATTTGGGTACCTTCTTATGTCCTTAATCTTGAGTTTTGACTATTTTCTTGTGATGGTGTTGTAACCGGTCATGTCCTTTATGTGAGTGTTGAATGTTGATTCGTGGTTGACCATAGATGGTCAGGTCTTTAGTTAGAGTACCGTCAGTCAGTGCACCTCGTATGAAGTCTTGTTTGACCAAGTGGGTACTGTTCCTACTGCACTGAAGTCCATTTGCTTGACCTTGTGTAGTCCTTGGTTTAGGAGTCCGTTGAGTATAGTCTACTGTCATTTGGGAAAGTGGCTTTCGATTGGGGGTCATGCCCAAAGTGGTTGCTGGGTAAACCATCAAAAGTGTGTCTAAATAAGTGATAACCTAATAGCATATTAGAGAGTTAGTTAATGAATCACTAAGTAAGTTAATTGTTCCTCACATATGGGAATAGTGCTAGTGCAAACTCGGCATGCAGTGGGAAGGCCTGAATGGAAAACCATCAACCTTGTCTTCACGAAAGGAAGTGTTGGGTCCACACGAAGCTTGGATGGGCTAGAGGTTCGGAATAGGTTGCTAGGGTAACCCAGTGGATGGGGTCGGAACCTATGAAGACCTACCAGGGTAACCATACCAGGTTATGTGATGACACTTGTCCCTTATGTTCGCTAGTGTGTTGTTGTGTGGTCTTGATAGGAGCACTATGAGAACTTGATATTATCTATGCCCTTGTGAGAACCTGATATTCATGTTAGACCTTGGGTTGTGAAGATTTAGTTTCACGAATGCTCTAGTTGATCTTTTGTAATTGCTTCTTATTATGTTCAGTTGGATCCTTTCCTATTCAGGGATCATTCATGCTTTGATTTGACCGATGGGGTCATATGTATTATTGGTTTATGTACGCCTTGATGGCATGATTGTAAATGATGTGAGCCTTGTGTATTCTTCACTATTTTTAATTACCAGAGGGGTCTTGTAGTTGAGAAGACTCAGAGATGTAGTCCATTAGGGGTGAACTCTGATATCATTTCGGTGTTATGTGATGTTATGTTCTTATGTTTCCTTTTTAATTTAGCATGTATGGATGACATTATGTTAAAATATATAATGTGGATTAGATGAAGTTAATCTTAAATGCATGTATATAGTTATCTTATTAAATGTAGTAATTTGGATCATGAAAGAATGTAGTTTTGAATAATAGAATGTATTCAGTTATTGATAATGCAATTAATTATGCATGGAAAGTATTCATTAGTTTATTATGAAATTAAAGTACGTTATGAAATTAGATGCATGACTTATGTTTTAATGAAAATTTTGAGCATAATGTATGGTTAAATTTTATTGATGAACTTAATCATGTTATCTATACTTTTAACCTCAATGGATGAACATTATCATGCTATCTATATCTTTATCTTACCGAAAGAAATTATCCTTTGTTTAAGTATTATCTTGTCATTAATTTAATCAGCTTAATTAGATTAATTAGCATGAGATGAGTTAAATGTTGAATTAAGTAATCAAATTGGGAAACTCTTTAGGTGTTATTTAATTCTTTCACTGTGTAATCTGAACTTTGATAACTCATTGTATCATTGTGCTATGTTTTATTTTAAAAAACAAATTGTTTGCACTCTATTCTTGCATTTTAGTTTAATCCCTTTGGGGTTTCCTAGCAGGGCATTACATTTGGTATCAGAGCCCATGTTGCAAATATTGGGGTCTCTAGTGTTGCTTGTGCCCTTAGTTGGTGTGAGGTGTATCGACCTTATGTTATATGTTTGTCCTTTTTTATGCGTGTGATTGAAGCATAGGACCTTGAAGATCTTAAGGACTTGTGTTCTGTTGTTTTGCATATTCTTTTGAGAAGACCTTAATTGTGTGTAACGTGTGTGTTCACACCTTGTTTTCACCTTCTTGATGTTGGTTCTTTTGAGTGATTATATGTGCTTTATTTTTTATTGATGTCCTAGTATATGATTACTCTTATTCGGAAAGAGAGTCATATGTACCTTCCTTATTGATTGTTGCACTCTTTAGACTAATCCATTGGGTTGGTCAGTTCTTGTCTTGAATCTGAAAGTACGAAATATGCTTGTTTTAAGAATATGATCTAGCTTAGTGTTGTCCACTTGAAGGACTTGTATGGTAGATGTTGAATGCTTATTTTGTAGCAAATTGAATTATTACCACCCTTCCTCCTCTTTCTCTCTAAAAATTAAAATGTTTGTTATATGTGAATTTATCTCTTATGTGAGTTTTCTTATTGTGAGAGAAAGGTTGTGACTTCTTGAACTCTTGTGTGAGCCTTATGATGCTTCTGTGTTTTCAGATAATTAAAGGGCTATGGGTTTGAAAGTTCATATTGGTTATTGGGAGAAAATTGTATGTTTTCGTTAAAGAATTCTCCATGTGTATTATAGGAGTAACATAATTAAATGCTATCTTAAGTAATGTGCATTAGTATGCAAATAGTTGTTATGTGAAACTGCTTTGTTTGTAAAAGATGTATAAAAAGGGGAACATGTTATAGTGGCTAAGAGTGTATTAATATGTTCCATGAAATATTGTTTTATGTGTTCCATTATACCGATTTGATTGAGGACCTATTTTTACAATGCTACATTGAACTTTCTTTTGGATATATATAAATGACTTAGCTTGACTAGAAAGTGCAAAATGAAAAGCTTGTTTGATGTGCATGCATTAATATATATTATTTAGTTGATAGTTCCTTGTTTACCTTCTTATAGTACATTAGATTTTTAATGAAAGGTTGCAAATTATGATATGTTTTGTAGAGAATTAAAAGTAGTGAGTGTTCACAAGAAGTCTTGTATTATCAAAAAGATTGTCTATCTTGATTTCTTGTTTGGAAAACTAGAACATTTTGTTGCAACCATAATAATTGGAAATATCATGTTAGGCCAATTGATACTCTTCTAAAACGATAGTGAAATGAAAACCATGCAATTAAGATGATAGGCAAGTATAGTGAGAAATTTTATAATGTTGTATGATCTTGTTAATCTTGTGCTTATGTAAGAAATGGGATTGGCTATCAAACTCTCTTTCCCTTCTATTTACCTAGATTATTAGATTTTTAGAAATTCTACAAAAAGAATGCATTGATTTAAATAAAATATTTATAAAGCATATGAAATTGTAATTTTGCATTTGGGCTTCTTATGGAAAGATGAAAGTCTAAAGCTTTGGAAAGAAATTTGCATGTTAGTAATGTGATTATGAATGCTTAGTGGAATTAGAGAAAGATATAGGAATGGTGTTACTTCCTTATGTAATTTTGAATTGTTAAGAATTTCAGTACTTGTATCTAGAGTAAAATTTATTTAGTTATTCATGTGGGAAGAACAAGTAAAACCTTCCTTGAGTAGTTATTAGTGTACTGAAAAGTACTCCTCGTAAATGTGGATAAACCAGTACTGGTGCTTTTTTTGTGTATTGTAAGAAACCCATGCTTGCTATATGTGCCCATGGGATGGTGAAGTAATCAACCATGGAGGATATGTTTACTTATGAGTATGGGAAACCATACTGCTTATGTCGTGATTGCTTATTTGTTACCCTACTGAGCACCAAACCTCGGGTTGTTGGTAATTCAATATGTTAAGGGGTAGTATTAGAAGTCACCATTCCTTGAATAATATGGATCAGTGTATGAGTAATGTAGGTGCGAAGCGACTTTAGATTCTCTATTTCAAGGAAAAATATAGTTATACAATGAAACTGTATTAAAGGTGTACTCAATACTTTCCTTTTTTGATGAACCAATTTATAAGGTTTATGTGTGGCAGCCTATTCCCCTCTTTTATTTGAGCATTTTAATGGTAATTCTTGAGCATAGTGATGGTGTATTTTGGAGGATCCTTTGCCTTGTCTTCATGAAAGGTAGGTCTATCCACATGAGCTGTTGGTTAGTAGGTGTTGGTAGACATGTGGGTGGACCTTAGCCATGCATACCACTGGCTATGATGATTATCCTGAGAGATACGTCACTATGCAGGACATGACCTACGCATGCCTTTTTCCGCGAGGTATACTACCATATAGGATACATCCATTGCGTGTCTTCTCCGCTTGGAGTATTACCATGCCGCATGATGACGTGATGTGAGGTGATGTCAAGGTGCACACTACCATGCCATGTGGGTGTGTGACTAGGCAACACCTCATGATGAGCTACTGTAATATCTAGATGATTGTTCCTTCCTTCCTCGTTGGTGGCTAGATACTAGTCACATAGTGATGTTATGTGCAGTTGTGATATTCTTATTTATTTCCTTACTGACCAGCAATTTATTGTATTTTGACTTTCAAGGTTTAGCCGTGATCTTGTGAACTTTTGCTTACTTGATTTGGTGTTACAAATTCCGGATTGTTTTCTTGCCTTACTATTGAAATTAATGGTTTATTATCTTTATTCTTCTGTACTTTGGTGGCTAATCTGGCTTTTCCTTATTGTGTTCGTATGTTGGTCTTGTGTTGAAATGTGAAATTCCTCTCCAAGGACGTATGAGATGGTCTTGGTTGAGTGTGTACGAGGAAGTAGACATAGGGAACCTTGAGGATGGGGGTATGTGAGGTTGTGATGCAACTAGGATCCACTACCTACCTATGTGTGCTAACTATCTCTTGGAGGCTAACGACCTTACTCAACAAGGGATGTTCACGAAGGTCTTGTATGGAAGGTAGTACCGCTATGGTGTGCCCTAGCACCATCAAGACCTTGAGTGAGATGTTGGATATTTTTGATCATGTTCATTGTTTCCTAAGATCGGGCATAGAGATGTTGATCATGCATTTTAGCTATGACTGAGCATTAGACATGCTCACATGTGGCCTTTTGAGTTGTGGATTCTAGTTATGTGGATGGTTATTATGTGTAATCATGGAGTAAATTGTGTTAACTTGTCACTGTGTTATGAGACATAGTCATTGGAAAGGTTTTTATATGTCTGGCAAGTGTAAACAGTTGGGTTATTTATGTTTCTCTTATTTCATGAAAGTTAACTTGGTTGTAGAATTTGATATTTGAAGATAGTTCTATGCAATTGATCATAGATGGCATGTTGTCTCGTCATATTTAGTAGATGAGTATGGTAATTATTGTTTACCTCTTTGTAATACATTAATTTGGTGTAATGAAAGGAAGAAAATTCGTGTTTCTCTGCTATGATTGTGGATAATTCCTAGAATGTTATAACAAATGTATGGATTTAGATGTATCTTACTGATGTATGATGGCATTTGCAGAGGTTTTATCAATAATGTTTCATTTATTTGTGCAAAGATTCCTATGTGCAATTTGATATTTGTTAAATGAGTTTCAAGGCTGATGCGTACGACATGCTTTCCGTCTAGCCTTATGACTTCCAGGAGTAAGTCAAAACCTAGGGGGGAGAATGTAGTACCCTTGCCCTAATCAGTTTCTAATCTTAGTTTGACCTTGGTTAGTTTATCATGTTAAAATGATATAATCAGATATTTTGGTTATTGTACATACCTGTAATTGTGGTTTTAGCATCAATTCGTATGTAAGTTTATTAGTTCTCCTAATTCGTGTTATTAATCTCGAACTAACACTTTTATTTTATATATATATATCAGGTACAGTACCGCATGGGTGTGAGGTGCGCCTCCACCTGGATTCACAGGTTTGAGTGCTCCTCATTGACCCTTAGAAATTGGACTAGGTGGTCTTAATACCCTCGTTTGATCATAGTCATGCTCAAGTGAGCCTCATCAGTTGTTCGTCAATATCCCCTTTGGTGGGGTATGCAAGTCGTCAGTCTATTTGCCTTTCTTGGGTTGCATGTTTTGTGTGTGGTTAAATTAAGTATTTAATCTGTAGTATTTAATTTGATTAAATATGTATTTATGCATTGTAATTAAGGGATTAAATTAAATAGGTTCCCTTTTATGCGATTAATCGTTAATTAGAATTGCTCAATTCAAGTTGGTAGCAACTCTGATTAAATGGCTAATCTTAATGATGAATTTATTCAGCTTATGTTATTTTGCAAGGAAAGATTCAATTTATTTGAAATAGAATTAATTTAATCTCTGTGGCATTTTGGAAATAGAAAGGTTGATTTCAATTATTTAAGAAAATCAATTTTAATTAGAAAAGAAAGTTTAATATATATTTGATATAGTTTGAAAGAATGATTTTTGGGATTTTATTTTAAATGAAAATATTTTAAATCCAAAAATGAATTTTTGGTCAAACTTTTCCCATTTAACCTAGGTTTTGGAGAAATATTGGGAGGATGATTTTAGAGAGTATTTCTGGAAATATATTTTTGGGAATGAAAATTTGAAGATTTTGCAAAATGAAAGATTTCTTGAGCTTGCAGGTTGGGCTCTTCATCAAAAATCTCTTCCAGGATTACTAAATTAGGTAGGTCTCTAGTTTATTTTGTTGGCTTCTTTGTTTAAAAGAAATTGTTTTGGATTTTGTAGAAATCTGTTTGTGAAGATTAAAAATCTCATCTATTTGGGGAAAATGAAAGAGTTGTAATTATATCTCCAATCCAGACCCTCCTTGTCTTCTTTTCCAACCTCAAGTTTAGATTTTGGTTGCTCAAGTTGTTTTAAAATCAAAAATTTGGTAGTTGGCTGTTTACAATAAGATTTCTTTTAAATCCCAAGCATATGGTATTCAAATTTAATTTTAAATGAGATCTTTGTTGTGCTTGGTAGATTGGAGGTTGAAGAATGATTGAATTTACCAGTCTTAGTATTTGGGGCTTTGTGGTGTTTCCATTTTAAAATATGTATATGTTGATCTTTTGTTAATTCTAGAAAATATTTGCAGAGTTTGTTCTCAGAAAATTTATGAGTATTGCCCGTTTAAAAAAAATAAAAAATAAATAAAAGATATATTTTGTTGGGTCTGTGAATACACAGAGATTGGGTACTTTATTTATCATTTTTAATAAATTATATATATATGTGTGTGTGTGTGTGTGTGTGTGTGTGTGTGTGTGTGTGTGTGTGTGTGTGTGTGTGTGTGTGTGTGTGTGTGTGTGTATTAAACAGTGTTATTTTGGGGCTTTGGGGGGAGAGCCATGATGTGGAGACCATGTCATGGTCCCCACAGCCCCTTCTCAAAGGAAAAGGGGACCACATGGTTCCCACGTGGTGGAGCCCATGGGTTTCCCAAGGGGGGGTTAAAAGAATATTAAAGTTTTTTTAAAATTTTTTTACAAAGTCCTAAATTATTAAATATTTTAATATATATATATTGTTTTATATTTTTTTTTATATGCTTATAGGAAGTATCTTATTTGGAGAAAGATAAAATAATATATTTTATTTGGAAAATTTTGTAAATAAAATATATATATTATTTGGTAAATTTTAAATAATATATTATTTAGGAATATATTATTTGAGAAATTAAATGATACTAGGTTATCTAAAAATTTTAGAAGTGAAATAATATAGTAATTGAGTAATTGGAAAATGGAATATTATATCATTGGGTATTTTGGAAACTGAAATGATATACTATTGGAAATATTGGAAATTAAAAAATGTATTATTTGGAAATATTGGGAATTAAATAATGTATCATTTGGAAAATTGGTAAGTAAATGACATTTTCATTTGGTAAAATAAATTGTTTAATTCATATTTTTCTCTATATTGCGAAATAGGCAAAATTGTAATATTGCAATTGTGCTATTGAATTTATCTTGTAATGGTGATTTTTTTGTTATTGTATTTTGAAAATTTAGATCCTTTAGAAAACTGGATCGATTGTTGTGTGTAAACAATAGGAAAGAAGATTGTCTTTTCTGATCTATGCCTATGCATGTTTAATTTTTTGTATTTGCGTTTGCTTAAGAAATGGCAAGCCTTTGATTTTGTTTGTTGGACACTGTTGTATGATTGATTTGGGTACCTTCTTATGTCCTTGATCTCTAGTTTTAACTGTTTTCTTGTGATGGTGTTGTAATCAGTCATGTCCTTTATGCGGGTGTTGAATGTTGGTTCTTGGTTGACCATAAATGGTCAGGTCTCTAGTTAGAGTACCGTCAGTCAGTGCACCTCATATGAAGTCTTGTTTAACCAAGTGGGTACTATTCTTACCATACTGAACTCCATTTGCTTGACCTTTTGTATTCCTTGGTTTAGGAGTTCATTTGAGTATAGTCTAGTGTCATTTGGGAAAGTGGTTTTTGATTCAGGGTCCTGCCTATCTGTGTGAAAAGTGGACCTGTATCCGTATTTGAATACACAACAGTTCAATTAAGTCATTAGATGCATGGTTAGTAAATCAATAATCAATGAATAATAAACCATTACAAAGTGACCCATTGCCTTCTAGTAGATGCGAGTTTAGATTGCTCTCAGATAGCTAAGTTATATAGTGACTAGACAACACCTAAACGAAGGATTTTTAAATCTATATGAGCATGGATTTAAGCTAGATGAATGCAAGATTAATCTAACATGATTTAAGCAATATATGAATATTTAAGCTAAATGATTTAAGCAATATGAAATAACTAATATGCAATATCTCAATGAAAATTTTCAATGAATCTATAGCAAAAACAACATAATAACAATATATTCTCCAAGATTTTTGAATGAGAGATGAGAGCCTGAATTTATAGAAAATTCACAAAGAAACCAACAGCCGAGATCAAATGATGATAAGCGGTCAAGATTTTCCAAGAGGAAGCACAATCCAGGTAAATTGATCTAATTGGATGTTTTTCATAGCTTTAAAGGAAATTGAACTAAAATTAAGATAAAATCAATAAAAAATTGATTTATTCTCTATTTCATTAAATTTTAATATTTAATTGTTTTAATTGCTTTCTTTGAGATTATTTATCATTTTTTAATTTATTTTTTTCAAGATTATCTCCAATTGATTTCTTTTCTCAAATTTTTAATTCTTTATTGGTCAACTAATTCCTTTTTTGATTTATTTCCATTTTTGAAGATTTGTGCTCATAATTTCCAATTCCTCTTTCTTAATTTGTTTCCTTTTTTGAAGATTTAATGGAAATTGATTTATTTTTTAAATTAATTCCTCTTGTTGATGATTTAATGAAAAATTGATTTATTTAATTAAATATGCTAGGATATTTAATAAAATAAATAAGATAATTATTTAAAATGATTTACTTGGAATGATCAATTAATTAAATAGATATTTAATTAATATTGGTTGATTAATTTTGCCATGTGACATTGATGATTTAAGAAATTAATTATGTGCTCAAGATTGATTTAATTGCCTTTGGTTAGGACCTTGGTGACGTTGTCAAGATTAGGGGCTCATGGTTTAAATGACCATTTTTAGGGTATTGCATTTGCCTCTCTTTGAATTAATGTGCGAGGAGTGCGTTGGTTCAAAGAAAATTTGATGTCTAGGAGATACCAGTTCTGAACTTCATTGATCACGAACTAGATGAAAAGTGAGGTGTTTAGCTTGATTTGAAGCGATGAAGCTGAACAGAGTTTGATTAAAGTGATACTGATCCTGAACTTGATTGAACTAGGAATGATAGAGAGCAAGGATACCAAACTGGAACTTGATTGATCAAGAAGCGGATCTTACTGATCTAGAACTTGATTGATCTAGACACAGTGAGTGAAGATAAAAATCAATCTTGAACTTGATTGATCAAAACACGATGAGCGAAGATAAACTGTCCAGCTTGATTCAATGTAATGAAACTAAACACTTGCTTAGATTGAGTGTGATCAAAGATACTCTTTAAACCCTTGATTGAGTTTAAACGAATAATCAGCTTGATGAAAAGTGATGAAACTGATTAATGTTAAGAGACTGATTTAGATAAAGACAATGTTAGCTTGATATAAAGTGATAAAAATGATATGCCCCTAGAGATTGATTCAATTCAGATGGTCAATAAATCTCAACTTGATATAAAGCGATGAAGTTGAGATGCCCCTGGTGATGAGGTCTTGTTTGATGTTTAAAAAAGATTAGCTTCTCAACTTGCAACGAATATTTTTGAAAGAAATTATTGACTTTGAGGTCATGAGCACAAAGATTAAAGTTGAAGATTAAAATCAAAGTTAATGTGAGAATTCAATTGAGATTTAGTGTTGATTAATGAGAAATTGAGCACAAATTGAAGAAGAGAATGAGCAGCTGATGAAAGTGTTAAGTGGTCAACGTCATGAAATTTCAATGAGAGAATTGACGTCAGATTTTGATTTCAATCCTGAAAATGGACAAGACAGCCGATTTACGAGCTCTTGATTTGATTTCATCGTACGTGTGTTGATTGATTATGAGATGTTCTATATGCTTTATTCTATATGTATGCATATCGTTTCAGTATAGATGAATGAATGCAAATGGAATATGGGTGTTTATTTTTGTTTCTTTTTATGCAAATAAATGATGATGCAAATAAATGAGGAGGATGAGTAACCAGTAATGCAAATGTTTATTTTTCTTCATGCAATAATATGAATGCAAATAAGTATAAAATGAAATGTATGGATCTATATAAGATGCTTATGTATGTAGCTAACATCTCAATACACAAGTACTCAATCAGAGAAATGATGATGAAAAACAGACCACTTAGCTAAGAAATGATGAAGCTTCCAACTCTCATTCAGGAGATAAAGAGAGCATTGTTATTTTACCGAAATCACTCTAAATTCACAAAATGCAAAATGAGATGCAGAATGAAATGCAACCTAAACCTAGTAACTAGATTTGAAATGCTTAAGTTTCATCACTGAGCATTTTACAACCACAACAGACAGATTAGAGATCCTTGCTTTTCATGTGCAATATTAATTATCTTGTCCATAATGACCCCTTTTTTCATTCATATCCTTGGACAGATTTTGCAGGGACCTAGATTGCATGAAAAAGAAATTCCCTCAAAGTAGACAAAGAAATGATGGGAACCTCCCTATAGCATACAAATAAGCGGAGTCGAGGTATGTGTGGCAATTTCACCTTAATGTGAAGGCACTTATCACAAACACCCAACTGATTAGATGTTTTCAGATCATCGAAATCATTCCTACAAGAAAAAAACAAAGAAAATATTATGCCCCCAATCCTTGCTCCTCTTAGTCAAGATAGACTTCCTCAAGTTACTGAGAGGGATAGTAATTGAAAGCCAATGTAAAAGATAGCACACAAAAAAAAATTTCATGCATAGCTCAAACTGTTTAGTGATTGTTTTCCATTATGTTGTTTTTCTTGTTTACTTAGTGATAAAACTCTTCAGTAGTCAGGAGACAGGTGACTGACTCAAAGTGGACGATTGGGTATCACTGACATAAAGATAACCTGGTTGATATTGCTTAGGGCATGTAAAGTGCTCTGTCGATTAACCTAAGACTAGGACAATGACCAGTTTCAAGCCATGAGGGTTCCAATGAACTAGGATGTCACAAAAGTGACTGAAATATGTACAAGCGAAATCAAAGATGCATGAAAGTGGGAATGCCAATGTTGCATTGATAGATGGAGAGCTTTGAGTACAAGGGGTGCTTGTTTGCCAGGTTTTCACCTGCTTGGCAAAGATTTTTTTTTTTTTACCAAGGTGCCTATTTACCAGGTTTTCACCAAAGCATTTTCTCTCTCTTTGTTTTTTTTTCTTTTTTTTTTTGAATTTCTTCAAGTCTTTTTCTAATTTTTATGATTTTTTCAGGACTTTTTCTGATTTTTATGATTTTTTTTAGGACTTTTTCTGATTTTTAGGATTTCTTCAGGACTTTTTATGATTTTTTAATGTTTGCCCCTAGTGTCTAGCAAGGCAAAAGGGATTTTGAGTACATGAATGGATAGGAAAATGATGGTGGATGCTTTCAAAGAGTCTCACAACATTAATCCAAGCATAGGGTCCAGATATAACAATGTACAACAAGGATTTTAGGGATGTAAAGCAAGGATTTTAGTGATGTAAAGCAAGGATATAGCATAACGAAGCCATATGGTCCAAACAAGTGGCCATGTCAAGAGGATTGTGGAAAGCATGTTTTTGAATTTTGTCCATAGTGTTGATCAAGATCAAGGAATAGATCTGGATAGGGGACAAATAGGATAATCAAGATCAAAAGGGAGTAATGAAGGATGTAAGAAAGCAATGCATAGGAGCTAAAGGGTCTGGATCAAGTGCAATAGATAGGACACAAAAAACTTGTAAAGATACTTAACCTTGTCAAGATCAAAGGTGGAAAAGGGATATGAATGTAGATAGAGAGAATGAGGGATAATGGAGGATGAAGGATAATGAAGGAAGAAGGATAATAGAGGATGTACATGGATGGTACTTGCCCCCAATGTAAAGTGCAAAAGGATAGTGGATTACGCATAATGCCTGTTTGCTAGGTTTTCATTATGGTACTTGTCTAAGGTGCCACAAGAAGTGGTTTTCACTCGTGGACAAAATTATTTCTCTTTACTTTTTTTCAGATTTTTTTTTTCACTTTTTCATCATTTTTTTTTTGCAAGATAATGAAGGCATGATAGGGGGTGGAAGAAGGACCCCAATGTCTCGCTACTTTGGATGGTACCCTTATAATATGAGTTGCAATAGACCATGGCTATGAAGGTATGCTCAAAGATGTTGGCAAGATAATGAAATGAAACTAGGGCAAGGATTGGATAATAGGGATGGAAGGGTGAAAAAGTGGTGTTGGATAATGGATGGGATGTTGGAAGAATTGTGTATGGCTAGATGTAAATGTTGGAAAGATCAATATTGGCACACATCTTGAGGGATGGTGGACATATGGAAGAGAAGTGAATCTTAGATTTTGAGATTTGGATGGAGGAAAGGTTACAAATTTTGGGTCATAAGAACCCGAAATGGATGAAGGAGGTGATGAAGGAATAGACTCGGAAGGTTTGGATGGAGGAACAACAATTTTGGATGCCAATTTTTATTTTTCTTTAGACTGTTGTGCTTCAAGCAACCACTTAGGGATCCACATGGTTTTTGATTTTTCATGCTTTTTTAGTTCCTTAGAGCGCATTGCTTGTACAAGTTCCTTAGGAACCCATATAAATTTTGACTTTTCTTCTTTCTTTGTGGGCCTTTGTGGCATTTTGTATTTTTCTTTTTCTTTTTGGATCATATTTTTCTTTGTTTTGACATGTCGATTAGATGGGACATGTTAATCCTTCAATACATGTGGATTACTTGACTTATGACTTTTATGCTTGGCATCCAAATTGCTTGGAGAAAACAAAGAATGTATGAATGGATAGGAATTATATGGAGGAATTTTAGATGGATGGAAGGTACTCGAATATGTGTGCCTTTGTTGATCCTGCATAAGGGATGGAGGGATATAGGGACCTATAATGGATGGAAGTGATGATGGGGAAAGAATATATTTGAATTTAACTGGAGAAATGTAGGATTTATGAGAGATACCAACATCTTGAGAGATATCCTTGAGGCCATGACCTTTAACATTTTCTTTAATATGGAGGGTTTCTTGCTTGTGGAGATCTACCCCTTTGCCTTTATAAATATTTTGACTTGTTGGATACACTTTGCTTTGGAAAGAATGCACGAGTCCATTATGAGATGGAGGTGGAATGCAAGGAATGATAGGATCACGAGAGGGATTTGTAGGCATGACGGATCCTTGAGGTGAATATGGAGGATTATGACAAGGAGATGAAGGGATACTTTGATCTTGACATGGAAGAGGACCATGAGATAGAGTAGGAAGGGTGTTTGACTCTTCATTTTGAATAGGATCATTTGAAAAGGTGGAAGAGGCATCATGATATTGCTTAGGAAGTGGATTAGTAATGAGATTTGGAAGGATGATTTATTCTTGAGATGGAAGGGGGTCATCTTGGAAGAAATGGAAAGGTATAAGTGGATCATCATGGGATTCTAGGGAAATAGGATCTTTTTCAATCATTAGATGGGATTGAGGAGTTTTGGTGTCTTGATCTTGATCTATGGTAGGACTTATTTTTTCATTTTTCAGATTTTCCTCTTGACATGAAGCAATTTCTAAGGAAGAGGTAGTGTTTTTGATAGGCATAGGGGATTCTTGGAAGATCTCCATATTTTGGCATGATGGGGAAGCATTTTGAGTGGGACTCTCTAGAGTGGTTCTCACTTGGGTTGTCATCAACCAATAAATCACAAGTAGCTCACTAGAGGTGAACTTCGATATGCATGTAGTGAACATTAATTGGAACGTGGGTGGTAACCAGTACTCTTCCCCTAACCATACCAAAAAAATTAGGAACGAGATTGAGACACCTTTGCTAGCGAAGGATGCAAGGAATTAAAGGTAGGGGAAGAATAAAACATTATGTGAAGTACAAGCCTATAAATAAATGTCAATCCTAACATATGACAATCAAATAAGATATGTAAAAATGAGCAAGAAACAAGCATGTTAGCACATATAATAAACATTATGATAAATAAAATAAATAAAAAGAAGCATTGAATAATAATAATATAAAAAGGAAATGAAGACACAACATTTATATCTGTTCAAAGTGTGTATAAATTAGGAATAACTACAAATATAAAACATTCAATCCATAATTTGACTTATACTAGTCAAACTAAGAGGTAAGAATGGGAAACATTGAAACTATAAATGTTTTTTATGAAATAAAACTTCAAAATGAAATATATTTGCACGTGTAAGTTGTCATATAAAAGTCTAGAAATAGATTGGAAACTATTGAAGGTGAAATAGAAGAAAATTGATGATATTTTTGAAAATGGGGCAAGGTTTCTATGTTAGGGAATGTTAGGTTAGGGGAAGAGTACCCCTAACAAGGTTTCAATGTTAGGTTAGGGCAAGGTTTCTATGTTAGGGAATGTTAGGCTAGGGGAAGAGGACTCAAAAATGTGAAAATAAGTGGTACTCTTCCCCTAACCATACCATTAATGTTCGTAATGTAGTTGAATAGACTCGGAGATGTATCCCACTAGGAGTGAACTCCGATAAATATTTAATTAATTTTGGTTGATTAATGTGTGTGTGAAAAGTGGACCTGTATTTGTATCTGAATACACGACATTTCAATTAAGTCATTAGATGCATGGTTAGTAAATCAATAATCAATGAATAATAAACCATTACAAAGTGACCTATTGCCTTCTAGTAGATGCGAATTTAGATTGCTCTCAGATTGCTAAGATATCTAGTGACTAGACAACATCTAAATGAAGGATTTTTAAATCTATATGAGCATGGATTTAAGCTAAATGAATGCAAGATTAATCTAACATGATTTAAGCAATATATGAATATTTAAGCTAAATGATTTAAGCAATATGAAATAACTAATATGCAATATCTCAATGAAAATTCTCAATAAACCTAGAGAAAAAAAAACATAATAACAATATATTCTCCAAGATTTTTGAATGAGAGATGAGAGCTTGAATTTATAGAAAATTTATAAAGAAACCAATGGCTGAGATCAAATGATGATAAGCTGTCAAGATTTTCCAAGAGGAAGCACAATCCAGGTGAATTGATGTGATTGGATGCTTTTCTCAGTTTTAAAGGAAATTGAACTAAAATTAAGATAAAATCAAGAAAAAACTGATTTATTCTCTATTTCATTCAATTTTAATATTTAATTGTTTTAATTGCTTTCTTTGAGATTATTTATCAATTTTTAATTTGTTTTTTCAAGATTATCTCCAATTGATTTCTTTTCTCAAATTTTTAATTCTTTTTTGGTCAATTAATTCCTTTTTTTGATTTATTTCCATTTTTGAAGATTTGTGCTCATAATTTCCAATTCCTCTTTCTTGATTTGTTTCCTTTATTGAAGATTTAATGGCAATTGATTTATTTTTCAAATCAATTCCTCTTGTTGATGATTTAATGGCAAGTTGATTTATTTAATTAAATATGCTAGGATATTTAATAAAATAAATAAGATAATTGTTTAAAATAATTTACTTGGAATGATCAATTCATTAAATAAATATTTAATTATTATTGGTTGATTAATTTTTCCATGTGACATTGATGATTTAAGAAATTAATTTTGTGGTCAAGATTGATTTGATTTCCTTTGGTTAGGACCTTGGTGACATTGTCGAGATTAGGGGCTCATGGTTTAGATGACCATTTTTAGGGTATTACAATGCCCAAAGTGGTTGTTGGGTAAACCATCGAAAGTGTGTCTAAATAAGTGATAACCTAATAGCATATTAGAGAGTTAGCTAATGAATCACTAAGTAATTTAATTGTGCCTCACATATGGGAAGAGTGCTAGTACAAACTCAGCATGTAGTGAGAAGGCCTAAATGGCAAACCATCAACCTTTTCTTCATGAAAGGAAGTGTTGGGTCCACACGAAGCTTGGATGGGCCAGAGGTTTGGAATAGGTTGCTAGGGTAACCTAGTGGATGGGGTTGGATCCTATGAAGACCTACTAGGGTAACCATACCAGGTTATCTGATGACGCTTGTCCCTTATGTTCGCTAGTGTGTTGTTATGTGTACTTAATAGGAGCACTGTTGTTGAGTCGTCCTATTATCTATGCCCTTGTGAGAACCTGATATTCATGTTAGACCCTGGGTTGTGAAGATTTAGTTTCATGAATGCTCTAGTTGATCTTTTGTAATTGCTTCTTATTATGTTCAGTCAGATCCTTTCCTATTCAAGGATCATTCATGCTTTTATTTGACCGATAGGATCATATGTATTATTGGTTTATGTATGCCTTTATGGAAGGATTGTAAATGATGTGAGCCTTATATATTATTCACTATTTTTAATTACCAGAGGGGTCTTGCAGTTGAGCAGACTCAAAGATGTAGCCCACTAGGGGTGAACTCCAATATCATTTTGGTGTTATGTGATGTTATGTTCTTATGTTTCCTTTTTAATTTAGCATGTATGGATGACATTATGCTAGAATGTATAATGTGGATTAGATGAAGTTAATCTTAAATGTATCTATATAGTCAACTTATTAAATGCAGTAATTTGGATCATGAAAGAATGTAATTTTGAATAATAGAATGTATTCAGTTATTGATAACTCAATTAAGTATGCATGGAAAGTATTCATTAGTTTATGATGAAATTAAAGTACGTTATGAAATTAGATGCATAACTTATGTTTTAATGAAAATTTTGAACGTAATGTATGGTTAAATTTTATTGGATGAACTTAATCATGTTATCTATACTTTTAACCTCAATGGATGAACCTTATCACATTATTTATATTTTTCTTACTGAAAGAAATTATCCTTTGTTTAAGTATTATCTTGTCATTAAGTTAATCAGCTTAATTGGATTAATTAGTGTGAGTTAAGTTAAATGTTGAATTAAGTAATCACGTTGGGAAACTCTTTAGGTGTTATTTAAGTCTTCCGCTGTATAATCTAAACTTTGATAACTCATCGTGTCATTGTGTTGTGTTTTATTTTTAAAAAAAATCATTTGCACTCTATTCTTTTGTTTTAGCTTAATCTCTTTGGGGTTTCCTTGCAGGGCATTACAGATTATATGAACCACTTAAGCACAACTACAACATAGTCTATACAGTAGCAACATTCCCTACAATAGAAACCTTGCCCCATTTCAAAAATATCATCAATTTTCTTCCATTTCACCTTCAATAGTTTCCAATCTATTTCTAGACTTTTATATGACAACTTACACGTGCAAATATATTTCATTTTTAAGTTTTATTTCATAAAAAATATTTATAGTTTCAACGTTTCCCATTCTTACCTCTTAGTTTGAATAGTATAAGTCAAATTATGGATTGAATGTTTTATATTTGTAGTTAGTTATTCCTAATTTATACACACTTTGAACACTTATGATATAAATGTTGTGTCTTCATTTCCTCATTATATTATTATTATTCAATGCTTCTTTTTATTTATTTTATTTATCATAATGTTTATTATATGTGCTAACATGCTTGTTTCTTGCTCATTTTTACATATCTTATTTGATTATCATATGTTAGGATTGACATTTGTTTATAGGCTTGTACTTCACATAATGTTTTATTCTTCCCCTGCTTTTAATTCCTTGCATCCTTCGCTAGCAAAGGTGTCTGAATCTTATTCCTAATTTTTTTGGTATGGTTAGGGGAAGAGTACCGGTTACCACCCACGTTCCAATTAATGTTCACTACTTGCTTACCCAAAGACCATTAATAAATTTCACATGTACCAATAGTCGCCCGCTTTACTCCCAGTTTAGAATTTTCAAACTTTAATTGGAGGATTTTTGCGACTTTATTGGTACCCATAGTGTATGACTACTAGGGCATTTGTGCATAAGTATTGGCCATTTTTGAGGTGGTTGTAGTGCATGGTTATTGGGGTATCTTTAAGTAGGTATTGGGTGACACTTTGAAACAAGCACTTTTTGACCCTTGTGTGCATGATGCATTGTTACTACCCCAAAGCCAGAACAATAGCTATAAGCAGTTAAGTCACATTCAAAGACAATAAAAAAAGAATCTTTGAAATCCGATGTACCATTTAGGATCCACGGTTGCACAAAATTAGCTAATAATGACTACTCATTTGCTTCCCCTAGAATCATTCAATATCATTTTCACTTATTCAAAAACGTTCTTTCACATTTTCTAGTTGCTTCTCATATTTTACTTGATTGAAGTCCTACTATTATTTGTTGTGTTGTAAAAATTTTGAACTCAACACCTTCTAAACACTAATTTGCCATTGAAACAAATACTACTTTCCACTTAATCAAAACTACTTTCAGTAGTTACGATTATGCTTATTTCCAAATGCTTGGTGAATGCTACTCATTGGATATTTTCATCTCGACTTGTAAATTCTGTAAGTGAAGTATTCGGGATGAAGAGCGTACACAAAATCAATGTATCATTAAAGTCTCAAAACGTATTATGTATCCTTGAACTGTCTTTTCTTTTAATACAATAAATTCGCCATCCAATTCTACTCG
Organism: Cryptomeria japonica; assembly: GCF_030272615.1. NCBI lineage: Eukaryota > Viridiplantae > Streptophyta > Pinopsida > Cupressales > Cupressaceae > Cryptomeria > Cryptomeria japonica. The sequence continues at coordinate 721,988,517 of NC_081409.1, forward strand.
TGGATAGATTTCTAGTTTCTTAATTTAGATTCATTCCAGAACCATAAACAAAATACTTTGTAAGAGGGTTTTCTTGGATGTACCCTCCTTACCATTCTTGATAGAACAATGCAACAACAGTATGACGTTCTAAAACATTTTCTGACTTAACTTTGAATCGGTATAGCGTACATCAATAATTGACAGTATGTTTGTCACAAAAATTATAAACCATAATAGCGAAACGTCTTAACAGAAGATTATGACCAGAACGTTTACTTGAATATCAAGTATCACTTCCTGTTCTTTTAATGACTAACATTCATACCAATGTTGAAAACTGGGACTCAGAAAATAAACATTACTTAATCATGCAATTCATTACATTACTAATCACTGATCACATGCTTAAACTAAAAGCCCAAAAAAACCCATGATAGAAGAAGTTCATCAAATTGAATGTAGATCTTTTGCTTCCCACCCTAGGGAAAGAGCATTAATAGATAATATAGTTCTAATAGCTGTCACCTTATTGTCATGTTGACCCCCCAATAGCCATCATAGTGAAAACATCATTAATAAATTTGATTTGTATCAATAGCGGATCATTTTTTATAATTTTTTGTTCATAATTGGCCCATTTGTGCACCACTATTGGGACATTTGTCAATAGGTACTAGCGATTTGAGTTGACGGTTACTGGAACATCTTTAGTTAGGTATCAGGCGACACTTGGAAATGCGTACTTTTTGACGTTCACAGCGTGCATCGTTACTGCCCAGAAGCCAGATCAATAGCTATAAACAGTTAAGTCCGAAGACAACTAAAAAAAATAAAAAAATCCGATGTACTGTTTAAGATTTGTGGGTGCGCGATGTACCGTTTAGGATCTATGGGTGCACGAAATTAGCTATGATGACTACTGGGATTCTTCCCCTAAGTCTTTGAAAGTAAGAAGCAGAGGAGAATAAAAGCAAAACAAAAAGAAGAAAATAGAAATATGAGGCCACATATAAACTATAAATATTTTCTATTTAATATGTTTTACAATATAAATAGTTGCATACATATAGAGAGCTGCTGCTTTTCCATCCATTAGAAACTTAAAAACAGAGATGCCCTATTCTACTGCAAAATGCTGTTGCTACAGCAACACATACACTTATATTCTTCACTTACAAATATGCCAAAAGACTGCCTCTGTTTTTTCACCTAATAGCTGCAACAAAGAAATTTCTAGACACATATTTCTAGCTAAGAGAAAGAAAAAGATTAGAACGTTAAATATCATTTAATTCTGATTTTACATCCACCACTATATGCAGATCTTGAGAAGATTTTTTCCAACTAAAACTGTTCTGTTTGGAGTGTATAGGAAGGCACGTAAACTGCAAGAGAGACTGATTAGATAGAAAACAGCAGGGAGAAGTGACAAGTATAATGTGAAATAAATGAGGCAGTTGGAGATTAACTCCAAAAGTCTTAACCATGTTGAACAAATTCAAATCAAGCAAGTTTTTACTTGATTTTGGCAAAATCAATCTTCTTCCCTTCAAGTTTGCCAGAAAAGAAATTCTGCATATACTCTGCACGAATAAATCTTCCGTATTGACAGGGATGCAACTCATCTATGAGCTCAGGAGCAGGACCCACTTCTGTGTTCATACTTGGACCACTAAACGTGGCAACGGAGATTCGATCTCTGTCCATGTTTGTGACTGCTCTGTGCTCAATGCTCTTATATATTCCATTGCTTATTACCTAAATCAAAACACACAAACCAAACTTACATTTGATATCAATCTGGTGGCATCAAACATTAATCTCCATTTATTAAATAGAAACATAGTTAATACATCATCAAAAAATAAAGAGCAGAGAGTTTTGTTTCATACATGAAATCTTAAATCGAGACAAACATTCACAGCTTGGATGAAAAAGTTCAAAATTATAAACCTATAAAAATTATCTTCGAAACAAGTTAACAATCTTTTATAGGTCCTACACATTGTTTTAGCCTAAACTTAAAATTCATCAATATTGTTAGGGCAGAAATATAAATGAAATGACAAAAATAAAATGAAACACTTTTCAATTAGTATTCAAGAAGTACTTGCTGCATAATAAAGGCAGCGAACAGTTTGCACAGTTACACAAAAACTGTCGGATGGAACAAATAAGTTATAACTATACAAAAACTAATAAAATCAAACAAAACTAAAATTAACCTAAAATTACTAAGTTTTAACCTAAAGATTAATACATTAACATCTCCCCCTTAATCTGAAGGAGTTAAACCAATCATTTCACGAAATTTTTCAAACTTAACACGACCCAATGCTTTGGTAAGTATATCTGCAGGTTGGTCTGTAGTAGCACAATATTGAGGGGAGATACTGCCATCTTTCACATAGTGCCGAATAAAATGAAACTTGGTGTTGATATGTTTGGTACGATCATGAAACACTGGGTTCTTAGCCATTTTTATAGTAGATTGATTGTCAATAAATAGTGGTGTGGAAGAAGCTTGTGGTGCCTGCAAATCTGCAAGAATTCTTCGAAGCCATAAGATTTCTCTAGTGGCCTCAGATGCTGCTATATATTCTGCTTCTGCAGAAGAGAGAGCTGGGATTGGTTGTTTTTTAGATTTCCAAGAGATTACAGCAGAACCAAGAGACATTAAGTAACCAGATGTAGATTTTCCATCATCCATATCACCTGCATAATCTGAATCTGAATAACTAAGCAAAGAAAATTTTGATATCTTGGAGTATTTAAGCCCATAGTTTTGAGTGCCATGTAGATATCGAAGAACCCGTTTGGCTGCTAACCAATGAGTTTCTCTAGGTTGTTGCATAAATCGTGACAGAACTCAAACAGAAAAAGAAATATCAGGTCGAGTAGTTGTAGCATAAATCAAACTGCCAACTAGTTGCCTATAAGAAGTTGTATCAACCAAATCAGAGGAATCATTAGATGAAAGTTTGAGATTTTGCTCCATAGGAGTGCTGAGAGGCTTGCAATCAGCCATACCAAACTTTTTGAGAAGATCACCAATATATTTTTGTTGACTAATGAAGATAGATTGGGGGTTTTGAATCACCTCAATTCCCAAATAGTAATGAAGATGACCCAAATCAGTTATATCAAAACCTTGTTGCAATCCTTCTTTTACATTTTGAATATTAGCCTCACTAGTTCCAGTGATAAATAAATCATCCACATAAACAATAAGATAGACAATAGTACCATCAATCTGTTTAACAAAAAGAGTTGCATCATCAAATTCAAAGTGATGAAAATTCAACTGCAAGAGATGCTCAGTAAGTTTTTCATACCAGGCTCGTGGGGCTTGTTTTAAACCATACAATGATTTTATAAGCTTGCATACCTTGTCCTCTTTACCAGGAACTTCAAAGCCTTCAGGTTGAGTCATATATACTATTTCTTTAAGATCACCATTCAAGAATGCAGTTTTAACATCCATGTGATGGATGTTCCAACCATTATGGGCTGCTAAAGCCAACAAAACACGAATAGTAGTCCATTTTGCTGTAGGGGCAAATGTTTCAGCATAGTCTATGCCTCTTTTTGAGCATAACCTTTGGCAACAAGGCGTGCTTTGTGTTTATCAAGTGAACCATTAGCGTTATATTTATTTCTAAAAATCCACTCACAACTGATAGGTTTACAATAAAGAGGAGGATCAACCAACTCCCATGTGCCATTATTCAAAAGTGCATTATACTCATGTTGCATAGCTTGCCTCCAAAATGAAATATGATGAGCTTCTTTATAGGAATTTGGTGTTGAATCGATTGTGAGATTGAGCTCATCAATAGACTCAAGGTTATTTGAAATATTAGATTGAGCTTGTAGCCTTGCTTTATAAGAACTTCTTGTACCTGTTTTACCTATTTCATCAGGTCGCAAATCTTTCAAAGTTTGTTGAACTTGTTTGGTCCACCTATGAGAGGATTTTTGTGGGACAATAGATGTTTCTATTTGTAGATTAGAATCTTCATTGGGAGGTAATGAGTCAGGCTCATCATTAGTGAGAACATCACTATGAGAAGGGGCTTCTTCTGGTACATGAAGAGGTGGAGCATCATGAGTTGAGGTAGCTTGAGATGCAGGTTCTACACATGTATTCATTCCTCTAGAGTGTAAAATCTCACAAGAATTTTCTATCCAAGGAGAAGATGTGGCAAATTTATCAAGTTGTTTTAACTCATTTTCAATATGTGTATCACTTTTGAAAGATTCACAAAATACAACATCACGAGCAATAAAAAACTTTTTATGAACTTCATCATATAATCTATAGGCTTTTGAAGTTTCAGAATAGCCCAAAAAAATGCACTTATAACTATGATGATGCAACTTATTCCTTTTTTCTTTAGGAATCAAAGCATAGCAAATAGAACCAAAAATTCGAAGGTGTCGAATAGTTGGAGGATAACCAAACCAAACCTCATATGGAGTTGTTTGGTGAAGAGCAAATGATGGAGATCTATTGTGAAGATAGATTGCTGTTCTTGTTGCTTCAGCCCAAAAAATATAACTTGATGCCTTTGAAATATAACATTGCTCGAACCATGTTCATGATAGTTCTATTCATTCTTTCAACAACACCATTTTGTTGCGGAGTGCCTGGAATAATGATGCTGAATACCATTTTGACAAAGATAATGTTCAAAAATTAGAGAAGTAAATTCTCCACCATTATCTGTTCGAAGAGTACCAATTTGAGATTGAGCCTGATTTTCAATCATAACACGAAATCTTTTAAAAGTGTCAAAAGCCTCTGATTTTTGCTGCAAAAAATAAATCCAAGTCATGCGACTATAATCATCAATAAACAACATAAAGTACTGAGATCCTCCAATAGAAGTTACTGGTAAAGGCCCACACAAATCTGAATGAATGAGTTGCAATTTTCTATGTGCTCTCCAGGTGGAATGAGGAAAAGAATTTTTATGTTGTTTGGCAAGAATACATGCTTCACATTTTTCAATTGATTTAGAAAAAAATGGCAAACCATCAACACCATTCTTTTGCATGGTATGAATGCTATCATAACTAATATGCCCCAATCTTGCATGCCATAAAAGGCTTGGTGATAGACTCTCTTCTTCAGTAAGATATGAAAAAATTTTAGAAGTAGATGCACCATTTAATTTTAATAATCTTCCATCTTCACACCCAGTGAAAACAATTTGATTGTTAGATGTTTTTCTTACAACAACCTACCCATCTTTTAACAAAATAGAATAGCCTTTTTGTCGAATCAATACTAATGATAGCAAATTTCGTTGTAATTTTGGAATAAATAATACATCATGTTTTATAGCTCTGATTTCAGAAGCCAAACTCATAACATCACCATTTTTCAATTCAAGATTAAACAATTTTAATTGTAACTGAATAAACTCTAATTCTGAATGAGAATCAAATAAATCTTTTAATTTGTGAAGGGCTTCCCATGCAAATGTGCATCCTTGTATATGTCGATACACATCTCCATTAACAGAAGCTCTTATCAAAGCCAAAGCTTTGGAATTTTTATATTGCCAAATTTCTTTTTCTTTAGCCTCAATTGGTGTTGCACAAATTTTAGACCATAAATCATTAAAAATGAGAGTGTTTTCAATTTTTCTATGCCATTCCATCCAATTATCTTTTCCTGTTAAAGTTTTTCCAATCAATGAAACAATAGACTGCATTCTGAATTTAAAATAAATAAACACAATTTGCAAGGCCTGCAACTTTAAAATAACTTCTCAATCATCAATTTATTGTTTCTGTAGAATTCTCTGCTCTTATTTCTCTGCTCTGATACCACTGTTAGGGCAGAAATGTAAATGAAATGACAAAAATAAAATGAAACACTTTTCAATTAGTATTCAAGAAGTACTTGCTGCATAATAAAGGCAGCGAACAGTTTGCACAGTTACACAAAAACTGTCGGATGGAACAAATAAGTTATAACTGTACAAAAACTAATAAAATCAAACAAAACTAAAATTAACCTAAAATTACTAAGTTTTAACCTAAAGATTAATACATTAACACAATATTACCTCAAGCATGTCCCCAATATTGATAACCAGGGCACCGGGGATGGGTTGAACAGGAATCCATTCACCATCCTTGCAGATATGTAGCCCTACCGATTCATCATCCTGCAGCAAGACTGTCAAACAACTTGCATCTGAATGAGGGCTTAAGCCTAAAACCAGATCTGGTCCTGGGCAGGGTGGGTAGTAATTCATTCGCATTGTCTGTGACATTTTCCCAAGCATGTTAATGAAACAGTCTGGTTTTAACCCAACATTCTATGATAAAGAGAAAGAACAGTGATGTCGAGCTTTTGAATTTCAATAGCATATTGATCTACGATTTCTCTGCAACAAATTTGTAGTGCAATCAGATTGAAACTGAAGATGATAGAAGTCGAATAGATAGAAAATTGAAGTAGATATGCTTAACACATCCATATAAAGAAATTGTTTTGAAATGGACTGAAAAGGGGAGCTGAAGAACTAGATATGCATTACATATCTACAGCCATCAGGGCCATAGCAAAGCAAAAGAGGGAAAAGAGACTTTATATGAGATCATTCCAGCGTTATTTTATCAACATTAGATCAGTAAAATGATCAACCACAAATATTTAGGTACCTAAAATCCGGTGGCTTTGTTGGCCAAATATTCATTTTTCTATTCTCTGGAGGTAGAGTTGTCAAGTACATCATATCTGCCCAGTCTAGTATTGGTGATCTGAAGTTACAAAGGCCTGCCCATAGCCTTCAATCTCATGCATTTTGTACTTGAGCTTTTCCTCCAAAGGTAGTTGAATGAATTCCTTTATAATTCCCTTCATTCTTTCTGTCACCGACAGAGGAATTCCATGATTCACAGCCTGCAATGGAGACATATATACCATCTTAGTAAATAAGCAAGAGAGGAGAAAAATATGCAACCCATTAGAGGGGCGATTCCTCACATAGATAAATGACGATATCCTTCAAAGGAACTTCAAGCAACACCAATAGCGTAAGAAAGGAAAGTTTTTCCTAAAATCAGATTTTATGGATAGAGAGAAAGCCTCTATGCTGGCCTTAGGAAGATAGCTTTATTTTGATTTCTCTGGCTTTACTTGAAGTAATGTAGGACGGGTCTTTTAAGGTACTAGATCCTGTTTCCAAATTGTCAAAAGCTCTTGATATGCAAACAAATTATTTCTAGCAATTGGTAGTCTATTATATACTCAATTTTGATATACCCACCTGAAAAAATCCCCATTGCTGGCATGCGATACCAAGTTTTTCCAATTGCTTTTGCCTGCAGAGATAAGAATCTCTCAAAAGAATGTCCATATCAACTATGGGGATGTCCGAATGATGAGGAGGAATGGCATTTGGGCGCTCGTCCTCTGATCTGATATATCTTTCAGGAAGGCTTTGGAGGTTCTGAGATGCCAATTCCTGAACAACAGGAACTGAAAACCTTTTTGAAGTTCCATCAGAGGAATTTAAAAGCAGGGCTGAATTAAACATGATAGTTTTTTAACTTAAACAAACCACCTTCTTGCTTCTGAGTTCTAAGTCTTTTTTCTCTCAGAAGCAGAAAATATAAGTGCATATATATTTTCATAAACAAAGCTATTCCATGATAGTCAAAAATTTTATCCAGTGCTGAAGAAACATTAAACAAGGCTTACAGGGATTGTAGGGATAGCTATTTCCACCATTATGTACATTCTTCGAAAAGTAAAGTACCTGAGCAAAATTGCATGGATACGGATACGGCTATTCAGTTTTTAGAAGAGTTGCATTGGAAGATAACCCAAAAAATGGGTCACTGAAATAGAAATACAATTTTTTTTTACTTGGGAGGGACAAAGGAGTTTCCTGCAATCTGTACCTAAGAGATCGTGAGCAGTGAAAGTGTTTGATTAGCCATTTATATTCTTAAAAGAGTAAAAGTTTATTATTTTTATTTTTAATTAAAAACAATTTAGTTGTTATTTAATGAGAAGTGAGTATATTATTTATCTTTAATAGTATTTGGAAGAAAAAATATTAGTTTATTTTTGGAAAGGTAGAAAGTATATATCTTATATTTTGTTCTTTTGTTTACTTTATTTTGCACGGGTGTCCCAAGTACTTTATTTAAGATACAATTTTAATTGATTTAACATTCTACTTTTTTATTTATGAAACAGAGCAAAAAAAATAGATACATAATAAAGAGCTTTTCTTGATACCGAGCAAAAATAGATACATAAAAATTGACCAGCAAATATGCTATCAGAAATAAGAAGGAATAAGCTAATATGATTTGACATGTTTTTATTTTTATTTTTAATTAAAAACGAATAAGATATGTTTTTATCTTAGTTCTTATTAAATAAGAAGTGAGTATATTATTTATATTTAAGATTGTTTGGGAAAAAAAAAATATTAGTTCATTTTTGAAAGGTAGAAAGTATTAGATTTTGTACTTTTGTTTACATTACTTTTCATGGGTGTCCCAAGTACTTTATTTAGGATATGATTTTAATTGATTTTACATTCTATTTTCTCTCCTTTTTCTTGAAATAGAGAAAAAATAAATACATGAAAAATGAGTAATAAATATGCTATCAAAATATGAAGGAATAAGCTAATATGATTTGACATTCTACTTGATCTCAAACAAAAAATGGCCATAAATAAATGTAATGAATTGAAAAATGCCTACTTCTATAGTGGTGTTACTCTATATGTCTTGAATTAATGCTTAAAGTAAATAAATATTATTTCCTCCTTAATATTTAGAATATTAATAATAAAATTAATATATGTATAGAAATAAAGAGAATTAAATATGTATATTAATATTAACTATATGTATGTCATAATAATAATATTGATTAAATCATATTAATATTTATGTACTAAAAAATTATTATAATTTAAAAAATTATGAAAAAATGTAACTCATGTATGTAGTATATGTGTCATGGTTCCTTCACATTTATATTGATTAATATCTCTTTATGTACATATTCATTAATTATTAATATTAATAAAAATATGCTTAAAACTGATATATAGACATGGTTTCTCTATTATCTTCTTGTTTAATATTAATCAATTAAGTGTTTTCCTTGGATGAATAAGGTATGTGCTTATTGGATTATAAATGTACACCATTGATGGTCACTGGTTATGTCTATGTGTTAAATATTGATTACATTGTAATTTCTTTGTAGTGTAGTTTTTCATTTATTAGGTTGGGGTTCTATGGAGGGGGCTTCCTAAAAATAGAGCTGGAGTTGCTGAGATTGTTTCTAGAAAATTTTAAAGCTGGTTGTCTCATGAATATAATATCTTTGTATGTGCATAGTAAAAACAAGTAAAAATAATTCATTTAACTCGAGAACTAGTTTTTAATAGAAATTAAACATAGATATTTGACAAGTGGCAGATAACATCCCTAAACTAGTGGGGCGATTTTGATTTCTAGCCCCACTTGTTTTTCACCCATCAAATTCGCATGCCTAAAAGGTAGGGGCTTCTATTTTTTTGAAAAAGATTCCAAATAATCCCACATCACAATTTTTTTTATTCATGGAAGTGCCTCTTCCTAAAAAATAGAGCTTAAGACCCTCTCATGAAACCACTACCTTATTAGTGCTTTCAATATAGTGGCAAGCGACAACAACTCTCTATCGTACTAAATCTTTGTAATGTAATATCTAGAATGCCAACTCGACCATATTCATAATAACGTGCTCTAATGACAAGTATCATCCATGGGAATTGGACCTATGTGATATTTTGTCTTTATTGAACATATGATTTATCAAATGAAAGTGAATACTTGTCATCCTCTCATTGTGGTTCAATACTTCCTAATAATGGAACTTAGCCAAACCATTCCATTCTAAGGCTACATCGATGGAACTTAGCCAAACCATTTCCATTCTAAGGCTACATCGATGCAATGAGGCGACATGTGTAATTGACCAATTTCAACAAAAATGATGCGGCCTATACTTGTTGGGTATAGGTCTCTATTGTAGTGGTCCAAGATACTGAAAATGACAGTGATTTTCCATGGTTTCAAAAATTGTCCTGGAGCACAACAAGATTTTCACCACCCCATGAAAGTTTGTCCATCTGTGGAATATGTTCATCAAGATGGTGTGCAAAGTAATTTGAATTTAGAAAAGTAATTTGAGATTCATGCACTCAAAATCTATAGATATCAAAAGACAAAGAATTGTAGACTTCTGAATTGAATTTCTAAAGTACTAGTTTTTAAAAAACTAGATAACTGTTGCTTCAATTACAAACAAAATCAACTACAAACTACACAACGATTGCAACAAATCAACTTAATCTTATTCAGCACCATGTCATAATCAACTATCTATCTGTAGCAAATTTATTTAGACTGTTTGGCCTCTGAATGGCCACTCAATCCTGCATACTATGTTCTTTAGTCTCTACAGATTGTCTATGCTCTACATTCATTCTGTAGCTACACACATACATTCCTTGTTTCTATTGTTCTGCAATCTCTCTATCCAAGATTGTTACTCCCATCCCACAGCTGCTATCCCAACGATACTCTAAATTTTTCCTATACGCAGCCCACCTCTTCTTTACGTAGCCACTATTCTTCTTTCTTCAGTAACTTGGGCCACACCTCTACGTTGCTTCCTTGAGCCACATTTATAATCTGCCTGTCGTTTTGATTCACATGTTCTTCCATTCAAAGGTTTTTCAGCTTCATGCATCTAATTACTATCATGCGGTTCTCTTGTCATGCAGTTCTATGCAGTTGTTCATCACACCTTCTCATATTCTACTTACTATCACAGACCCTCAACAATGATGTCTTTTTAATTTTCACTAAAGTTGGAGAATCTTTCTTGGTGGTAATGTTAGAAAGATGCTAGCAATGCAGCAGACTTCGGTTCTGCTATCATTGCATTCCATAAGACATTATCTGTTTGAGACATTCTGTGAAAGACAATAAGCTGCGTTATCTACATTTTGCAGCGTAGTCACAACTAAAAACTTTACCAATCGTTGGGTGTCCACACCCCATTCAAGCTCGCACTCTTGAATAGGCTAGGAGGATGCTGACATAGGTTGTGTAATTTAGTTGTATTCCTGCCAAGTTGTTTTACTTGAGATTCATTTTATGCATATCAAAAGAGAGAAAACTGATATCTAAATTTCCATAGCTCTGCGAGCATCCACAATGTAACTATTCTATATTTTAAACTTTCCCTTTCATCCTTCATGGTCACTTGACTTAAAGTTAAATCAAACATGGTGCAAGTGAATTTTCCAAAGCTAATCAAAAAAATGCCAACGAGATCACTAAACTCAAAATTTGAAACAAATTGAACTAATTTGTTTTTGGTGGTGTTGGTTGCTCGTCGACCTATGCTCTCTTGCACTAGACAGGTCGGGTATGAAATTTGTGAGTATAGGCTCACAAAATGGGGCTAAGCAGTCAAACTATTATTCTAGGTTATACAACAAACCCCATTATTACTTGAGGTACATCAGAAGTCTTCTTCTATCACCTCTTCTAGTAGACTTCTTTCACCTCTTCTAGTACTTAGCTGGGATGCTTGCCAACCTTCTCTATGAAACGTGCTTTCTTCTCCTCTTCCCTCTTGTGGACTCATGTTCACCACAATCTAAACTCCACCAAAAACTCTCACCGCTTTTCTCCGCTTCCGTGGGTTTTGACCCACCACAAACTGACCACCTCCACCAAATCTCACCCACAACATCATTACTATTTCCACGTGCAAACATGCCACATCTCCATACAAATTTGAAACTAGACAGTTCTTCATATCCATTAGTTATGGAAGTCAATCTTTTGACTACACAAATCAAAATTTACTTCCACTAATGCAATGTCTTCTTCATCACCTCTTGATGCAACTGCAACCTCTTTGGGTACCTCATTTTCTTTCTCGATTTCGTTATTTAAATAATCTCCTCTCCAAGCAATGTGTTGTCTTCATCAGGTCCTTTAGTAACCTCTACTGCAATGTGTTGCTCTCATTTCTTTCACCTTCTGGCTGCAACTATCATTTCTCAACAAGAATATCCACATCCCAAAGCTCTCTTCCCAATATCGTTTCGAGAACAAAATCAACACAGGGCTTTTCACAACCCACCTATCCTCTTCTTCAGAATCATCCTCTCATTTTCTGCAATCTTCTCATGCTCTACAATCTACAAAATATTAACCTTCACGAATTCTTGGCTATTAATCGATTAGGGCTTCGCACACCCGTAAAGATCCTCTCGAACTCTCCACAACCACTTCTCACTTTCAATTTCAAACTACCTCAGGGTCGACACTCTATTCACACAACTCCACTCGTTACCCATAGATCATGGCATAGGTTGCCTCACGTTCGACGCTCTACCTATACTCTCAGATACCATTTGATGCAAGGAAAAAAAACCCTCTTGCTTCAATTGCACACAAAATTAAATATAAACTACACAGTGATATAAACTACACAACGATTCCAACAAATCAACTTACTCTCATTCAACACCATGTCATAATCAACTATCTATTTGTAGCAAATTTATTCAGTGTTTGGCCTCTCAATGACCACTCAATCCTGCATACTATGTTCTTAGGCTCTACAGATTGTCTATACTCCACATTCATTCTATAGCTACACACACATATTCTTTGTTTCTATAGTTCCAAAATCTCTCTATCCAAGATTCTTACTCCCATCCCTCAGCTACCATCCCAACGATACTCTCAATTTTTCCTTTATGCATCCCACCTCTTCTCTACGAAACCACCGGTCTTCTTTATTCAGTATCTTGGGCCACACTTCTACGTTGCCTCCTTGAGACACATTTATAATCTGCCTGTTGTTTTGATTCACATATCCTTCCATTTAAAGGCTTTTCAGCTTCAAGCGTTCATCTGGTCTTTTCACATACTATGCGGTTCTCCAACAATAATACCTTCTCAATTTTCACCAAAGTTGGAGGATTTTTCTTGGCGGTAATGTTAGAAAGATGCTAGTAAGATAGCAGACTTTGGTTCTGCAATCATTGCATTCCATGAGACATTATCTGTTTGAGACATTCTATCAAAAAAATAAGGTACGTTTTCTACATTTTGCAGCCACATCTTTCAACGCAATCACAACTAAAACCTTTATAAATCGTTGGGTGTCCATACCCCATTCCAAGCTCCCTTTCTCGAATAAGCTAGGAGGATGCCGACATAGGTTGTGTAATTTAGTTCTATGCCTACCAAGCTGTTTTATTTGAGATTCATTTTGTGCATATCAGAAGAGAACAAACTGACATCCTAATTTACATAGCTCCGCGAGCATCTAATGTAACTATTTTGTATTTTAATCTTTACCTTTCATCCTTCACGGTCACCTGACTTAGAGTTAAATCAAACATGGTGCAAATGAATTTTGCAGAGTTATATCAAAAAATTCCAACGAGATCACAAAATTCAAAATTTGAAACAAACAAACTAAAATAATTTGTTTTTGGTGGTGTTGATTGCTTATCGATCTATGTGCTCTTGCACCATATTATGAGGATCAATTATTTTGCATACACAAAAGTGTTTCTTTTTTCAACAAAATAAAACATAGTATATGGTGTGTACCTCTCAATATTTTTAGTCGCACTTATTATTTTCAAATACCTATTAGTAGAAATATAGTTAAGAGTGACTACTAGAAGTTGCATATTTTTTTGTAATTTTTTATTGATTAGATTTTTTAATGATTCTTCAAAGTGAATGCATCCTTAAAATCGCATCATTGATTTCAATGTCAACTTTGGCAAAAACGTTTAACCCATTATTGTGAGATCACAATCAGTTGAAACTAGCATTGGAAGTGGATCTTGATCTATCTTCACAGGTTTGACATTAGCACATGATCTACTTTTTTATGGAGAGGACTTTGTTGGCATGATGATGATTTTTGTATTAGATGACTTTATGTGTTGTTATTGATAACACATACACACACACACATATGTTCATATTGTCATAGTCATCTTAGTTAAATCAAACTGGTACTACTCCTAAGTCTTCATATTTTAAACTAGTATCATATGTATAGAGAAGCTTAACCGGTATGAAGGTGTCTAAACCAGTATATGAAGTTAAGACAATTGGTTTTGGTCAATTCCACTGACACCAGTTTCGAGATACAACACGATGAGATGGGACTCACAAGTTAACTATTTGTAGAAATAGGTAACTAACCGATCAAGGTCTACAAGTTAACTCACAAATTGTTTGTCCCTTAAAAGTGATTTGTCTACAAGTTAACTATCTATAGAAATAGGTAACTAACTGGTTAAGGTCTACAAAGTGCTTTGTTAGGAGCGAATCCTATTAAAGATCCCAAAGCTCTGTTAGGAGCTATACCTAGTTAAAGGTAATACCCTATTAGGAATATCCACACTTGATTAAGTGTTTTTTACTGTCTCTGTTTGTTTCTCCTGTGTGGCTGTAGTAACCGGTGGCAGTTGACTTTCAATATTATGATCTTTTTCCGGTGGCAGTTGAATATCCACACTTGGTTCAGTAACCAGTGTTTCCTTTGCTAATTGTTTCTCAACAATATTCGGTTGATGTTCAGTTTCCCTCATTAGTTCAATGACATTACTAGTTGTGTCAATAGTATCCTGAATTTCTTCATTATCATCCACAAAGAATATGACCGGTGAAGAACTTGTGTCATCCTTGTTCTTGAAAGAATAGACTAAATCTGGTGTAATAAACTCTTCAATATCTAGCTCTAGTGGAGCTCTACTCTCAATCTAGTTAGGTTTATTTTCATGGCCTTTCAATAGTGCATTCATCCTTTGAATATCTTGAGCTATACGATGAGTATCATCTTCAACAGGTTGAATCCTTCCATCCAATAACCTCAGTCTCTTTGTCTTAGAATGAAACCATCCTTTGTACTTAGCAAGCAATGCTAATAATTCATCATGAGACAACTTAGGAAAATATTGAACAAAAGCTCTATCAATAATTTCTTGGTCATGTTCTAAATCAACTTCCATTTATTTTCAAGAATTGAATATAAAGAACTAGAAATGTCCTTTTGAATATCTTGTGGTAACCGATTATATTGACACTGGTGATTGATTACCTCTTGAACAATTTCTTGTTTCTAACCTTCATCAAAAGAATCAAAATGTTCTTTTACATTATCAAACTGCTTTCTCCTTAGTGTTTTTAGAGTCCTTTCAAAATCGCTCATCACAATGTATTTTTATAGACACTGGATTTCATGTCGGCTCAAGTACCTCAACACAATTTCTTAGGTTCAGTGAATCTAGACATTCTTCCATAACACATCACAAATCATCACCAAAAATTTTAGTTAGAGATAACTCATCACGACTGGTGATAACTCATCACACAATCAGTTAAACCGGTTGGAAGATCGATACCGGTTGAGTGTTAACCACTTCCCCCTCTCAGTGCTTTATAAGTCTATCAAACTTTTATCCATATTTTCTCACTTATGGGAACATCTATTTACTTTTGTGCTTGAATTAGTCTCTAGGGATTGTATAAATTCCTACTTCTATCTTTGTCTCACTAGTTCACTTATCTCATTTTTTTTTCTTTCATTTGGAAATGATTTTTGTCATGTGTTTTTCTTCTTTTTCTCTATTTATAAGAGATTACATTTGTTTCTACATGGTTACCTTATCAAGCCTTGTAGCTAGGACCCATCCTTGCATCCATTGATACATTCATCTTTATGGTTGTAGCTTCTCCCTAATTTAATCTTGGAGGAAGGGGGGATAGGGAGGGCATGGGGGAAGGGTTGTTCGAGTAATTAGGATATCACCTTAGTAATTAATTAACTAATCATTTAGTAGTTAGGTCCTTAATTACTTTATTGCACTTCAAATAAATTTAGGAGATTTTTTTCTTTTTTTATGTTGAGTTATATTTAACACTTGTTGTCTCATTCATTTATGAAGTGGAAATTTGTCAAGCTATATTTTAATCTTATCATAAGGTTTAGAACTAGGGTTTCTTTATCCATTCTATAAAGATTCATTCTTTCATTGTAATCAATTAATCTTTTGTATGCATCAATACAATTCTAAGATTCTTGAGAGAATATATTTTGCTTGATCTCCATTTATGACAGGGTGATTGCTAATCTAGTGAGGTTGAATCAATAACTTCAACGTGCAATATAGCTATTTCATTTAATATAATATAAACAAATGAAATATTAAATTTTGTTTATATATTTTAAATATTTAATTTATTCTTAACACCTAGATAATGATAAATGGTGAAGTAAAATATATAGAAAAATGAGCATTTAAAAAATTGATAGAAAAAAAAACATGCATATGTATGACCCACCTAAATACTAGGAAAAGAAATAATTTTCCAAATTCCTTTTGTGAGCAAATGCAATTGATATTGAGACTTTAGATGGTTCATTTAGAATAAAATTTATAATATTTATTATTAATTAATTTGTAAGATTATGGTATACATCTAAAACCCTTCATATTTAACTCATTTAGATCAACCTAAAATAATTCTTTGATATAATATTATTTTTAGAAATGTTATCCAGCTTGATTTATATAAATTTTTAAGTTAATAAACAATAAAAATAATTATTTCAAATTTATTAATCTCCGTGTTTAAAGATAAATATATTAAAAAAATTTAAATTTTTAAAAAATATATATGTTAGTGTAGGTTTATATTTTCCTAGTAGAGTTTATTATTTTCCTTTTTCCTAGGTTTTTCCTACACTTTAATTAAGCTTGCTTAGGTTACTAAAACATGTTTACTTAAGAAAAGTGGGTATTGAGGTGTCGGCATGCTATGAAGAGGTGCATTTACTATGTTTAGACCATCATGGTGGTCTCTCCTCATTGGCTGGTATTGCCACCTCCATCCCTCACTTGAGTGTATATAAACATGCTACCTTTCTTGTATTTTCATATTGGATATTGGGAGATTTCTCTTGATGCTATTCTATCATTGAGCATTCACATCAAATTTCTCTAGTATTGTTATTCTATCCATTTTATTTCCAATATTTTGTTCTCACTCTTTCAATTTGATTATGGTTTAAATCTGTTTTCTCATATTTTAACATGGTATCAGAGCTTGTTTTAAAAGATTAGATTATTGTAGAGATCTTGTAAACTTTGGATGTGTTTTCTTTTGCATGTTACATGATCTGAATAAATAGAAAAGGTTTATGAAGATCTAGTAATATTGTTTTACATATATGTTTTTTTTGTAAAACAAGGTTTTTGAAGCTTAGATTTGTGAAGGAAATTTAAAATAGTGTGTTTTGAGGCCTAACAAACCTTTCGTTTGTGTTTGGAAGGCCCCAAAACTCTATTTTCATATAAAGTGTGTGTAGATTGGAACACCAGAAGCTTTACATGTCATTTTTTCTTTGTTGAAGGCATTTGTTTACATTGTGGCCCCATCTTCTGCAAGTGATAAAGAAAAACTATTTCTGGGTTTTCTTTGTAACTGAACAAAACTATCTGGGTCGTTGCCAGATTTTACATTCAATCAATAGATATTTCAAAAATTGCATAGAAATGATTCAGCTAGACCCCTCACCATTGCAGGTTTCATTTTTGCATTTGATCTTCAAATGAGATGTTCTTAGTCATACATAGGTATTTTTCAGTGCAATTTTTTTTGAAATGGGGTATATTTTCCTTCTCTTTGCATTAGTGTAATCAATGTTTTCTTAGAACTTACCAATGTTCCAAAAATTAAGTTTCATCAACAGATCTGAACCCTTTTTATGAACTTCAAACCACTATAACTTTCACATATGATCTCGAATTTAGGTCATTAGTTTTTTGAAGGTGGATATTTTTTCAATTAGAATACTTTATTTTTGGTTTGATGTTCATATTTTGAAATATTATTTTTGCCTTCAGTATTTGTGTCCATTTTTTGGACTTTGTAAAACTCTGGAAAATAAATCCAGCATTGTAAATGCACTAAATTATAAAGTGCCACCTTATAATATCTGCGGGGGGTGGTCCAGTGTGTTCTCTTTGAGTTTTTCGTCTCTCTTTCTTGCATAAGCAATCTTACTTTTTGCATTAAAATGGATCAAAATACAATACCAATACTCACACCTTACAACTGCTATGAGCTGAAGTCAAAAATGACAATCTATCTTAAGAATTGGGGTTGTTTAGAGTAACTATGGGACTTGAAACTGAACCAACACTAATTGCAGAAAAGCCAAAATGGTTTAACAAATGTGATGGAGCTTATGGTACTCTATGTATATCTATATCTTTTGATCTCCTTTTTCATGTTGAATCTGCTACAACTCCAAATGATGTATGGACAACATTAGAAGGGTTGTTTGGTAAGAAAGATGAGTTAAGGGGACACCAATTAGAGAATGAGCTAATAGGGATAAATCCATGTAATTTTGATACAATTCAGGACTTCTTCACAAAACTAAAGGCTGTAAGATTGAAATTGAAGACATGTGGGATAGACAAGAAAGATTCACAATTGATTCTAAGCATTCTTTCCAAACTTGGTCCAAACTATTTAGTTTTTGTTTCTACTTTCTATGCTACAAAAAGTGCCTTAGGAACTAGCTTTAAAATGCCTTCTCTTGATGATTTTGCAAAAGAACTCACACAAGAATAGGATAAGTTGAATCAAACGGGCACAATTAAGCCCTCTAAATCTCAAGCCTTGGTTGCTAACCAAGGTACAAAATCAAAATGGGCTTTCTAAGCAAGAAAAGAAACAAAAGAATCAAGGAGAAAAGAAGAAAGAACAGAAGCTAGTTACTTCAAAAGTAACTAATGATGCATCTTCTTCAAAGGGTGACAAGCCCAAGAAGGAAAAAACTAAGTGATCTTATTGTAAGAAACTTGGTCATGATGAATATAAATGTCTAAAGAAGAAAATTGATCATTTGACTCATCTTCTAAAAAAGAATAACATCAAGGTGCCTAATTCTTTCAAACCAAGTTCATCTCAGGAATCTTCAAAGGACACAAGTAAGGGGAAATGATAGGGCAAGACCCTAGTTTCTGTTGTTTCCCATCCTAATTCCTGGATTATTGACTTGGGTGCTTTGCACCACATGGCTTCATCAAAGGATAGTTTTTCTTCCTTGGAGTCATGTTCTATGCCATCTATTCTATTGGGTGATGTCACTCCTACTGAAGTGCATGGGAGAGGGTTTGTTGAGCCAAGGAATATTTTAGGATGTCCTTTATTTTCCATATTTGTCAACTAATCTCCTATATGTCTATCAGATCACTCACACTAGCTCTGGCCAGCAAGTTGAGTTCACTCCAGACATAGTGGTAATTAGTGAGATGCCTAATGGGTCTACAATTGCAATGTGAAAGGAAGATCATCAGTCTAGACTGTATCACTTTTCTAACTTTGTTCTTGATGCATTTCTTACTCACTCAGATGAGGTGAGTCATTTGTGGCATAAGTGGTTTGGCCACTTGAACTACCGCTACTTGCAGCAACTCAGTCAGCATGACATGGTTATAGGGTTGCCTTCTATTCAATTTCTTGATGGAGTTTGTCAAGGATGTAGTCTTGGCAAGCACCTTGAAGAAAAATTTGATAAAGGTAAAGCATGGAGAGCCACACGGCTTTTGGAGCTAGTTCACAGTGATTTAGCAGGACCATTTCCAAATCCTTCTTTCATTAGGGCCAAATATGTCTTGACATTCATTGATGATCTTTCTCGATACACCTTTGTATATTTTCTCAAACAAAAGTCTGAGGTCTTTGAGTTTTTTCAGGAACTCAGCCTTTGCAGAGAAGCAATTAGGGAAAACCATCAAGGTTTTGCACACCGATAATGAGGGGGAGTATGTCAACCAGAGGTTTGAGCAGTTTTCTATCTCAAATGGCATTGATCTTCAACACACAATTCCCTACACTCCACAACAAAATGGAGTTGTTGAATGTAAGAATTGGTCCTTGAAGGAAACAACTAATTGTATGATCCACTCCAAATCATTGGCACCTCAGTATTGGGCATAGGCCATTAACTGTGAATTTTATATCCAGAATTGGGTTCCTTATCGAGTTGTGAAGGAAGTAACTCCTTTCCAAGCTTGGACTGGTCGGAAACCCACAATCAAACACTTTTGTGTGTTTGGGTCTCCTGCATGGGCCCACATTCCAGCAGAGAAATGCAAGGCTATAGATCTACAAAGAAAGCGTTGCATATTTGTTGGGTATCCAAATGGTATCAAAGGCTACAGGCTTCTCCATCCTATCACACTTGAGATTTTGATTGAGAGGAGTGTTTGTTTTGAGGATGATACTTCCAGTTCTTCTTCTGCCACTTCCCCATCTTTCATTTCTATGGAGACATTACAACTTCATGATGATATTTCTTTCAAGGATTTTAATCCTCTTGATCCTTCTAAGGAATCTTCTTCCTCCACTTTAGATGATGATGATGAGGATCCATCTTCCTCCTCTCTTGGTCATCATTTGGATGGTGATTATTCTCCAGATTTTCCTCATTCTCCACCTATTGGGCCTCTTTGGGCTTGTCAGACATTGGAGTCAGTAGGTGATTGGGTTGGTGATCCTTTAGATGAGAGAAGAACAAGGTCTCAATTTGAGCATGCTCCAGATCTCTTTTTTTCTATAGTTGCCGATCCATAATCCTTTCGAGAAGCTTTAGGTGTTCCCGAGTGGGATGCTTCTATGCAAGAGGAGTTCAATTCCTTAGAGAGGAACCATACTTGGGATGTAATCCCTCTTCATAAGGGAAGGAAATTTGTTCAGTGAAAGTGGAAAAACCGAACAAAATTTGCTGCAGATGGGTCGATTGATAAGCATAAGGTTCACTTGGTCACCAAAGGATTCTCCCAAGTTGTTGGGATTGACTACTCTGAGACTTTTGTGCTAGTTGCCAAGATGAATTCCATTCGACTTGTCCTTGCTATTGTTGTAGCGACCCATCATTGGGACCTTCATCAAATAGATGTGAAGAGTGCTTTTCTTCATGGTGACCTTTAGGAGGAGATATATATGGAGCAGCCACAAGGGTTTGTCGAGGATCCTTCACTTTTTTGTTGCCTTTGGCAGTCTCTCTATGGCCTTAAATAGGCCCCTCATGCCTGGTATGCCAAGATAGACTCATTCCATCTGTTAGTTGGGTTCCCTCGGTGCCATTCTAATCCAAACATCTACATTTTGCAACAAGATGATACTCTCACCTTCCTTGTTCTCTATGTTGATGACTTGTTGATCATTGGGAGTCACTCATCCTGTATTAAGGTAGTCAAAACTCCCCTTCATGATCGTATCTTGATGTCTGAGTTAGGCCTACTCCATTACTTCTTAGGGGTTGAGATCACTCAATTGCCTTCTGGTATCTTCATTGGACAACCTAAGTATGCTCTTGATATGCTCTCAATATTTCTTATGGCTAACTCTAAGCCTGCATTGACTCCATTTCTGTCAAGAGTCAAACTTGAGGCTTCTTGTTCTCCATCCTTGGCAAATGCTTCCTTGCATCATCAATTAATTGGAAGCCTCATATATTTGACTCACACGAGGCCTAATATTTCATATGTAGTGGGCCTAGTCTCCAGGGTCATGTAGGAGCCACATGAGCAGCATTGGAAAACAGCTAAGTGGATTCCTCACTATGTATAGGGAACTCACAGTTATGCGATTCATTATACAATGGGAGTGGATATTGACTTGGTGGGATATACAGATTCAGATTAGAGAGGTGATTCGCAAGATCGCAAGTCCACTTCAGGGTATTGCTTCTCTCTTGGTTCTGGTCCAATTTCTTGGTCAAGCAAGAAACAATTTGATATTGCTCTTTCATCTACTGAGGTTGAGTATCGAAGAGAATTTAATGCTAGTACTGAGGCCATTTGGCTTCAGAGCATTCTTACTAAGTTTTGCATTTCCTTTTGAAAGCCTACAATCATCTTTTGTGACTAGAGTGTTATTCAGATTTCTCACAATCTGATCCATTATCAACAGACCAAGCACTTTGAGATTCACATGCACTACATTTGGGAGCTGATTCATGAGCAGGTTCTTGATCTTCAGTACTATCTGAGATCAGATCAAACTGTAGACATCTTCACTAAACCCTTCATTGAGAGCAAGTTCATTCATTTGAGAGCTTTTCTTGGGGTGTGATAAGTGTTCTCTTTTGTTGGAAGGCTTCTTACTCTCTCTCTCTCTCTCTCTCTCTCTCTCTCTCTCTCTCTCTCTCTCTCTCTCTCTCTATTATGGGGGTGGTGTACTCTCCTTTGTTGGGGGGAGCTTCTTCTTTGTTGGAGGAGAGGACTATGTACATGGGTACCTCATCAAGCTTCATTTGTTGGGACCCATATTTTCACCCACCTAAGCTATGCTTTAGGGGGGGTGTTAGTGTAGGTTTTTATTTTCCTAGTTGGGTTTATTATTTTCCTTTTTCCTAGGTTTTTCTTACACTTTAATTAAACTTGCTTAGGTTAATAAAGCATGTTTACTTAAGACAAGTGGGTATTGAGGTGTCGGCATGCCATGAGGAGGTGCATTCACTATGTTTAGACCATCATGGTGGTCTCTCCTCATTGGCTGGTATTGCCACTTCCACCCCTCACTTGAGTCTATATAAACATGGTACCTTGCTTGTATTTTCATATTGGATATTGGGAGATTTCTCTTGATGCTATTATGTCGTTGAGAATTCACATCAAGTTTCTCTAGTATTGTTATTTTGTCCATTTTATTTCCAATATTTTATTCTAACTCTTTCAATTTGATTCTGGTTTAAATCCATTTTCTCAAATTTTAACAATATATTTAAAAATTAGACATCTATGATGACTTTTAAGTTTGCCCAAAAGTATTAGAAATTGAACGATTTATTATCTTGTCCAGTTCAATCCACACACAATTGAGATATATATCTATTTCCTTTTACTTTTATTTAG
Source organism: Cryptomeria japonica (assembly GCF_030272615.1). Taxonomy (NCBI): domain Eukaryota; kingdom Viridiplantae; phylum Streptophyta; class Pinopsida; order Cupressales; family Cupressaceae; genus Cryptomeria; species Cryptomeria japonica. The sequence continues at coordinate 722,011,532 of NC_081409.1, forward strand.
AAGTATAGCAAAAAATTCATCGACTATAATTTTTGAAGTCAATTTGAGCAATGCATTGTATTATAAAATTGTATGTGAAGGTTCAATCGTTCTTTCAAAGTTTTAATTCAAAAGAAACATTGATGGGATCAAAGTGCATATTCATTAACATTTCCAAATTGTATGCCCATTTGTAAGAAATAATTTTAAAATTATTATATAAAATGCCCATCTATATTTTTGCATATTATAACCATTATCCATATAATAAATATGAATTAATTTTTTTAAATGGATATCAAATTTTATGCATAATATATATACAGTTAATTTTATTTTTTTTAAATCATTATTTTAACAATACATATATATTTAATTTTACCTACACCATAACAAATGGTTTTTTTCTTCAAATTAATATTTATTTTGTGAAAACATTTTTAACTCATTTGACCCCAAGATTTTTATCTTACCCAAAACATATCTAACACAATTCACAGTGAAATAATTTGTCTCAACCCATTAATATTTTCTCTAGAATTATTTATAAGCCTTCATTAGACTAATTTTCTAGTTACACTATTTCCCAACACTCTTTGCTCTATTTTATATGAATTTTACTTTTATAATGTATTTTTTCATCATAATTCATGAGAATTGTCTAGTAGGAGTTTGAACTTTGGTGGGTACAACACCACCATCAAACTATGGGATGAACCTACTTTATATAAAAGAATTATGTTAGAAAGGAATTCCTTGATACAATATGGACTTGAAAATTTCAATTCAATTGACATATATTTGAAAAATTAAAATTATTATAATCTTTTAGATAAATATAATAAAATAACTCCCAATTAAATATAAATAAAATAAAATAAATTTTCTATGAATAAAGTAAATTAAAAAATAACCCTTGTAAAAAATTAAAAAACAACCCTTCAAATTAAGTCAATTATGTAAAGAAAACAAAAAAAATATTAATTTAACAAAACAACATTCTAATTTAAAAAATAATGTATAAAAATAAAGTACTTATTGTTTAGTTAATAAACTTCAAGAAAAAGCTATTTGGTACACCCATAATTAATTGAATGTTTACAATTAGTTTACTTATATCAATCACCAAAAACAAGTTTAATTCTTTATTTGTTTCTATTATCATAGTACTTTTATCAAGATAAGTAAAATTATAACTATAAAATATCTTCATTGATTGTATACATTTTGTAAAGAAAAATAGAATAAACATTAAATAAATTAAATAATATAAAATTTACTATTAAATATATGAAACAAATATAATTGATTTTCATAATAGTTGCCTTATTTTTTAAACATACAAAATTGGAACTTTTGCATTTAGTTACAAAATTGGAACTTTTGCATTTAGGGTGATGTAATATGAATTTCTGCAAGCATATGTAAATGTGTGTCATTGCAATCAGAGGTTGCCATTTTTAACTTCAGGTACATATTCTAAGCTTCATTTTGAGTCATGTGTCTAATTTTCACAATGAGTTTATAATTTAAAAGATTTTAATCTTTCAATTTTTTACATCTCTTATTTGAAAAACTTTTAAATTTTGCACCCCAAATTTCATCATAAAGATAAATATTTGGGTTGTGCTCTTCTAACCATCTATGATGCTAATTTAAATTTCACACCAAATTCAATCCTAGTAAAAAATTATAAGCATTTTTCTGAAATAAGACACTAAATTTTAAAATGAAAATATATTGAATTATTTAATAACATAATTTCAATATACCATCTCAAAGTTAAAGGTTAATTCTTATTCTTATTCCAAAGTCCATACGATTAACCAGTAACTAGTTAATCTCTTGAGCTCTTTGGCGGATTATTGGTAACCCTATTAACCTCTTGGCTTATAATTGCTCCTTTTTGAGTTTTCAAGCAAATGCCATTGGCAGACGTGTACAAAATAACCATATTCAAGACGCATACAACTATTTGACTGAAGATGTCATTTTGAGAAGTAAAAAGAAATGATTGCAGAATAAACATAAAATGAATGCAGCACTCCCAGCACTCCCACATTTTAAATCTGCAATGGTTGAGTAGACGTGTTTTTGGTGCCTGCAGTTCATATTTGAGACCAACATATAAAGGCATTTTTTAGTATATAAAGAAAAGTTTATTGTTTTTTTATTAGGATAAAACAGGTTTTGAAGATGTTTGAAATTCTTATAATCAGAACTGTTATCAAATAATGAGCTAAACTATTTGAAAATGAACAATAGATTTTAGAAAAGATCTGAAACCTTTTAGATTTAGAAACATCCAGAACCCAAAACCCATAGACTTGAAATATGTGGACCTGAAACCATTCCATATTTTACTGTTACAAACGCTTCTGAAATCACTTATGCAGAATGTGGAAATTTGAGAAGGCACATAAATCACTAGTCAGAGAGTTTCAAAAGAATTTCATCCAATGAAATAAAATAACTGGAGGATAGACACCAAATGGAGATTTTGAAAAGACTATATAAACTTTCAATCAAATGTAAGTGGGCTGCGGAATAATGTATACAAAATGTGGAAGCAGAGATATGCATTCAAAAGGCTGAATCATACACAAGACACACGAACTGTTTGTTGGATTGCCTCAAGGAGACATCATCTCAAGAAAGGCAATGATCACAGACGAATTGTTTGATAGAATGCCTCAATAAGATCACATTTTATGGAATGGAATGATTGCGCAGGATGGATTTGTTGAAAAGGCTTTAGAAACTTTCGATCAAATGCAAATAACAGGTGCAAAGCGAAATGGATGGACGAAAACCACTTGCACATAATAGATTTAAGTGTTATCAGGTTTACACAATCTATATTAAAGTTCAATAATTGTTTCTGGATTTGATTGTGTATGTCAATTTTATCATAACATTTTGAATCATATTCTATGATTTATCGTAAAGATAAACAAAAATACCAAAGAGATGAAAGATAATTGAACATAATAAATTTGTTATTCAAAACAAATCTTTCAGAAAAATATAGTGCGAGAGAATGGAGCTTTGTGACAGCGTATGGTTCTCCATCAAAACACAAAAGATAAAGAATGTATGCCAATATGTTGTTACAATTGCTATTGCTTTGGTTGAGATGCATGCAAAAGCTCAAATCAAACACAAGGCACATGGACTGTTTGTCAGAACACCCAAAGTAGATGTATTTCATGAAAAGTGTTATTGCAGAACATATACAAAATGGATAACGCTTTAGAAACTTCCAACAAATATGGACATCCATCAAAGCATAGAGGAAAATGGAATTTCATTAAACGTTTTAGTTTTAATTGCCGTAGTGGATTTGTATGCAAAGTTTGGAATCATACATGACACACCTGAAGTGTTTGACAAAATGCTCAAGACGATATCATCTCAGAGGAGGAAATAAATATACCACAGGAAATACACAAAACTTGTGTCAAATACTAGAGCTCATTATGCTGACAAAATAATATTTCGAATGTGGAATCGAAGTCAAAGCAACTGAATTGTTTGATTGAATACCCCAAAGAAGCGTCATGTCTTGGAATGTGATGATTCTGGGTTGCATGCTGATTTGTAAGAATTCCACCAAAATGGATTTGTTGAATCGATTTTAGAAACTTCCAAACAAATACAATAGCAGCAGCAAGTGTAAAATTAAAATTGTTGAAAAGGCTATAGAGACTTTTGAGCAAATTCAATTGGCAGGATTAAAGCCGAATTTTACATCCTCTACCAGTATATGCTATGTTTTGCACTAATGTGGGAGCCTTTGAACAACAAAATGTGGAAGCGTACACCAAGGCAACACATTGTATGACTAGATACCTCAGAGAGATGTCATCCCACGGTTTGTAATGATTGCGGGTTTCACACAAAATAATTTGTTGAAAAAGCTTTAGGAAATTTTGCGCAAGTGTGGAGCGAAGACATGACACCTGAAATGTTCGACAGAATGCTCAAAGAGATATTGTCTCGAGGAATGAAATAAAATGATAAGATGAAATACAAGTACAAAGAACATGGTTATGCTCCCATCCTCGAATGTACACTACTTGAGATAACTGATACTGTAGGATTTTGCCAAGATCAAGGGCACAATGAAAAGCATAAAAGAGACAATAGAATGACAAGAACAAACTGTATTCTCATCAATATGCAAATGATCAACTAGATTAACCAATACAATGAATAGAGGCCTGCTTATATAGGCAAGGCCATATGGATGTATGAGCACACAAATATGACATGTGGCTCAATGAGAAACAAGGGTAGGTAAGAAATACTTAGGGTAGGTAGGAGAAATAATATAATATTCCACAAGAGGTGGATGACCCACCGAATGTGGAGTGTAACAGCAAAATAAGACCACAAAAGGTGGAATTTCTCCTACAAGCTCTATCCCTAAGTGCACACTTCCCTAAGTGTCTCAAATCCAAACTACAAAGAGATGCACTATCCTAAGTTAAGTAAGTGTAATAATATCTAAAATGAATATTTATTTACACCAACACCCCTCCTTAAGTGCAACTTAGGGGAATGAAGACTCAAGTCAACAATGCAAGATGGGTTCCGGCTACGAGGCCATGATAGGTACCCATGTACAATATGCAAATGCAAGCAAAACTATGCAATGCAATCTCTCACAAACAGAGAAAGGGAGAAAACCCAGTGGGAAAAAACTCCCCCCCAAAAGAGAGATGAATGTACAAAAGGCTCTCAAAGAAGAAGGACAAAACCTCAAAGAGGAAAAAGTCCCCCCCATAAGAGAGGAAGGAGAAGTCAGCTGACCCCCCCTAATGACACATCCCGCACCCCCAAGAGAGCTCTCAACTACTGGAACTTACTCTCGGTGAAAGGTTTGGTGAATATGTCAGCAACCTGCTCTGCTATAGGACACTACTGCAAATCAATGACCTGCTCCTGGATGAGCTCTCGGATATAGTGCATATGAATCTTAATGTGTTTGGTCCATTGGTGCTGGACCGGGTTCTTCGAGATTGCAATAGCACTCTGATTGTCACAATGTAGAACTATCGGTTGTGGAGTGGTGAATCCAAACTCTGTGAGGATCTGCTGGAGCCAAATGGTCTCAGTTGCTGCGTTAACAGCACCTCGATACTCAGCCTCAGTCGAAGAGAGAGCAATAGCATGTTGCTTCTTGCTCTGCCAACAAATGGGGCCTGAACCAAGGTGAAAATTGTAACCAGAAGTAGACTTATGATCAACTAGATTGCCAGCCCAATCGGAGTCTGTGTAACCAACCAAGCGAAGTCTTGTGCCCACTGCATAGTGAATCCCATAGTGATGTGTACCCTGGATGTAATGAAGGATGCGTTTGGCAGCTTTCCAATGAAGCTCATGTGGATCCTACATGAAGCGGGAAACCATGCTAACTGCAAGTGAAATATTAGGGCGTGTATGAGTCAAGTAGATGAGACTACCCACAAGCTGATGATACAAAGTGGCATCAACGAGTGGAGAAGAACACTGAGCCTCAAGCTTGACTCCTGAAAGAAAGGGAGTCGGGGCAAGCTTACAATCAGCCATATGAAAGCATGCAAGTAGATCAAGAGCATACTTGGGCTACGATAGTGTAATCCCGGAAGGTGACTGTGAAAACTCTATCACAAGAAAGTAGTGCAAAAGACCCAAGTCAGTCATAGAAAATCTGTCATGCAAAGCAGATTTGACCTTGCTAATGATGGATGAAGTACTCCCTGTAATGATCAAGTCATCAACATAGAGCACAAGTATCAAGTGAGAGTCATCCTGTCACAAAATGTAGACATTCGGATCGGAATGACACCTAGTGAACCCTGCGGAGAGAACAAAGGAATCCATCTTGGCGTAACAAGCACTGGGGGCCTGCTTAAGGCCATAGAGAGATTTTCTTAGTTTGCAAACCAAGGAAGTATCCTGGATGAAACCCTGTGGTTGCTCCATATAAATATCCTCATCAAGATCACCATGAAGAAAAGCACTCTTCACATCCATCTGATGTACAGCCCAACCATGAGCTGTAGCAATAGCAAGTGTCAAACGAATGGAGTTCATCTTGGCTACGGGTGCAAAGGTCTCAGTATAGTCAACACCTACAACCTGTGATAAACCTTTTGCAACAAGTCGAGCCTTATACTTGTCCACACTACCATCCGCTACAAACTTCGTCCGATAGATCCACTTACATCGAACCATCTTTCTCCCCTTAGGGAGATGGACTAAATCCCATGTGTTGTTCCTCATCAAGGAACTATATTCTTCCTTCATAGCTTGGTCCCACTCAGGAACCCCTGATGCTTCCCTAAATGTCTGTGGATCAGAAGCAATAGTAATGAATGCATGTGGAAGATCCTGATGTTGTGATCGAGTTCTCCGAGTATCCGAAGGATCCCTAACAAGAGAACCCACAGACTCAAGTGTTTGTCAAGCCCAACGAGGTCTAGGTGGAGGTGGAGAACGAGGCTCCTCAACTGCAAGTGGACCCTGTGGAGGTGTAACCTTGCGAGTCGGAGTTGAAGGAGGCTCATCATCTGAATCACTAACATCACTATCCACAATGGAGGAAGGTGGAGGAGGTAAAGAGGCCAAGCTAGGAGAGCTTTCCTCAAAGTGAACACTCCTCTCAAGGAATACCTCATGTGTCTCTGGATCCATCAATCTATATGCCTTAACACCCTCAGGATATCCAACAAAGATGCAAGGCTGACTTTGAGGTTCCAATGCCTTGCATTTCTGTGGAGGTATGCGAGCCCATGCTGGACACCCAAAGACTCTGAAATGTCTCACAATCGGTTTCCTACCAGCCCAAGCTTCAAAAGGAGTAATACCTTGCAAAGCTTTGTGAGGAACTTGATTCTAGATGTGTGTGGCACAACTAATAGCCTCTGCCCAAAAGGCAAGATCAAGAGAACGTGCATGTATCATATAGCTAGCCATTTCCTTGAGAGTTCTATTCTTGCGTTCTGCAACCCCATTCTGTTGTGGAGTGTATGCAACAGAATGCTGAAGATCAATCCCCTCAAATGTACAAAAATCCTCAAGTCTCTTGTTCACATATTCCCTTCCATTATCTATGCGAAGAATCTTGACCATTTTCCCTGATTGCTTCTCCACAGGAGTCTTGAAGTCCTGAAATCTATCAAATACTTCACTCTTATGAATGAGAAAGTAGACCCAAGTGAAGTGGGAGTAGTCATCAATGAAGGTAAGAACATAGCAGGCCTTATTGAATGAAGGTGCTAGAAATGGACCTGCTACATCGTTGTGAACAACTTGAAGAACTTCCAAAGCTCTCCAAGTTTTCCCTTTATCAAACTTCTCTTCAGGATGCTTGCCCATGGAACAACCTGAACATACACCCTCAGAAAAACTGATTCAAGGTAGACCTGTGACCATGTCTTTAGTGCTTAGCTGCTGAAGATAGCGGTAGTTGAGGTGACCAAACCGCTCATGCTATAGCTTACTTTCTGAATTTGAATGAGTAAGCAAGGCCCTAGAAGGAGAACTTGGCACAAAGTGGGAAAATGAATAAAGCCTTGAGTTGTCATTGACTTGTCCCACTGCTACCAAGGCATCATCATCAAGTTCCTTTACCACAACTAAATCTGGTGTAAACTCAACCTTTTTCCCATTCCCATAGTGAGTGATTTGGTAGATGGAGAGAAGGTTGGTAGACAAGTTAGGAACATAGAGAACATTCTCAAATGTTCCATCATCCATGTCAACTGAACCTTTCCCTTCAACCTCTACTTGTGTGTCATCACCTATGTAAATGTGAGGTACCTTAGATGGTTCCAATGAAGAAAACTGCTCCTTTGTAGAACGCATGTGATATGAGGCACCCGAGTCAAGTATCCATTGTTGTGAAGAACCTGTTTTAGCCACAAATGCTTGCCCTTTTCCCTTAGACTGTGAGGAAGAGGAAGGAGATGAATCCTTCTTTGTGTAGGCGGATGGCAAGTTGATGTTGTTTTTCTTGAGAAGTTTGGTTAACTCATCAACTTGTTTTGCATGGCATCAATGTTCATCATGACCATACTTTTTGCAATATGCACAAGTTGGTTTATCCTTCTTAGGCGGTGTCCCCTTCTTGGAAGAGGATGTAAATTCACCTTGTGATGGAGAGGATGATTGTCCTTTTTCCTGGTGTGGCTTAGACTTAGAGTGCTTCTTCTTCTTGTTGGAATCTTTTCCTTGACTTCCTTGATTTCCTTGATTTGCTACCAAAGCCTTGGACTTTGAAGACTTGAGAAACCCCATGTTCAACAACTTAGTTTGTTCCAATATCAACATTTTTGTGAAAGCATCAAATGAAGGCATAACATAAGAACTCCCCACTGTCAAACAATGAGTTTGGAAGCTAGACATAAATGCTGCATATTCTGGTGCAAGCTTATCCAACAAGTTGAATATCAATTGAGCATCCTTTTTGTCAATTCCACAATCCTTAAGCTTTGCTCTTAGCTCATTTGCTTTGGTGACATAATCTTGGATTGTATCAAAACTCTTGGGATCCAAGTTGGTGAGCTCATTGTCAATCTGATAGCCTCTGATTTCATCAACTTGTCCATATAATTTTTGAAACATATCCCAAGCCTCTTTGATTGTTTTACACTTCTCAATGTGAAAAATGAGGTCATCTGATACATACTTGTGTAAGGTTCCAAGAGCCATGCAATTCTTTGTGAGCCATTCTAATTGAGCATTTGGATCAGCCTTAGGATCAGGTGGTGCTGTTATTGTTCCATCTATGTAGTGTGTGAGACCCTTTTCCATTAATTTACTCCATACTTTAATTTTCCATGATGCATAATTATGTGGAGTTAAAGGTGGAAATTTGCTAGGACTCATTGCAACAAGAATGGAAAGAGCACAAAGAGAGGCACAATCACACAAGACACCCCCCCAAATTCACTCAACCAAAGAACCCCCCCCAAATGTGATGATTTGGCACTTTATAATTAGTGCGTATACAATGGGACACTTGCAAAAAATGGCAAATTGGACTTCTGATTACAATTTTACAACTGCCTCAATAAGGCCAAAAGAGACTCAAACTAATAATGCAAGAGATCTAACTAAGATCCAAGCAATTTACAAGTACCTAATAGGCCAAATAAGACCAATATCTGAAAGTATAATTTCCACTCAAAATATTTGAAATCTGATCATAGATTCTGAAATTAGATGAAAAAATAAGCACTTTAAAAAAAAAGGGCACTGGAAAAGGAGGTCGTATGAGCTCAAACGAGGCCTTTGAAGTTGCAAAATTGAGGATTGGATAGGTACAACTGAGAGAATCCAAAAATTTCAAAAAACCTATGCACCAAAATCAGAAAATAACTACACCACTACAAAGATCACGAAATTTTAGCCTATTTCAAAAAAAATTGCACCAAAAAAGGAGCAAAAATGAGCAAGATATAGCCTTTCAAAGTTGGACTGCAAAACTGAAAAGCCCAATGGAGAGGGGTCAAAAAAATTTCAAAAAGTACTGATGTGGCACTAATGTCAGCAAGTCACTATATTAAATTTGATGGTCATATGACCATCGCAAAAACTTCACCTCCCCGCTAACTGGGCGTTCGTACTGTATGGACTGCTGACTGGGTAGCTGACTAGATGTTGTACGGATGCTAACGTGGCACTATATAGACAGACTGCGTGGCACGGGTGACGTGGCGTACGAAATCCTGCGTGTGTGCCACATGGCAGCCGGGGTTGACTGGTCAGATGCTAGAGGCGGTGACTGGTCTGTTGCCGTCGGCGGCCTGCAGAAGTCTCCGGCGGCTGCAGAAGGCGGAAGAGACCGGCGAAGGGAGCGATCGGAAGCAGAAGATGGTGGTGGAGGGAGCGGTCAGAGGCAGAAGATGGGTAGTGTGTCTCGGTGGGTGGACCTGTGTGGCGCATCGGCGACGGACAGAGTACGGTGGCACCTGCAACACCTGCAGCACACGCACTGCGAGTACGGCCGAGTATGGGGGGTCTGCAGACCCCTCAAAAAAGCCGAAAAAAAAACTTTTTCCCCTTTTTTTTTTAATTTTTTTTTAACTTTTTTTTTTTTTCGAAATTTTGATTTTTTCCGAAAATTTTTCAAACAAAATGAAAAAAAAGAAAATTTTCGAAAAAAATTAATAAAAAATTCGAAATCCGTACGATAATAGCCAAAATGGGGAAAAAAATTTCTCTCACCAAAATAGGTCGACTTTATAGTCGAAATTTATGGAAACGGCCTCCCGGATTCAACGGTGATGTCCAAATCGTTGTATGATGGCCCCCAAAAATGAAGATCCCCAAATCCGAAAGTAGAAGCCTTCCACGATGTCTCCAAAAACTTATCAATGAAACTCCAATAGCTCTAATACCATGTAGGATTTTGCCAAGATCAAGGGCACAATGAAAAGCATAAAAGAGACAATAGAATGACAAGAACAAACTGTATTCTCATCAATATGCAAATGATCAACTAGATTAACCAATACAATGAATAGAGGTCTGCTTATATAGGCAAGGCCATATGGATGTATGAGCACACAAATATGACATGTGGCTCAATGAGAAACAAGGGTAGGTAAGAAATACTAAGGGTAGGTAGGAGAAATAATATAATATTCCACAAGAGGTGGATGACCCACCGAATGTGGAGTGTAACAGCAAAATAAGACCACAAAAGGTGGAATTTCTCCTACAAGCTCTATCCCTAAGTGCACACTTCCCTAAGTGTCTCAAATCCAAACTATGAAGAGATGCATTATCCTAAGTTAACTTAAGTAAGTGTAATAATATCCAAAATGAATATTTATTTACACCAACAGATACCATATTGGGGAATGTCAGTATCCATGAGTTCTAGAAGTCAATGGAGAATGAGAAAATGACTCCAATAGCATTGAAGATGTTAGACAATGGGTTTGCACATGTAGGAGGTCACCCGGTGTCAGTTCAATGTCCAGAGCTTGTGCTGGAATTAATGAGGGCATATAATCCAGATACTTGGGAAGTGATAATAGTCTATGGCAGACTGGTAGCGAGACTTGATCCAATTTCCATCGCAATTACTTTTAGGTTGCTAGTGAGAGATCAGTACATAGATGTAGAAAAAGAGTATGCAGAAGGATTCTTTTCTAATAATAATACTCAATGCCTCAATGCTATATCTAAAAACTAGCTATTGACACATAGGAGAGGAAAATCACAGTTGTGAAGGTCAATCCACAGGTCCTTGTTGGCAAAAGATATCACTAATATGGTTATATTTTTAAGTAGATTGATGGGGAATAAAGACTCGTGATTTTGAGGGATGGATGTTCCTTCTTATTAAAATCATATGTGAAGGCATTCACTTCTTTGATTGGGTGGAAATCATTAGCAATAACCTACACAACGGATTGGACTTGAAGCAAACTAGTATTTTTACATGACATCTTACCTCTTTTATGCCATTGCTGGAATGAGGTGTTGGTCAGGGCTTAATAAGCAAGGTATGCATGATGAGACAATTTTCATTTATGACTATCATCCGTAGTTGCAGTTGAAACAAAGCTTTCATCATTTTTGAGGAGTTAATGATGCCTTCATCATGCTAACAATAAGGGAGTTTTGGGGAAACATTGGGCTCAGGATATCTCCAAAAGAACCAATACTTGTTTGGCAATATGGGAGTTACTTCATCCAATTCCCAAGTTTCACTTACATTAGGATTGGAGGTTATGATAGATATCCTTTCTTGTTACCAAGATTTGTAGATGACAAATTGATGCTAGTTCAAATATGGAGTCTAGTTAGATAGATCAATAGGATATGCAAAAATAAATGAAAGGATGACATCATTTTCCCAATTCGCATTAGTCATTACAGTTGCAAATCAAATTCGGATGCTCGGGACATTGAGAGGTCAATTTTCAAGACTAATCTTTACCCCTTCACTATGAGATTCCCCTTTGATAGCAAATGGTATGTGATAGAGAAACTAAATCTTGGCTCTAGTTTCATTCACTTTCCTAACATTGACAACTTTTGGAAGACTGTGAGGATGAATTTGAAGTCTGGAGAAGGGATTGGTTGAGGATCACTATCAAACAAAAGATTGATTTTAGGATGGAGTTGGATGTAAGTAGCATTGAAGATGATGAGTCAATTTTGATTGATCCTTTCTATTTTGAGAAGATCCAAGTGCTTCCTCTACCACCTATAGATTGGTCCATTCCAAAATTGAAGAACTTAGATGAAAGAACAACTTATGTTATGAGAAGGACAAGAGACTGGGTAGAAAACAAAACGCTCGAAGCTACAACCACTTAGCTTAAAAATAGGATGTTACTTCATAAAAGAGGAATGATAGTCATGTAGCTTTGTCTTCCTCTTCTAAACGATTAAATTCCACCTCAGTTTTGAATTGTCAACAAATTGCTTGAGGAAATAATGGTGATGATGAAGACCCAAGCAAAATAGGGGATCTTGGAAAAGCACATGAAACTGATTTTATTATAAGGAAAAGAAGATCTGGGACAAGGGAAGGGGTTGATGAATACAATTTAGGAGGACGAAGACGGAAATGAGTATGCAACCTCACAACAACCTCCCAATGATAATGAGAAGCAAATTACTTCTAGTTCATCCTCTCTCATCATTGCATCACCCCCTCATGATGACTTCATCCCATCCGAGATACTAGTGGTAGACATTACTCAAGATAAAGATTCATTGCCATTTATTCCCAACTCCTTAATGTCATTGGACTCACCATTCACCAACATTCAAGAACCATTGCAAGCTGCTTCTTCTTCTTCTTTGCTATAGTGAAGTTTACAAAAGAAGAAAAGGTTATCCTATTAGTGACACCTGCATTTGATACAAAGGCTAATTTGCACTAGAAAACAGTGAAACCAAAGAAGACTAAGGTGACTTCACAGTTGACAATTGATTATTCATTAGGCAACCTTTGTGTTGAAATTGTTCGACCTAATTTAGTGAAGAACATAGAGGAGGCAAATGAAAGTGATTTCAACATCACTAAGATAGCTCTCGGTCCTTCATCAACTAAGGGAGATGTGCATAACTTTCAAAATTCTTCGGTCAAATTACTGATAGAGAGAACAAAAAAGAGAAGCAATCAAAAGGTGAACTCAAACCAACAAGTGCAAATATTGGCACTACATCAAGTCTATAGCAGACCCTTCTGATTACCTTCAAAGACATCTGCCACATCAGCACTTACAAGTACTAAAGGAACTATTGAGAAGAGAGTTGTTGAAGATATACATAAGTTTCGATCTTATGGTAGGATCATGAAGGGATGGATAAACCAAATGAAAGCCAAAACTTTAGATTTCATAGTAAAAAAAGGACATTTATGAATACGTTGATCTTCGGGAACAGGAGACAACAAATGAGTTGAAAAACATCAAGGATAAAGACTTAGCCTGGCAAGGTATACCAAAGGAATTCGAAGAGATGCCTAAAATAGACACGACTATACTTATTGCTGAAAAAAAATTCATCAATGTGGAAGATAATCAGTCAAATGTATGGTACAAAAGCATAAACTAGAAGCTTGTGAATATCAATCAAAATTTGATTGAGTATGAAAAGTTGTTGACAACTTGTGAGCAGATAAAATTGAAAATCCGTGATGATCTCATGACCATCATTGCAGATGTATTAGTGAAAGATAATTTTCAGCAAATAGATGCTTAAATTTTCCTAAGTTTCATGACAGAATCAATGTAGAGTTGTCAAACAAATAGGTTTCTAGTGTTGATGTGATGAAGAGGTTGTGTTATTTCGGTCTCTTTCGATGCCAACGATATATCAGGTTATCATCAAGAGTTACTTGACTTCCAGGATGATCAAGCCACTTCTAAGTTGAAAATGAATGATGTGGTTATTCCTAGGTACAAATCTATGATGGAAACCCTTAAGTTATATAGAACTTTAAAAGATAAGTCTTCAGTTCGACAAGAGCAAACTATAAATTAGGAATATTCTTCAGGAGGTGCTGAAAGCAAGATCGAGGCATAATTTTGGATTTTCTCATTATGAAATTAGCTGTAAAAGGTCACTTGTTATGGTTTTTGTCTTAATCTTTGTAATCATGACCTTTTGTCACGTTTTGGTCAAAGTTAAGCGGTTAACTCTTTTGGCATGAAACTGTTATAGTTAATAACTTAGTTTTTTTGGTCCAAAAGTCCAAAGGTTAATAACTTGATTCTATTTATGAAAAAATGATTTAGTTATCGAACCAAAAATGAAAGGTAGTTACAAATGCAAAGTGGTTATTCTAGAAATCTATATAATGAGATTTCATGGGATTGTAAAGGACATATTGGCCTATATGAGTTTTTGGGAGAACACAAATTTTGAGTTGTACAACTCTACAAAATGGATGCAAATTGTTTTTGGAGGTGTTTCATGGTGTTAAGTGTTCATTTTTGTTAACTCATCGTATGGTAATGTTGATGAGATCTTTGTGATCTTTAATCCCAATTTCATAGATGGCAATGCTCAATTTTGAATAAGATTGACTATAGTATATCCTTCTTTGTTATCTTTTAAGTGCACCTATAAGATCTAAATCATGTTTCATTATGAATTGTCTTATATTAAGTCTTTGTTCTTGAATGTTGAAAGAGTAAAGTCATAATTAATTTGTGAAACCTCTATAACATGTGTATAGTTGTTGTTAAGAGTTTCCTTTAATGTTTTAGAGCATTTTAAATCCTTTTTGAGTGAGAGTATATCGAAAATCTCAAAATCACCCATCATACGAGGGAGATCCCCCTCTCAAACATAGAGGAATATAGGGTATGTGCAGGATCATGGTGTGCCAAAATAGGATCTTGAGTGGCAATGAAATTTCAGAAAATCAGAGTTATGCAACTTGACATGAAAATTTGAATAAGTTGTGAACATTATTTTTAAAATATGTAAGAAGAGAATATATAGAAAATTGAATTTAGTTTCTAAGCTACTAGTTATGTTTTGGAAAAGAAAAATCCTATTTGATAAAAATTTCAAATTTCAATGCAGTGGTACTAAACTTTCAGGAAAAAAATAAGAAGTAGACGTATGTCTGACCACCCTAATCACAATCAAATCTTAATATTTTTTTATAATATTTATAATATAAGTATTAGACTTATGTCCGGATGTGACACATGTTTTTTTTTTTTTTTTATATATTAAATATTTATTTATGAATTTTTAACTACAGCTTTTCACAAATTCAGAAACTCCTACGTCTGACCACCTTAACTTGGTCAAAACCTTATGAAATTTAATTTTTTAAAATTTTTCCCTATAGTAGACGAAGCATAGGATGTGACGCATGTTTCAGTTTCAAAAAATGTTATATCGTTTGAAAGTTATGAGTGTTTTTCAATCAGTATATCAATCAAGACTATTGTCAAAATTCAATTAGAAAATAAATAATAATTATTTATTAAAGTCGAAATAAGACAAGCCTTATATTGTTGGAAAGTTGGGAACATCCTTAAAAAACCCTTTTCTTTTTATCAATTTTGGCTACAAAAAAAGTAATCAGCCACCAGTGTAAAGTCTGGAAAATCAAGGAATACTAAAAAACACATTTTTTCAGTTGACTTTCTAGGCTTGTCACTTCCAAGCCAAATACCAAAGCATTCCCGAGCCAAAATTTGAAATTTGAAAATTTGACTACAAAAATCGGATATCCGATAAAATTCAAATATTCGATTTTGTCGGATATCCGATTTTAGTACAAAAATTTGTGGTCCCCAAAAGAATTTTCCATTGTTGCCATTTATTTAGTAAACTGCCACATGGCAGAAATCTGATATCCAATTAAATCAGATATCGGATTTTATTAGTCACATTTTAGAAAGAGAGAGAGAGGGAGAGGGAGAGAGAGAGAGAGAGAGAGAGAGAGAGAGAGAGAGAGAGAGAGAGAGAGAGAGAGAGGAGGAGGAGGAGAGTGAGAGAGGGAGAGAGAGAGAGAGAGAGAGAGAGAGAGAGAGAGAGAGAGGGAGGGAGAGAGACAGAGACAGAGACAGAGATAGAGACAGAGACAAAGAGAGAGAGAGAGAGAGGAGAAGGAGGGAGAGAGAGAGAGAGGAGAAGGAGGGAGAGACAGAGAGAGAGAGGAGGAGAGGGAGGGAGAGAGAGAGAGAGGAGGAGATGGAGAGAGGGAGAAAGAGAGAGAGACCATATGACCCCTAACGACACAATTTGGTGTCTTAAGGGGTCCTATGGTGTCGTTAGGGGTCATATGGTGTCTTGGGACACCATACGACCCCTTAAGACACCAAATCATGTCATTAGGGGTCATATTATGTCTTACGGGGTCGTAGCACACAACATGACCCCTAACAACATGATTTGGCATCTTAAAGGGTCCTATGGTGTCGTTAGGGGTCATATGGTGTCTATAGGGGTCATATGGTGTCTTGGTGCACCATAGGACCCCTTAGGACACAATATGACCCAAAGCGAGCCAATATGATGTCATTAGGGGTCATATGGTGTCCTAAGAGGTCATAAGGGTTCATGGACACCATATGATCCCTTAGGACACCATATGACCCCTAACGACATGATTTGGTCTCTTAAAGGGTCCTATGGTGTCCTTAGAGGTCATATGGTGTCCATAGGGGTCATATGGTGTCTTGTGACACCATAGGACCCCTTAAGACACCAAATTGTGTCCTTAGGGGTCATATTGTGTTCTAAGGGGTCTTAAGACACAATATGACCCCTAACAACATGATTTGGTGTCTTAAGGGGTTCTATGTTGTCATTAGGGGTCATATGGTGTCCATAGATGTCATATGGTGTCTTGTGACACCATAGGATGCCTTAAGACACCAAATTGTGTCGTTAGGGGTCATATTGTGTCTTAAGGGGTCGTAAGACATAATATGACCCCTAACGACATGATTTGGTGTCTTAAGGTGTCCTATGGTGTCATTAGGTGTCCTATGGTGTCCATAGGCGTCATATGGTGTCTTGTGAGACCATAGGACCCCTTAAGACACCAAATTGTGTCGTTAGAGGTCGTATTGTGTCCTAAGGGGTCGTAAGACACAATATGACCCCTAATGACATGATTTGGTGTCTTCAGGGGTCCGATGTTGTCGTTAGGGGTCATATGGTGTCCATAGTGGTCATATGGTGTCTTGTGACACCATAGGACCCCTTAAGACACCAAATTGTGTCGTTAGGGGTCATATTGTGTCTTAAGGGGTCGTAAGACACAATATGACCCCTAACGACATGATTTGGTGTCTTAAGGGGTCCTATGGTGTCGTTAGGGGTCCTATGTTGTCCATAGGGTTCATATGGTGTCTTGTGACACCATAGGACCCCTTAAGACACCAAATTGTGTCATTAGGGGTCGTTAGAACCCCTTAGGACACAATATGAGCCAAAGCATCCCAATATGGTGTCATTAGGGGTCATATGGTGTCCTCAGAGGTCATAAGGGTTCATGGGATACAATATGACCCCTTTGGACACCATATGACACCTAACAACATGATTTAGTGTCTTAAGGGGTCCTATGGTGTCGTTAGGGGTCATATGGTGTCTTGGGACACCATAGGACCCCTTAGGACACAATATGACCCCATAGAACTCAATATGACCCAAAGTGACCCAGTATGGTGTCACTAGGGGTCATATGGTGTCTTAAGAGATCATAAGGGTTCACGGGACACCATATGACCCCTATGGACACCATATGACCCCTTAAGACACCAAATCATGTCGTTAGGGGTCATATTGTTTCCTACGACCCCGTAAGACACAATATGACCCTTAACAACATGATTTGGTGTCTTACGACGTCCTATGGTGTCGCTAGGGGTCATATGGTGTCCATAGGGGTCATATGGTGTCGTGTGACACCATATGACCCCTTAAGACACCAAATTGTGTCGTTAGGGTCATATTGTATCCTAAGGGGTTGTACGACCCAATATGACCCCTAACGACATGGTTTGTTGTCTTAAGGGGTCCTATGGTGTCATTAGAGGTCATATGGTGTCCATAGGAGTCATATGGTGTCTTGTGACACCATAGGATGCCTTAAGACACCAAATTGTAACATTAGGGGTCATATTGTGTCCTAAGGAGTCGTAAGACACAATATGACCTCTAACAACATGATTTGGTGTCTTAAGGGGTCCTATGGTGTTGTTAGGGGTCAAATGGTGTCCATAGGGGTCATATGGTGTCTTGGGAAACCATAGGACCTCTTAAGACACCAAATTGTGTTGTTAGGGGTCATATTGTGTCCTAAGGGGTCCCATGGTGTCATTAAGACTCATATGGTGTCCATAGGGGTCATATGGTGTCTTGGGACACCATAGGACCCCTTAGGAAACAATATGACCCCTTAGGACACAATATGACCCAAAGCGACCAAATATGGTGTCATTAGGGGTCATATGGTGTCCTAATATGTCATAAGGATTCATGGGACACCATATGACCCCTTTGGACACCATATGACCCCCAACAACATGATTTGGTCTCTTAACGGGTCCTATGGTGTTGTTAGGGGTCATATGGTGTCCATAGGGGTCATATGGTGTCTTGGCACACCATAGGACCCCTTAGGACACAATATGACCCCTTAGGACACAATATGACCCAAAATGACCCAATATAGTGTCGTTAGGGGTCATATGATGTCCTAAGAGGTCATAAGGGTTCATGGGACACCATATGACCCCTAACGACATGATTTGGTGTCTTAAGGGGTCCTATGGTGTCATTAGGTGTCATATGGTGTCCATAGGGGTCATATGGTGTCTTGGGACACCATAGCACCCCTTAGGACACAATATGACCCCTTAGGGCACAATATGACCCAAAGCGACCCAATATAGTGTCACTAGGGGTCATATGGTGTCCTAAGATGTCATAAGGGTTCATGGGACACCATAACACCCCTATGGACACCATATGACCCCTAACGACACCATATGACCCCTTAAGACACCAAATCATGTCGTTAGGGGTCATATTATTTCCTACGACCCCGTAAGACACAATATGACCCCTAATGACATGATTTGGTGTCTTAAGGGGTCCTATGGTGTCGTTAGGGGTCATATGGTGTCTTGTGACACCATAGGACCCCTTAAGAAACCAAATTGTGTCGTTAGGGGTCATATTGTTTCCTAAGGGGTTGTAAGACACAATATGACCCCTATGGACACCATATGACCCCTAACGACACCATACAACCCCTTAAGACACCAAACCATGTTGTTAGGGGTCATATTGTGTCTTACGACCCCTTGGGACACAATATGACCCCTAATGACACAATTTGGTGTCTTAAGGGGTGCTATGGTGTCCCAAGACACCATATGACCCCTATGGACACCATATTACCCCTAACGACACCATAGGACCCCTTAAGACACCAAATCATGTCGTTAGGGGTCATATAGTGTCCTAAGGGGTCATAGGCCACAATATGACCCCTTAGGACACAATATGACCCAAAGCGACCCAATCTGGTGTCATTAGGGATCATATGGTGTCCTAAGAGGTTATAAGGGTTCATGGGACACCGTATGACCCCTTAGGACACCATATGAACCCTAACAACATGATTTGGTGTCTTAAGGGGTCCTATGGTGTCTCATGGATGAAAGAAGACCCCTAACATACAATTTGTTTAGAAATGAAGACCCTCTCATGGATGAAAGACAAATTCCAAATCCAAGACCTTCAAGAACCCCAAAATGGTTATTTGAAATCGATGAGAACATTATTGCTAATCTTGAAGGAAAGAGGTCAACAAGAATGGATCATTCACAGGTACCACAAATTCTGAGTTAGGTCCTATAAAAGTTTGACAATTTTGAGCACTTAGGGTGCTCAAGGGATGACGCTAGTAGGGTATGACCTCGAGTGTTCGATCGAGTGGGGGGGAAAATAGGAGCATGCGTAGGGTAATAATGAATTGTATCAAGTATTGTTCACGAATTGTATTGTATTATTGATTAAATGAATCGTATTGTTCATAAATTGTATTTTTCATTAAATAGCCATTATTAACCATTGTTAATTATTGAAATGAAGATTAAAGATTTCCACGATAACACCACGCACAGAAGAGCAACAATTTATATGATCGAATATCAACTTCTGTATATATAAAAATGTCAAATGATTACAAATGTATGTCCGCAAACAAATATGGCATAAATGCCAACTGAAACAAAATGTATGTCTAAATACGTGAATGTATGTCCATATACAAAATATACATGCCAACTAGACATGTAAGCATCCCAAAACTATCTATAACATCCTAAGTTGTTGATGAATCATCAAAATTGATCCTCTTCATTGCACTGCTCGGCTCTAAAGGATCCTACATAAGAAAAACAAACCACGATTAATATTAGTTATATTATATAATTCACATTCGAAAAGTTAACATAAAAATGAACTATAATTGAACTATTCATGTTTACCTCATCTCCACGTTTTCTCTTCAGCTTTGTAGGACTCTTGATGTATGTCTTCAGTAGAGGAGGTATGCTTTGAATATTTTCATACACAACCTACATATGTTCAGAAACATGACATTTATACAAGTTAGCATATAATTGTCACTGATAATAACAAATTATATCTACTAATCAAAAAATAAAATAAACACACATCTACTCAAGGCATCTCTTCTTCTTCTTCAGGTATACTGGGTGTAGTCATCAAGGATGTGAAGCCAAGAATTCTCTGTATATATACACACAACAAGTATATGAAACTATCAATCTATGTCTAGACATGTATAATCACTATAAGTTATTTAAACTATTCATTCAATCATATTTGCATTCAATTACCTTTCCCTTGTCTCCAACTGCACTACCAGATCCTAAATCACACTACCCCGCACTCGTGTTGCTTGTGCCCTACAAGAGTAAAATAAGATATACATGCAAGTTACTACATAATCCAATTAATAACAATATAAATTATGAGCATGTATGTACAATAAAATACAAATGACTAGGTGCAATAATATATGTACCATCAAGCTATCAAGCCAAATGAAATGGCCGACAAGGTGCCCTACTGAATCTGTCTCAACTCATCCTTGGTCATCAACTGTTAAATAGTACATGTAAATGAAAATTAGTACTTAATATTATCTAATTTATAAATATTTAACTATAATATAACATGAACTGTGAAAATACAAATCTTACCACTACATCATCAATGTATGATGACGGTGCCTCCTCGCCTCTAGCATGTGAGGACTCCCCAAGGTATCCTCCACTCGATGTAATAACATCTGGTGCATCATGCATCTCATGTACCTCATAATTTGCACTGTCCACAGAAGGATCAATGGGTTGTCCAACTGGACCCGAGCATATGTGCCCACACATGACACAACTATGGGGCACACATATGTGTGGAGTCAAGGATGACATGTCACTGGCACCGGATGCACTGCTACCATCAAGAGTAGGCTGAGCTACTGACACAGCCTAAGAAACCAAAAGGCTACTCAAAGAGTGAATAGCCGATATGGTCCGTGAAGCCGCCTCAGAAATGATATCAGGATGCTGAATTGCAGGTGGGGGATCAATGGGAGGAGGGGGGGCTTATGGGCTCTGGACTACTCTGACTGCCCCAAGTCTATTTTGGGGCATACCTAAACCTACACCCTGGAAAGGTTGGATGTCAAAGTAGTTCACATGTTTGTGTAAAACAAACTCGTCATACAATATTTTTATGAAATAGAAGGGGATATCAAGATTGTTGTTGGGTGGTTTGTTGAAAACCATCCACCAATGATCCCAAAAGTTTTTCACAATCCCATCATTTGTGCACCATTTAATAGAAATTTTTTTTTTGGGGGATCTACGGGCTGACCAGTATGGGGATTGACAAACAATGAGGCGATTTTGGCTTTGGATATCTCAAGATCCTTGATATCCTTATACAACAAGCCATTTGCATATTTTTCCTTCATAGAATCTCGCCACAAAAGGGTGGCATTGTGCTCCTTAGTCATGGTTTCCATACTTTTTATGATCGATGTGAGAGGATCAAACATTGGGTTTAGACGAGGGATCCTACGATATACTTCTGCAATCCCCCTCAATTCATTCAAATTTTGTGCAATCAAATCTTGAATTGAGGGTGGCTTTGGCAAATGAGGGTTTGGTTGTTGCAGTTGTGGTTGGTTGGTCAATATTTTCATTGTTATCCTCCATTTTTAACCTAATTGAATGTAAACAATTAAATTTAGTTAACAAATTTAAACAATTAGGTATTTGATTTTAAAAAACCTAGTTTTCATGAAAAAAACCATATTTTCAATGAAAAATCGAATAAACATTAACAAAAAATACAAAAAATGAATGAAAATGATTAAAACAATAAAATTCTTACCTCTGAATCTATTTTTTAGCAATTTTTTGTCAAAACACCGGATATTGGATGGAGCGGATATCGGATTTTGATGAAATCGTGCGACCCGTGAGTTAAAAATGACTCACGGGCTATCACTGTCGAAATATTAAAGTCTCAGAAAATCAGATATCCGATTTTTATACATAAATTATTTTTAAATAACATATATAATATAATAATATGTTATATAATATAATAATATATTATATAATACGTATTGTATTATATTATATATATAACATAATATAATATAATATAATATAATATAATATTATATTATATTATATGTAATATAATATTAATATAATATAATATAATATTATATTATATTATATGTAATATAATATAGTATAATATTATATTATATAATACGTATTGTATTATATTATATATATTATAATATATAATATAATACAATATTATATCATATTATATAATATGTATTATATAATATAGATAATGTAATAATATATTATTACATTATCTATATTATATAATATGTATTATATAATATAGATAATGTAATAATATATTATTACATTATCTATATTATATAATACATATTATATAATATAGATAATGTAATAATATATTATTACATTATATATATTATATAATATGTAACATATAATATATTTTTAAAATTAAAATTACAAATAAAAATCGGATATTCGATTTGCATAGGTAATTACCAGGGCAAGCAAAAAGTCAACACGGATTTTCATGTTTTTAGGCGAGTGAGGAAGGCTATTTTTTTCACATCGCCAATTTTTGGGTCCCCTTGATCCTGCACTAACCCTATAGTGTTTTGTGAATGATATATCCAACTATTGTAAAGAGTTTGTTAATTTTTTGATTGGGAAAATCAATCTATTTTCATAGTGACAAATCTGTTTACCAACAATAACTAAAATAAAATTTAAATAATACTTAAACTAAAAAATATGATTGTGTTTATATTTAGAAATATCTATCTAAAATGAGTGGAGAGATAATATTTTAAATATACTTTTTTTAAAATAAATATAAAAATGACTTACATGTAAAATATACCAAAGTCATAAAAATAGAATAATGCATATACTGTTATAAAAATATATAAAATACAAAATATATCATTCTCTTCACATCTTTGACATAATTTTTCTATAAATAACTATATTAATATTATTTAATTATTTGATGTATAAACAACTCTCAAATTTATGCTATGTTTTGAGATCTCATTTCTAGGAGCACTTTCCTAAGCGAGCTAGGGGGAACCCTAGCCACACAATTCCTAAAATAGATGGTTGAATTGGGGTCTATGTTAGGGGAGGCTATTGTGGACTAACATTGGGCAAGATCATTCATACCTTTTTAGGGCTATGGTACGAAATGACAAAGGGTTTTAGCAAGGGAAAGTTTCATAGTGAAATGGCTAGGGTTTCGTCCATAGGTGCTTGCATTGGTGGCTTAGATGTTGATGTAATTATTGATAGTGAGGGTTTCGATACAAATGACTCTAATCTCGGGGCTACTAATGGTTTTTCTATTGTAGATATGTTAGCTAGCTTTGCTTTTTTTCAAGAGGTTTCCAAGGATTTGGAGGCCCTATGGCAGTCTTCTTTTAGTAAGGAGGTTTTTGACTTTGAGAAAGATGAAGACCACTTCTTCTCTCCTTTTGATGGAAAAGGTCTAGATGATGAGGATGTGTTCCTCATGAATATGTTCATTGAGACTTGCTCAAAATTTAATATGGTTGAAGTACTGGTGATGGAGGCCAAGGATTGTGACCAATTATTTGATTTGAGCTGGGGGTTTCTTTCCCCTTCTCTTGGCATGTTGTCTTCCTTGTTGAATTAGAAAGTTCTTGATCTACCAAATATCCTTAATCCTACATACGTTGTTAAAGGTTTTTATCTTTTAGAGTTGGAGGAAAATGGTGATAAAACAAATATTGAGGAGGTTGCTTTGAATGATATTGGTTTAGAGAATGTTCTAAATGCTATTGACAAAGTGGGAAATGGTCTTTTGAGGAGGATACTCCTTTGGAGAGTTCTAAGACTATTTCAAGCTCTACTTTTTTGAAAGTTATTTCTTTGGTTGTTGATTTTTAGCCTACAACTCATGCACTTGTCCCAACCCCTACAACCTTTCTTGATGAGGCTCTAGCTAGTTGTTTTGAATGGGGTAGTATTCCTGTGGAATTATAGGATGTTTAAGTCTACTTTGATGCTCATGATTCCTTTCTTGTTAATTCAACTGGTTGTCTCAAGAGTTCTCTTGTTGGGAGGTTTTGTCTAAATTGACCCAATATTGATACTATTAGAAGATGGATCCATCAATTTTGGAAAATATTCTCGCGAGGTAAAGGTTTATACTATGTTGAATAGTTTTGTCCTTTTTTCTTTTCTTACCAAGAGAACTATTCAAGGATTATTTATTAAGGCCCTTTGTTTTTGGGTTCGAATGGTCTTAAATTTTAAAATTGGTCTCCTGATTTCAATCTATACAAGGAAAAATTGTTGATTCTAGTTTGGGTTTGGTTCATCAGGCTACCAATGGAAATTTGGAATGAAAAAAATTGTCAAGATAACTTCTTATTATTTTGGCAAGTATAGTGCTATAGATAAGATTGCAGATTTAAAGAAGCACTTATTATTTTCTAGATTTTGTGTTTTGTGGAGAAAAATAAGGCTCTCATTACCAAGATCACCCTATACTCTATATTTGGGGATTGTGTGTAGAAGTTTGAGTATGATGACTCCCTGAATATTTTCCATGCATGAAATAGGGTGGGTCATGGATACAAATATTTATAAAAAAGTTAGAAATAATGCATTGTTTGTAAAAAGGAGACAAACAAATATGAGACTTTCCTTGTTTTGAAGGTGGTCCAGAATTTTGATTCTAACAAAGGGAGTTCCCTTTTGGATTGTTCAAGGATAAAAAATATTTTGGGACCTAGTGAAGGATGTGCCAATGATTTGATGTCTCATCCTTCTCTCAAGAAAATGCATCTTGGGGAGAAGGATCCTTCCACTGTGCTCAAGCAAAGCGCTTTGGAACAATCTTTTAAACCACAATGATTTCAGCTTGGTTTTTCTTTGCTTATGTGTTGATTGGCCTAGTGTTGTTTTGATGTTTTGTAGTTGTTTTATTGTAGTTATTTTTTATTTTGTTGGGCTTAATGCTTCATCTTTCTCTTTGTACAAGTTAGTGAGGCTCTTTCAAAATACCTACTTATTTAATAAAAAACAACTTTCAAATTAAAGATTATATATTATCACAAATTAAATTCTATTAATAATTTTTATAAAATAATTTTTAAAAGAATAAATAACTCCCTAATAAAAAATCTATTATATAATATATGTTTTACTAAATTAATCTAAATTAAATCTTATATAATTTTTATTGGTCTTTATTTACAACTTCTTCTTTTCTCAATTAAAAAGGAAACCTACACTTTTATGATGACACACAGCTTAGTTCGATCCTAAAAATAGATAGGGAAAGAGAAATAGGTACCTTGCCCATGTTCCAGTAACCATTCACTCCTTGTACACTGAACCCCCTAATTACTATAATGAAAAAAAAATGCTAAAAGCCCATTAATAAATTTCACATGTACCAATAAACACTCAATTTTTTGCATTTTTTGACCATAATTGGCCCATTTGTGCACCATTATTGTTACTCATAAAGCATGAATACTCAATAATTTGTGCATAAGTATTTGCAATTTTAAATGCATGGTTATTGGGAAAAACTTTGAAATGTGTACATTTTTACCCTTGCATGCATAGCAAAGCCAACAAAAAAATTCATTAAAATTTGATGTACCATTTAGAATCTGTTAGTGCTTGAAGTTAGCTATAATATCTACTAGTGCACTTCTTCTAAACCCAATACTATTATGAAACTAATAATATTCACTTATATCCCCCTAATAGTGTACCCATTCAATATGCTATTTGCATGGGCTATATATTATGCAATTATATAACACTGAGTTGACTTGAGGAATATATTTCCATGGCCAAGAATATTGTTTCCCAACAAAATTATGAAAAGTGGGTTTGAGATTCAAAAATATTGTCTAAACTAGCAGGAGTAACAAAGATCATATTGAAGTGGCTTCCATTAGAATCATTTCTCAGGCCGTGTATATCGAGCAAGGAGTGCAACAACATGATATCTAGTGAGCAATTCCTAACTTGGAGGAGGGAAAATTTCAAAGAGTATTCATAGCTTCTCCTAAATGTTAGATTATCTTATCACCATATAAATGTGTCAACAATGCAACCAAAGCCCTTTCCTCTTAATTGTTTCATATGGGAACCTCTGGGAAGATTACTCCTCACAACTAACAAGATGTAAACTAAACTATTTTGGACATTTTGTTTACTAGAATAGGTACTCAAATTCTTCTAATGAAGAAATTTCCTCTTTGAAATCACAAAGAGGTATGCAATCCAATAAGAACCCAATAGAAAATTTTAATGACAATATAAAAGAAATTATCAATTTATTGACAAAATAAAGAGACAAGATTAATGATTTAGAATAGACAGTAAAAGATTTATGGGAGAAGCAAGGAAAATTTGAAAACATGTTAGACAGTCTAGAAGAGAAAATTAAGATTTATTTGGATACACTTACAACAATTTGATTTTATTATGTATTTCCTTTTCCTTTCAAAGTTACAACGGTTAGAACTAGTAACACTCATGGAAGGAAACCAATTGCCCGATGCAAAAATTAGAATCCAATAGAAAATGTACACAAACTAAAACATTGAAGATGTATAGGTGAATACCCCTACATGATGGATAAATGCCTTAAATAAAATCTCTTGCAATTCCCAACCCACTCAAAGAAATGAAAATGTACAAATGAATACCCCTACAAGATCACCAAATGCATTTAACAAAATCCCAGATAACTCACTTCATAAAGTAAAATAATGAATACGTCAAGATACCATAATTCAAAGGCTATAAAAATCAATAAAAAGACCAAAGATAGTAGTGGAGTCTTACTTGGAAAAACAATAGGACACACCCAAATATGTGTCTAAAATTGGTGCATGGCTTTAGTTGAAGAAAAACATGAAAATCTTATAGAGAAAAAAGTATGCACATATCAAAAAAAGAACATTTGTCTAGTGCCAATGTATGCAAGTTTTGTAAGTAGTAGTCTCAAAAAAAAACATAAAACCACTATATATGCAATACCAAACCTTATCAATACAAACAAGATATTAGATACATAGCTACACTTTTAGAACATGAAGAAAGACTAGTGTCACTTTGAATAGCATTTGCACAAATTTAGTAGCTAGTGTTGAGACATGGACTAGCTAGGACTTGAACCTAGGACCTTCCATACGCTATTGGAGTGCTCTACCACTAAGCTACTAGCCCCTCTTGTACTAGTCCATCGTCGGTCTAGGTGTGGCTTATTTCCAACACCAACACCCCCCCTTAAGCCACACCTCTCGTGTGCTTGGGGCTCCTAGCCTAGACCTGGCTCTGATAACATGTTGAGACATGGACTAGCTGGGACTTGAACCTATGACCTTCCATATGCTACTGGAGTGCTCTACAATTGAGCTACTGGCCCCTCTTGGACTAGGTTCATCATTAGTCCAGATGTGGCTTATTTCCAACACTAACAACTAGGACACAAGAAATCTCAAGTTTGCCTAAATGGGACTAAATTAACAATGTCCCAACCAACATAAACATCATAGAAACAATTCTTTCACAATCATGAAATGGGTAAGTGCAAGAAGTTGATTCCACTTATTGTGGAAGTTTTACACTTTGAACAAATGGCAAATCGCGTGGAGCATATGGGAAACGAATCTAGATCCCGATTAGCCCTAGGATCCCAAGCCTAAAAATGTATTAGGATCACATAGGTTATAGGGTCTCAAGCCTAGATTTTAGAAATGGGATCCTGTTTGAAATGAAACAAGATCTTGTTTCGAAAAAATATAGAATTTTAAAAAATTCAGGACCCAACTCATTTTTCTCACTCAGATCTCAATTTGAAGACTTCCAATTGCCTACCAAGCCCTCCAAGTAGGACATTTTTTTCTCTTTTTTCCCCTATTTTACTTTTTAATTTATTTTTTTAATTTAAAAAAAAAAATTATTGTTTCATTTAGTTTTCTATTTTGAAATGAAAACTTACTGTTTTGTCTTTTTTTTTTCCAATTTATAAATGAAAAATATTATTTAGTAGAGTTTTTTTTCAAATTTAAGTTTAGGTTTTAATGTTTAAGCAATTTTTTAATAAAATTCTTTGTTTCACATTATGAACAAATATAAATGTTTAAAAACAAAAAAAAAAATGAAAAGTAGAGAAAGAGGATTCCTAAGGTAATTGTAGAGAAGTATGAGTATACCATATGTTTTATGGTAGATAAAGATAATTGCCTTATGGAGGAAGTGGAGTTGAGTACAGTTTGGATCATGCCCATGGGGTATGAAGTGGATGCAAACACGCTTGATGCATATGCACAACATCTTTTGAGTAAACTGGCAGATGAGAAAAAGAAAGGTTTGGGACTTACAAAGAGAAAAGACTAAGCTTGTATTTTGAGTTCACCAACTTGGTAGATGAAAGAAGATAAAAAGGAAGTGGAGGAACTTCTAGATGAGATGGGCATATCTAAGGAAGCAATCCGCAAGACAAGAGAACATAACATTCTGAAAGAGGAGGATATGGTACAACCAAAGAAGACTAAATTGGTCTCTACTCCTCCCAAGCTGAGGAAAACTAAGTGAGAACTACCTCCGGTGCTTATAAACTGGGCCCTCCACCTATGCCTCAAACCAAATGAGCTGATGGAGCTAAGAAGAGAAAGAAAGGAAATCATGAGAGAGACTATGTGGCATCCACTGTTGAGCAAGAGATAGAGTCTGATGAAGCAATGCGAGAGGTGAAAAAGATAGCTACCTATGGTAGGGTAGTGAAGAAGCCTCAACTTGGTGCAACATAGTCAAGCAAGAAGCCTAGAATAGAAGTTGAGCCTTCTAAAAGAACTAAATCTAGTAAGAGACCTAAGTCTGAGCTCGATGAATCTTTGAAGTCTAGGAAGCTTGAAGGTAAATAAAAAATTGTTCCTCCTATCACACTTAATTAGATTGTAGATACAATAGTGAAGGAAGGAAATTTAAAGCATGTGCTTGAAGTGTATGATAATTATGATGATAAGGACGAAAGGGTTCTAGATGAAGAGGTTGTTGAATACATGGGCATATACAACAAAGCCCTTATAGAACTTTCATCCATGATTCCGAAGAGCTTATATGAGATTTTGGATGTGAGAAGGCATACAACTAGCCTTGAGGATGAAAGGCTAAAATAACATTTTCTAGTGAATTTGTGTTGAGTAATCTCAAAAAGTGAAATAGCCATACTTTTGAAGATTGCCATGAGTAGGTTTAGAAGTAAACATAGGGTTAATAAGATAATGTTTAGAAAGGATGAAGAGGTAACCAAGGAAAAAGAGGCTATTTTGAAACAAGTTTAGAAACAAAATCAATATCAGGTCAATCCAAAAAAAGATGACACTCAACTGGAAGAGAAAAATCAAGAAGATATTTCCATTCTTAAAGTATAGACAAATGCTTTGGATATGCAGAAAGATCACTCAATTGAGAAAGGTGCTCTAGCAGAGAAGACAAATGAACAAGCTATAGTTGTTGATGATATTGTTGATGATCAGAATGTTGGAGTCTTTGGTGAAGCTGAGAAGAACCCTCCAGTTATAGATGTTGATTCAAAGAAGGTACCTGAGGAGATTGGTAGTGAAAAGGGAGAGGTTGATGCAGGGAAGGATGCAGTGAAAGAAGTAGATGCAGAGATGGCTAAAAAGGAAAAGGGAGAAGATAAAAGTGAATAGGTTCTGGTGGACACAACAAGAGACAATGTGGCAAATAAGGGCAAGTAGATTGTCACTAACACAGATGATTTCACTCAAGCACCTATTGAACTGAGTTCCCTATCTCCCATTCAAACATTAAAACATGCAACTCTTGTACAAGCAAAAGCTAATGAGGACTTAATCAAGTCTCAAACCGAAGATAAAGAGTTGATAAATTTGGCCACAAATGTGTTGGAGAAAATTTTTCCATCTTTTAAGCAAGATATAGGTATACTTCCTCTGGTAAGCTTGGAAGAATGCTTAATGTTGGAGACTCACATTTTGTGTCTTTGGAGATAGCAACAAATGCTAAAGTTTTGAGTCAATTTAATGCAATGAGATTGAGAACAATTTTGAAGATGATTGAAGGGAGATAGGAGAATTTTGACAATAGCTATGAAGGGAATACAAGATGCATTAGATGAAGACCGTAACATATATAAGTCATGTTTGATTTTTCCTAAGTTTACTATTGATATTGATAAGAAAATAAGAGAGTGTGAAGGACAGTTAGCTAGCATACCTCAATCCTATGCACCTAAATTGGTTTATGCTAGCAATTTTGAGGCTCAAGTTATGGATATACTAGATAATATCAAGAGCTTAAATCAGTTGAAGGACAAAATTTTAGGTAGAGTGGAGAATTAAGGAGCCTGATCACTCCCCGGTTAGATATATTGATCAATAGTAAGCAAGATGTAGCAAATGCTTTGAGTAAGAGTGTTTTATCAGATCTAAGACAAGATGAGATGCATGTCTACCTATTTAGTGCTTTGATCAATATTTTGGATAACCTAGAGAATGATTGGGATGAGCACCTAAAGTCCTTGAATTTTTTTTTGCAGATATCTTCAAATTTTTGTAAGTCACTGTGTATATCCCTATACATAAATTTTGGCGAATTCCTACCTTTTCCATTGATTTCAAAGGGGGAGAGAGAGGAGTGAAAAATGGTGTATATTCTCAGGGGGAGCTTGTTGAGTCTTCAATATTTTTGAGTTTTGGAGTTTTTAAGTTTTTAGTGTACAATGTCATTTTTCACAATGTTGCCATCAATGCCAAAGGGGGAGATTGTTGGTAAGAGACATTGTTTTGGTGAATATTTATGCTTGAGGAATGTTTAGGATTTGTCAATGATGGCAACTCATCTTAAAAATCATATCTAGTATACGTATATTTAATTTACCATAAGTTATATTATTCATTATGCATAAGTGTGAAAGGTGGAATACAATATCTGACAAAGTACATGAGTACATTGAGCAGATATTAGTTTTGATTGTATAATTTTGGTTATAGTGATAGAGGTAGATGATTCAAGGTTCGAGGTAGCTTATTTTGAAATTCTAGTCTCAGGTATAGATTCTTGTGCCTAATTGATGATCAAGTATCAGATAATTCAGGAAGAACATAGTCATTTTGATGTTTGGTGGTGTAACGTGTGTTACTGAATCTTTGGGATAATTTCGGTGGTTGGTGTCAATTTAGATTTGGTGAAGTTAACACGTATGAAGCTTGTTATCAATTTCTTTAAGTCCGCATATGGATTTGTTGATGGCAGAGAGTTTTTTAGTGGCGAATCTTTGCCAATTGGAGAATTTTACATATTTGTTTTTTGAGGAAATGGCGAATGGTCTAGGGAAACATAGTGGTCAAATCGCCCTGAATTTTGGGGTTAATGGTACACTGTATTCTACCTTCACCATTGACCACACACCGTTCGACATGCATGCCCGTAATATTTCCCTAGAATCACTCAGACGTGGGTATTAGATTACCTCTGTTATTCACCAAAAATAGTAAAACGACCAGATACCCAGGACCTAATTCACCAATGGTAAATTAAATATTCATTGCACGCATCAGCCAAATTCACCAATATCAATTAAAATATTATAAGCATTCAAGGACCCATTTCACCCCACTTAAATCAAGATGCATTTTTAAATGCCTATGCAATTCGCCAAAAATGCAATCATGGATTGATATGAATACACTCTTTCTTACAATTTGTTTGTGTCTGATTAGTAAATTTGGGAGCTCTCGATTCGCATTCCGCAATTTGAGTTGGAACGTCAAATTTCATTGTAGGGTGGAGAGCCAGAGTTACAATCCTGCAACACAGGCCCAGGCATTCTTGATTCCTGATTCAGAGAAATTGAGAAGGCATAAAGGTGAGTAATCATTTCTTCATACTTGATAGTATTAGTTTTAACTTTTAATTTGTAGTGAGAGGTCAAGACTCGAGATGTCACAATCAAACATGGGTGAGACTCAATAAGGTGGTGAAGGGATTGAGATGTTAGACAAGGGTGAGACTGAGACTCCTCAAGGTGGTGAAGGGATTGGGATGTCAGACAAGGGTAAGACTCATCAGGGTGGTGAAACTGAAGGGATTGGGAGGTCATCAAAACACCCAAAACTTAAACTTAAAGATACTGCCATAAAGTCTTTCTTTGGAATTGGCAAAGTTTCTAGTCCATCAATTTTTATAGTTGCAGAAGCCATTCACAGTAGCTCACCACCATCACCACAAGGTGAGACTGTCATTGAATTAAATGCATCAAATGAGGATGACAGTACCGACATGACAAAAGATGTTCTAAGGGATACACACACTCAGATAATTCACTTGGATGCAAATGCTAGTACTGAAGATGATGTTGGTAGGAAGAAAAGAAAAAGGAAAATAAAACTGGGGCGAGAGTGGGAGATGACAATGAGTTTTAAGATTAATTGGGTATCAAAGTACCCATTCATTGAACTAGTCCCAAACAATAATGAACAACCAACATAATGCAAGTGTAAGATTTGTAGCTTGAAAACTAAAAGAGAGAAGAAGATGCAACTAAATCTTGACACCATAGAAAAGCATATTGGTAAGGTTTATGAAAAACAAATCATAGACAAAAAGGAAACACTGGTAGTAATATGGAAATCAAAGAAAGAATGTCTTCATGTTAAGTATGCCGTAGAATATGAAGATCATAACCACAAAATGAGACTGATTGGTAATAGTGGATTTGGAAATACAATCAAGGCTAGGCTTGAACATGCAGCGAAAGATGCAAACTTGGCAAAGACTATTCAGATGAGTGTTATTTTTCATATTCTATCAAGAGGGCATCCTATAAAATAATTCCCAGAATATAGTAATTTATTATCTTTTTTGAATTTTCCTCACTATCCTATGTCACATTGGTTAATAAATGCTGGATGGGAAATGACAAACTGCCTCACTGAGGTGGAAAAGAAAAATTTATGAGAGAGTGTAAAAGAGTCAAATTTCATTTCATTATCCACAAATGAAGTTACTGTGGTAGATAACACTGCGTGGCTTTGTATGCATGTGTATACTGTAAAAGAACACGTCTACCGAGCTCATCTACTCTATGTTCGTAAAATGAGGGGCAATTCAATAGCAGAAAATTTATATTTGGAAGTTAAGAAAGCTTGGAATGAAATTGCTAGTATGGATGACTTAA
Source organism: Cryptomeria japonica (assembly GCF_030272615.1). Classification (NCBI taxonomy): domain Eukaryota; kingdom Viridiplantae; phylum Streptophyta; class Pinopsida; order Cupressales; family Cupressaceae; genus Cryptomeria; species Cryptomeria japonica. The sequence goes on from NC_081409.1 coordinate 722,045,378, forward strand.
CAATTGCCAAGAAGTTGGTGTGTGTTGGAGCTGAGGGAGCTGCAGTAATGCAAGGTCAAAGGACCAGTCTTTGTGCAAGATTACAAACTAGTATTACACCATACATGGTTGGCATTCACTAATGGCCCATCGAATGAATTTAGCATATAGAATTGTAAGCAATTTCCCTACAATGTCAAAAGTTTAAGATCTGGTCCACGAGCTCCACTCAAACTTTTGCCGAAGTCCTAAACATTTTGCATAATTTTAGGTTTTTGCTAAGGGAGTAATAGCAAGAAACAAGCTTCTTAGAGATGTTGAGACCGGATGGATCTCCTTGCATGGACTAGTGGAATGAGTTCTAACAGAATATCAACCCTTGATCGAACTAATGTATGAGCAACGCCTCACAGTAGACAAAGCTCCTGATCTCTTACATAAGTTAAGTGATATAGAGACTGTTAACTTTAGCTAGTCTTCTCCCCATGCTGGATTCAATGAACAAACTTGTTAAGAAAGCCCAAGACAGAACTATGTACATCAATGAGTATAACACTCTACATAAAATGACATGCTTGGGCATGGATGGTCTATATTCAGATCTAACAAAGCGAAGCCCAAATTTTTTTAGGTGGCAAATAATTACACATTTGAATCATGCTGAAATTTTTTTACATTTCAATACAAAAAATGAGTTATGTGTCTTTGTAAAAGGATTTTAGATACCTATGCACCAATCTAAGATGGGTAAGTGAGGCAGAGCACTACTAGTTAAAAAGGAAGATTTTGAAAGGATTATTAAATCTGTTAGTGATAATTTGAAGTCTATTGCATATGAACTTTCACCTGAGATTCATGAAAGATTCCCTCGAGAAGAAATACTTGAAGCCATGGGTTGTGTGTATCCTCAATTTTGGCATTCAATTAGAGATAATCCAAATAATGCAAAGGTGTTTCATAGAAAACTAGAGGAATTGATATTGACATTTTCAAAAGATGCATATTGCAATGGACAGCCAATAGAAGGAATTCTAAATTTAGGTCATCTTGAAAAACAATGTAAATGCTTTGCATTGACTATGAAACATCAGTTGGTTGACTTGGAGAATCCATTTGAACCTGGATCAATCACAAGGCTTTGGAAAAGGATAGATCAAAGTGAAGTATTGTGTATTGAAATACCAAAATATTTGAAACTTGCTTATTTGTGTCAAAAAATGATATTGGGGTCGGTGGAAGATGAGAGAGTTTTTCAGTGCATTAGGGATTTTGAAATCAAAGATCAGAAAAAAATTAGACAAAAATTTGGAAACTTTCTTGAGGTTGTTTATAATTCAGTATAATGTTAGAGATTTTCCATATGATAAGGCACTAGTAATCTGGAATTCCATGCGTGAAAGACGAGGGCTATGCAACACTTTAAAATTTGGTGGTGCTACTACTAGTGCTAGTGCTGAGACAAATGATGGATTGCAAACCCAGAGTTAGCATGAAGACAAAGAAATTTTTGAATACCTGACTCAGAATGAAGATAAACCTGTTAGTACTAGTCAGTTTCCGGATCTTGAGTCCATTTGGGATATAGAAGCCTTGGATCGAGTCACTGAAGTGAATTAGCAGTCATTTTATAGGTATTTATAATTATACTACAATTCTTGAGTCATATTACAATTTCAATTTGCAATACTATAGTTGTCATAATGATTTTTCATATTGTATTCCTTGACTTTGTCAATCAGAATGGATACTTATTTCATATTTTTAATTGTGAATTTGAATTATTAGTAAACAATTAGAATTTATTTTCTGAATTATTAGTAAATTGGTTCCACATTATGTTGAACAGGAAATGCAACAATTTGTGTCACAAGATCCATAAAATTATTCATATTGCATAATTGTTAGAACCTTTCTACTGTTCTACATTAAATGCTTAACATGATGTTCATGGCGATTAGTGTTTTGTGTTTTTTTTTTGTCTTAGTTGGCTAGTAAACCAAAGTTATCGTGCGTTGAAAATTTGAGTTGTCCTCTCTTTATTTGTCCATGTCAATGTCAAGTGTGGTCAAATAGTTGGTCAGACAATGAGACATGTTTAATGTTTCATCTCTAACTCACAGATAAATTTCATTTTTAACAATTTAAGTGGCGAGTTAGCGAGTGTTGATTTGGGTTTAAATCATGAGGTCTTTAGTTTTTTGGGTGTTAGCATTTCATGTTAGCGAGTTGGAGATTATTAATGAAATTGCTTTGGTCGCTAGGTCTAGAATTGGTTTGATGCCATGCATTATAGCCGCGAGAGTTAGCGAGTAAGTCACTAATGTCTGTGTGCCACTGCTCACGCCTGTTTACGAAGGTAATCAACATAAAACAATGATTTTTGTTGGTACTCACTGGGTCACTACAGTCAAAAGATAAATAGTTTTGAGATTTTATGGTTATTGCTAGCTTCCAGGTCCTTTATCATCAAGTCATTTTAAGTCGCGAGCTTGCGAGTACTGGGAGATTTTAGTTGTTGCTACCTCGTAAGATGTTTTGCACTTGACCATTTTATGTTGTGAGGTTGTGACTGGGTGTGCTTTTATGTTATCACAAGGTCGTGAGGTGTTTGTGGTTAAGTCATTTTAATTTGCGATCATGCGATGTGGTTGGTATCACAGCTTAGTTGGTTTCGTCGCTTGCTCGTAGGTTTTGAAGTTGTTTAGCATTTTATGTTGCGATCTGGCGATAGGTAAGTTTTGGTGTGATTTTATGGTCATTGCATGCTTGCAAGTTTGTAAGTCTTAAGTCAAAAAGTGTTGTGAGCATGCAATGGCAGTTAAGTGTCTTGTTGTCACGGGATCACAAGGGTTTAAGTCAAGTTAAGTTTCGAGTTGCGAGCTTGCGTTGAAATAAGTTATTTTGTTAGATTTGCACTGGTTGTTAGCTCGTAGGTAAAGAAAGAATATTACAAATGTTGTTGTAAGGTTGCGACTGAATGGCTTGATGAAGATCAACGACTGTTGCTCACTCGCAATATTCTTTGAGGATTCGATTAAGAGGATTTGGTAGCATTGTCACTAACTTGTTGGTTACTTTCCAAATTGTTATAACCAGTTGCAAGTGTACAATTAAATATGGGGATTGACAAGTGGACTTGTTTGTCAGGTTCTGTAAAAGTTTTGAATGACAATCGCCAATCAAATAGAAGGGCATGAATTCAAATTTCGCTTGAGTATGTCAACTTTGAATTAATGTCACAGTAGCTAGTTCATGCAAGTATGGCAATTAATGAGACTTGAGAGAAGTGACAACACCCAAATACCATAAATTGCATGATCGAGCTGAGATTTTGTATAATTGCATTAATGAATTCTATCTTTGAGGTAATCCAGTGAATTTAGCTTTGCAACAATGTTGGAGAATTCAGAGTGTTGGATGTGGGAAAATTTTAGAAAATTGGTTAAGTTTTTCTCCTGCAGCTAAAATGAGCAAGGCAACGAGTGGAACTGGAGGTTCCAAGCCCAAGGCCACTAAGGAAAAGATGGATAAGAAATATAAAGAAGAATTTGTAGATTTTCTACCAGGGACTTCCATTGCTTTGAATACAAATGATTTGGCATGGAAAGATTTATGGAGCCAATGCAGAAACCTGACCATGCTTCACATTATTGGTTGTACTCTGTTTCATTATTTTTGGAATAATAGGGTTAAGGGTGTCCCGATGTCAAACCCTTGGGATTTAAATATGGAAAAGTTAATTATGCTAGATGTGTATGTTGATGTGGATTTGATCAAAGAGTTGGCCAAACACTATTGCCCAGTATCTAGGGTAATCAGAAGAAAGAACCAGTCTGCCCTAGTTTCAATTAACATAGCTATCTTTGTTGAAGCTTTCCAAATTACTAGTGTTGCATGTACAGATATAGATTTGGAGCAGATTGCAGAGGATTATGATAAATACAAAGGTGTTATCAAGAAGAATTAAATGCCCAGATACATGCCTAGGGTGAATAGGAAACCGGTTATAATTCCAGATAGTATTGAACCATAATTTGACATCACACCTTTCCACCATTATATGTATTGTACAATCTATGGATTATGCAGAGTGTTGGGTTTTGATGGAGATTCAATAGTGTCAGCTGAATTACTGATGATGGCTATGGGCATTCAACACCTAGATGTTAACAAAGATTATGATTATGTGGGCTATATGGTTGAACACATTCATAATGCTCTAGTTGAAATTCAGAGTGGTGCACCTAGCCCTACATTCAAGCATTATTCATTGCTGATGTATTTAATCTTATTCTATAATGTTGAGTTCATGGATAAAGAATTGGAGCTTTTTAAAGAAGAATTAGGTGTCTTTATGCCAATACAAAGATGGACCTAGGTTTGGGATAGTAGTTCTACCCATTCTTCTTTCCTTTTCTTTGAAAATTGGATTGTTTTACCAATTATGGAAATGCTAGGAATAAATAGGGAATGATTGTCAATTAAAGTTAGGATAGTTTTGAGACCTTACCAGTATATTCCAAATTGGTCTATTTCACATAACTGGGGGGAATTTTTCTTTTTTGATAACTTTACTATGATAAGAGTCTATGGGTATCCTCAGCCTCCCTATATTTTACCAAAATTTGTTCCAATTAGCATTTCTTTTATGGAGTTTATTTGGCAATTGACACCAGTTGAAAAAGAATACCTTGACAAACACAGGAAGGGATCTCTTCTTCCTAGGATATGGGTTGTGTCTGATTTTACCATTGGTAGGAGTTCCTTTGATGAAGTAAACAATTTCCTTAAACATTATAGGTTGGTTAATGCTATGTCTAGATTCTGTGATCCTAAACAATTTGTTAAATGTGCATTGCCAAAAATGACACCTTGGGCTACAATAAAGGACCATGAACCATTGGATGATGAAGATGTGGTTATAAATTTTTCTAAGAAAAGAGGAAGTACAAGAAAGGAAAAGAAAATGGAAAATTTTGATGAGAGTTGAAGCAGAATTGAAGGTTGTTGACCCTAGTTTCTCAGGTTTTTGCCCTGATAACCTGTACCTAGAGAGGATTAACAGAATGTTGAGTTTATGTGAAACTCTGATGGAACAAATGCCTCAAATTATAGAAGTGGCTTGTCAGCAACAAGACCCCCAAAATGGACATTCTTCACATGGAAAGAGGCCACTTAGTGTGTCTGATGATGATGGAGAGAGTGGGGATGAAGTTCAATCTACTCGAGTGCCACCTTCAAAGAAACAAAAAACCAAAGAGGTCAGTACAATTGTGAGGAGACACCTTACTAGAGCAATTATTACAGAACAAGGACACTACTTTCATCAAATAAGGACACATCTAAGAGAAGTAGGGCAGAATGAAGAACAAGGAGAAACAAACGAAACCCTCGCTGAAGGCTTTGATGAGAGTGTGATGTTGTCAAATGAGTTCATGAAAGATGATGACTTTATTAATTCAGATGGATTTAAATTTTTTTTGACAAGGTTGAAACAAAATCAAATAAGACAAAATCTGATCATAGAGGAAGGAAATGTAGAAAAGAAAGAGGAGATCATCAAGGCACTAAAGGAATATGATCCTGATAGGGAACAAATATATGTGGAACAAGCAAGACAATTGATTAAGAGTACTGGTATTATTATGATGCCTGACTGGGATATCCAGTCTATTTTTATTTTTTATCAGATTAGGAAGCAAGAGGACCCAATGTTTAAAATTGAATTTAAAATTGGAGATGTAATAAGAGGATCAAGATTTAATCCTAAATCAAAGATACTTGCTGCTTGCTCTTTGGCCCCTTCCACTCAAAATCTCGACCTTCTAAATATCCAAGTAGAAAAGAGAGCTAACAAAATGATCTAGAATTTGCAAAACACAACTAACACGGAGATTGCCTCATTTTTTACTCAAGTTTCTTTCATGAATTTATCAAAAATAGAGGATTTGTCAAGAAGATGCACAGAAACATATAGCTAATTGATTGCATTATCTAAAAAATATGAAGAAACACTGATGAAGAAGGGTGCTCTGGAGGAAGAGTTAGTGGAGTTGAAAGAAAAAATTGTAAATGAGCCCCCTCCAATACAGATTACAAAACAAGTACAAGAAATACCAGCTGATGTGACAACAAAAATGGAGGAATACATAGAGAAAATTGAAAAGCTTGAAAAGGAACAAAATGTCAAGGCTATCTCTATTGTCTCAGGAATTCTGAAACATAGGATTAATGTATTGAAAGGAAAATTGATTGTAGTACATGATTTGCACATTTCTTTGAAAGAGGCAAGTAAAACATCCTCTAAGGCTGTCGCTTTTCTTGGACCTTTGTTCAATGTTTGGTCAAGAAGAAGCAGATTAATGGATAAGCTAGATACTACAATGATGTATAGTGATGAGTTCCCTCCCAAGATCAGTGACACTAAATACATGGTGGAGGTAATGAATGCAGCTTACACATTTTTCATAGGAAAGGATGTGCTTATAAATGAAAAAATGCAGACATTTGGGGAAGGTTATAGTAAATTTGTGCCTTCAATTTATGGTAGTAATCGAGATTTGAAATTAGTTTCTGATTTGATCAATGAATTTGATTTGATTCTAGAGGAAGAATTAATAATCAAGCATATAGATGAACAGGTTGATGTTGATTTCATTAATGGTATGCTTGATTCACTATTCAAGGTTGAGGTTGACCATGCAAAGTTTATTGTTGAGGCCAAGGCAGTTACAAATGCCAGATAGACATATTCAGTTGCAAAGTTGGAAGAGGTAAAGGCATTTATTTGGCCAACACACAAAGAGGTGGATAGGTGGCAAGCCATGCTAAAGAAAAAGAAGAAATGTTAGGTTGCTACCCAAGATTCCTCACAGTAATTCTAAGCTTGTTGAATCCTCATCTTATAAAAGGATTCCAAGATTAATTTGAGAGGGATGACCACTTTTTCTTTTTGATTGGTAGAGAGGGATGGGTAGTTGGCCACTTTTATTGATGTTGAAAACTTTGATATAGTTATAATAGTTCAACTATTCAAGAATTTGATAAGTGCATAGTTGAATCGCATTTTGAATTTACTTTCTGATATCATTATGAATATAATATCAATATCATTTATAGTTTGAGATCTTCACATAATTGTCTTTGTGTTGAATTTATGTTTTCACTGTGAATTGAATGGTCAAGGGTTTTTCAGTTTACATATGAATCTGGGTTGTGTATGTAATGGCATATTCATTCCTATTTATCTGCAAATGAATCTTATTGAAGTTTATTATCAGGTTGTCTTTGAATTGTTAGTGACTCTATGCCCTAGGATAAGGCACTGGTCTGTTGTCTTGATGTTGACTTGGTGAAGTGACCTTCCAATTATAATAGTTGATTCATTGTGGGTGAATATGTTTTCTTGTTTGCCTTTGATTATGAAATTGTGATTTGTCTATAAAATCTATCATGGAATTGGATCCTCAAAATATATTCCCTTTAATTGAGTTGCATGCATGTTTTACTAATTATGTTGTTTTCCTATCTATTGTCAATTGTGGTGTTTGATACTTTCATTCTTAATACTCTTATGATTTTATATGCTATGGATGTATATGTAATATATATGAAGGTGTTCTATGACTATCATGTACATGTTTTCCCTCCTCCATAAAGTTGGCATTTACTCATACCTATAATCCACCCACCAATTACAATGAGGTGAATCCTTAATATGATTCAAGACTAACAAAAATTTTGCATTCCTAGGCATAATAGGAAGCATTAAATGAAAATTTACATACACCATAATAATGCTACAAATGAAAAAAGTTAAAACTCATGATTCTGATCATTTGAAAGAGATAGAATTATACACCAGAGAGAAATAGATCATAATTTAATTTTTATTGAACAAAATTACTACTTCCGTCGACCGTCACAAAATAAATTTATATATAACTCCTTCAAGAAACTGCACAAAGCTTGACACTAAATGCTTTTCATTTTCTCTGTAAATGACTATACAACTTGCTCCCTTCACCTAGAGTCTAGAATCACTACTGGAACTAGAAAAGGAACCCCGATGACTATACAACTTGCAAAACTGCTTGAGCCATGACATTATCACCCTGATGCCTTCAGATGGAATGTGAGATGTTACATTTTGTCTAGCAGATCATTTCCCTTCTCAAAAAGGATACTAGAACCTAGCAAGAAATAACTTAGTAAAGTCATCCCTAAAAATTAAAATAGAGGAGGAAGCCTTCATGCCCAGGAAGAGAGAAAATGGAAAGAGGAGCTCGAGCCTTCATGCCTACGATTAGGGAAAGTGGAAAGAGGAGATTTAGGGTAGTCGGGGAGGGGTTGTAGCTTCCATGTTGTCACAAAGATGACTGGCTACCACTCCCCACCCAAAAAAATCCTTCTTTCATTCCTCTATGGGCTCCTTCTTCAAACCCCCTACCGTCCTGTGGTAGAGTAGAAGCAGAGGATGTGCCATGCTTGGCCTTTCTTGATAGGAAAATGCTTTCACACCCCCTCTGGCAATCCTTCTCACTTTCACAACCCCTCTGACAATAAACAAACTCACATAGGAGAAAACAAAAAAACACCCATCCGGTATCATAGAGCACACAACAACTCCATGCACAATCTTGCTCAAACATCATCTTCCTTTTTGAGGAAAAAACCACTCTCAGAAAATGGAAAAGGTTTCTTTTCTCTTCTACCAATTAAGTCACCACTCCATTGTATTTATAACCTTATAACACTTCATTTGGTGATGCTCATTCACGTGAAAAATCATCATTTTGGTGTTTTTCAACATGACTGTAGACTCTAGAAGTCATGCCTATCAAATCCACTGCATCCTACTAAGGCTCATCTATTGCGAACAATTTTGTTGTGATTTTATTCCTCCTTGATTGGACAAATTCTACTGCAGAATCCCTGACAACAAGCAACCTGAGCTCTGATTTCTCAAAGAAATCCATGATCTCCCATCTCTAACTCAGAAGCTATCCAATCCTTTTATGCCTCTAAAACTGTCGTCCTTGCTTGTCTAATCAACCTCGACTTAGGAGAAACCTTCAAACTAGTCCCTCAGGAATGAGTCGACATCCAAGCCTTAAAAATTCCTCCTACATATTAGGTTGCCACCACAGTTGTCAGTAAGTCTCATGTTTGTTTAATGTTAGCATTTTTAGGTTGCGAGCTAGCGAGCAGATAGTTTGTGGTTAATTTTTATGGTTATCGCCAACTCGGGAGGTAAAATGTCTGAAGACGTGATCAAGCCACAAGCTGGCGACAAGTTTGTTTGGGTTTACATCGCAAGGTCTCTAGATTTTTGGGTGTTAGCATTTTATGTTACTGAGCTAGAGATTGTTAATGAAATTGCTTTGGTCATGAGGTCTCGAGTTCATTTGATGTCATACATTATAGCCATGAGAGTTAGGGAGTAACTCATTTCATATAGTTGTCGCTAGCTCTCATGTTTGTTTAATGTTAGCATTTTTAGGTTGCAAGCTAGCGACTAGACAGTTTGAAGTTAAGTTTTATGGTTATCGCCAGCTCGCAAAGTTAAATGTTTGAAGACCTGATCAAGCCACGAGCTTGTGAGTGAAGTGCTAGCGGTTAAGAGATAAATAGTTTTATGTTGGTGAGTATGCGACAAGGGTTAAAGTTACCACTATCTCCAAGTCATTGCAGTGACGAGGACAACATTTTGTGGGTAAGAATTGGCGAGTGGCAGTTCAGTTTCCCTCAGTTGCTAGATCTCGATGTTATGAAGGCTTGGCATTTTCAGCTTGCGAGTTGGAGAGAGAGTTGTAAGGGCTTGTCACTAGGTCACGAGATTTTCTAATGGGCAGTCTTTCAGGCAAAGAGTTGACGACTGTGTGCCACATGTTTTAATGACTTAATATCTTGAAATCGCCAATATATATTTTTAATGGTTTGAAAATAGCTTGAAATCGCCAATATTTTAATTTTATGGTTTGAAAATAGGTTGAAATCGCCAATATTTTTTTTTAATGGTTTGAAAATAGGTTGAAATAGACAATGCAAATATTTGTTTGGTTTTAAAAACATTACAATTCTCCCATGCAAATATTTTTTTGTTTTTAAAAACATTACAATTCGCCAGGATTTTTCACAAACTTTGAGTGATCATAGCTAATTCACCAATGGAGATTAATATTTTTTCTCTGTAAACTGCAAAAATTCGCTAGAAAAATTAAAATTTTCCTCAAGAATTTTATAGCTTTCGCCAGGTTTTTACACCTTGTCCAAGGGGGGGGTTTCTTAAATTTTTCCCTGGTGGATGGATTAAGTTGACTTGTTGGTACACATTTCAAATTTTGCAATATTGTTAAGTCGACTTATTTGTCACCTATTTTGGTGGTGCAGATATATAAGATCAACTTGTATGATCATTTTTTTATGGTGTGTGTGTGTGTGAATATTGTATGAGCTTTGGTGAGCAGATTTTATGCTCCGATATATGACTGTGCAACAGAACAGAGCAGATAAACAAAATAGAGGGAGACAGTCAAATTGTGCTTAATCGAAACTACTTTTTGGCATTTTTATATGTTATATATCAGTTTAAGCATTGTTGTTATTATTGTAACCCATTTGTAGGATAGTGAGTCCTCCGGGGTTGTAGCCCTCTTTTGTATTTGAGCAATGAGCTCTAGGCAATGTACCTGAATGAAAGTGCATTCTCCTCTTGTAATATTATCATACTCTTGATCATAGTATAGTAATATTGTGGGTCTCAATCCCATCATGTTTTTTCCCTTTCCGGGTTTCCACATTAAAATTCTGGTGTTATGGTTTTATGGTTGATTTCTTTAAGTTTTTGCACTTTACTTTCATTCTTATGTATTCGGTGGTTTAAGAATTAGTTTAATAAATTTGTTAATTGCAAAATTTTGATTCACCTCCCCCCTCTTAGTGTTCATTGATTCCAACATTACTCTACTAGTTTTCTTTGTTGAAATATTCTCAAATTTGTAAACTTTTCAATGTTTTCATGAATTGCAAGTGTAAAAGGAATCTTAGCAGCTATACTTGATCATATGATTTTATTGGAAAATAATTTTTGGGATGCCTTGTGGGAGTCTAATCTTGAAAAATATTGATATTTTGGCAAATGTATTGATAAAATTACCCTCAATATTAGTCACATTCTTTTCTTAGTAATTTTGTAGAAGAAGAAATCTCAAAGCATATGAGAAGGATTCAAATAAGATTTTTTTTGGGATAATCCATGATAAAATATTATCCAATATTTTACGCTATTTTTAAGAAGAATCATTAGAATTTAAATTTATGGTAGGTATAGAAGCCTAATCTATTAAAAAATAATATATTCCTTCTAGCCTAAGAACTCCACCTGTATAATTATGTCAACCCCTAGAGCTCATTCTTTTTAGATTTGGAATGATGGTATCCTCGAGGCTATTTAAAAATACTACCCCTCTTGTCTTTCAAACTTCTAATAGCATTGAAGTCCCCTTCAATAAATAAATTCTCATTTTGAAATTGGAAAATAATTCCATCTAGGTCTGACCAAAAAGCCCATTTCAATGTGTTGTTATATGGAGCCTAATTAGACTTTGAGGTCAAATATTCCCTACTTCTATTGGTGCGGTTTCCCCCCATATTTTTCGATGGGGGTTTGGGGACAGCTTCCCCAAGGTGGGTCAAGTGGAAGAACCCCTTGCAGGGTCAAGGGGCAGCGCTCCCTATCGCGATATAGGGTGGGGTTGAGGGGCTATGCCCCATTAGGCCAAATAAAATTATTTTATAAAGGCATCGGGTGTTATTTTTCTATTGGATGACATGTTGTAACCCTAATTTTGTAACTAACATAAGTCTTGATAAAAAAGGCTAAGGGTTAGGGTTTTCGATAGAGAATTTCATATAGAATTTTGCAGTGGTATTTAGTTGCAAGGGATCACTTCTTGTAATCGGTTTTGATTTACTAGAAAATAATATTGGACTCTCTGTTTGGTGGATGCAGCTCAAGACTGGGTCAACAACATTAAATGTTATCTCTTCGCTATTATTATTTATGTGTTTTTCATTCCTTTGTTTAATATTGATCTGCATATAATTGATATTTTTTGCATGCAATTCCTAACACAATGTTGAAGACACGGGACCATAGACAATGATCAAGAAGAAGGAAATATTGAAAGATAGGATTTTAACAGTTGCCAATAGCCAATGTTTATCTGAAGCAAGCCTCTCAATTTGTAAAATTGTTGGTTTCCATATTAAGAGAAGGCCTCTAGACGTGCCTTCTGCTTGACCTGATTCTATTTTTGCAATCTTTATATTGATTACCAAGATATTGACCAAAGAGATCTTCCCATTGGGAATTAAACTTGGTCTCTATTAGCATGATGATATATGCATTAATCAAAAGAAGTCTCCTTTTGATTAAGCATTTCTTGTTAGGGGTGTTGAGGCCCCTAACATTCCAAGATAAGATTTTTATTTTTGTTCAAGAAGGGTAGAACCCTTCCTTACTTTTAGGATATCTGTGATTTTGATTTGACCAACATCCTCTCCCTCCAAATACCTATGCTCTTTAAGTGATTTCTTCCTCTCTTAGGGGAAACAATGCCAAATTTAGGTTTAGAATTGTCATCAATAAGCTGCTTGATACCCAGTTTTCTTTTTCCTTTAACCTAGGAATAAAAAGAAACCAGGGGAGTTTCCATGAATTTCTTAGAAACTTCTTCTTCCTCCACGTAATTATTTAGTAGGATTTGAATGTTTGAAGTTATTCCTAAATCCGAAGATGCAAAGGAAAGAATAGGAGATTCTTCCAAGGAATTAGGGACCTCCAAAGATAGATTAAGACACCTTGGGTTGAGAGAGGCACTCTTGGGCGAGGGGCTAAAAGGAAGAGGAGGGAATAGGGTGGGGGGAAGTGTGCTTTTTGTAGCCTCTTCCACCCCAAGCGAGTGCAAGTTTTATGTATTCTTTGAATGGACCTCATCTTCTAGAGCCTTGTCCTCCTTGGAACTATTCATTTCTTGTAAAACTTCCTCCTTTAAATTTTTTGTTTCTAGTAGGAGGTCCAAGAGAGCTTGAGCTTTAGATTTCTTTTGATTTATCATTCTTGCAAAATCTCCAACTTTGGCTTTCCTAGCTCATTTCCTTTTTCTGATGGGTGTTTTAGATTTTGCTAGAAAGACCTTGGAATATTATTGTAATGGAGGGAATTTGTCACCTCGAGGATGATGAATCCTTAAGGACAAATTGTCCTTCAGATTACCTCTTTGAAAAGGCACAACATTGAGGCAAGGGATAAAAAATTTATGCAAGGAATGCCAAACGCTTGAGAGATGTCTCTAGATGGCTCTGTAGAGCCTCTGTCCATAGGACGATTACACAGAGAAGGAATGCCAATGCGACATGCTATCATCATGTTCGGATGGAGTGCAGAGTCTGAGTAGAAAGGTCAAAATGCATTAACAAAACTTACATATCAATTAAATAGTATTGAAATGTATGGAAAACATAGATTACAAAGTAGGATGAGGATAATGCTAAAAGAATGAAGTAATCTTACAACCGGTCCATGCTATGAAACCTCCCACATGATAGTCTCCTCTCCACAAAGCTTTGCCTACACACATGCAAGAGAGAAAATGTTGGGGTTGTGTTTTGGAGCCTACCTAAGTCAGACCCCCATTTTGGTGTTTCCACCTCCATGGAAAACCCCAGATAGTCATGGGAAAGGAAGATGATAAAGAAGATGATAAAGAAGAATGAAAAGACAAATGCAAAGATGATACTATTCTATTTGATAATTGGAAAGTAAATGAGATATTGGAAATGCAAGATAGAGTTAGATTACTCCCCTAGTGCTTGGAAAGTGTTGGTATGCTTGATGAACTTGGTAGCTTGGTAATGCTGCAAAAATGGTGGTAGTATCTCCAAGAGCTTCAATCTCCAAGAGTTAGTTTTCAATCTGTCAAACGATCCTATAGAAATGTCCCAAAATCAAAGATATAGGCTAAGGGATGAATCTTGATGTCAGTGGTCATGCCGGGAGGCATTACGATTCCTTCCTAGCATAGATCATAACATCCCAATGACCACCTATCGGTTGGTAGGTTGGCAGGATAGTAGTGCACCATGAAGATGTCTCTATGTTGTGTTTGCATTCACAAACCTATCAGGATGGTAGAATTGGTAACGCCTTTGGGGAAGCTCAGACGGACCTCTTCGGTGGATGAAAGGACAAGTTGGTAGACCTTTCCTCCAATTAGCATGGGGAAGGAACCACATGTCGCAATTGCCACTAAAATTGATGAGGGTGATAGTTTTGACTATATTTTGCCCCCACTTTAGTAAGCATGTATCCTTTAAGAGATGTGAAGCTAAAGTAGGAAAGATAGGAAAGGTGAAGAGGAGAAAATATCATGATAGGGAAGAAAATGCTCATTGATCAAATGAAGTTTCCCTTGGTGATATGATATTATAATTTTGGAATTAAAATCGGTACTTGGAACATTAACAACACCCAGTTGTGGTCTAACCTGATGGATGATAAGATATGATAAAGAAGTTGGAACAAAGAGCAACAAGAACAAGCCTCATCATGGAGGAAAGTCCTTGATGACAAAAAGATACAAGATAGGGTGGCCACCATTGGTACAAGATATGTTGATATGGTTAGCATGATGCTCCATGCTGAGGGCCATATGATAGAGCATGATAAGTCTATATGGATGACCATACGATAGGAAAAATTGGAACAATGATATGGATAACCATATGATAGGGCAAATTGGAATGTCGATATGGATAACCATATGATAGGGTGAAATGATACACTGACATGGGTAGCGAGGCACTAGATCACTATGCAAGGTGCTGGATCACTACGCAATAGGGCAGATAAGTTATCTAGAGGGCAATTGGAATTGGAACATAGTAGATTGGCCTCTACAAAGGCAAGAAAGATGATGAAAATGGAAATATGGTTTATCCCCCATGTAGGCAATCTTTGGAATAGATCAAGTGGTTTTGTCCCCACCTAGGTGATCTTGGAATAGAAAAAGACCAAGTGGTTTGGCCCCCACCTAGGCAAGCATGAAAAAGAAACTGGGAAAAAAAAATGATACAAGAACTAAAAGATAAAATGCAGACATGATGGCCCCCCCTTAGAATGATATACATGGAAGGTATCTCATTCTAAGGAGAAGAGAAGTTGTGGTACATCAACATAACGAGATGTTTTCGTGGAATGCCACCAATGGCTAGTGACACATAAATATCCACAAAATTAAAATATGCAATGCAAGAGGACAGGGGGATCTGATAGTTTGGCATCATAACCCATAGCAATGTCAAAAAGATATATGATATCACTGAGAGATGGGTGTATCGTTATAGGACCAATTTTCTTGGATCTGAAGAAAGGCACATGAAGACAAAGAGAAAATAAAATTTCAAGTCAACATGGAAGAAGGCAAAGGATGTACCCAACTCTTTGCATCATCCCCGAATGTTAAAAAACAAGATACGACAAATAGAAGAAAGAGGTAAACAAGTGGAGGAATGTGTATGACAGAAAATCCCTCGTATCCGAGCATGTATAGACTAACTCAGGTCCTTCAAGAGAGTACAATGGATAAAAATAGTCAAGCCCTCGTATCCAAGTACCTCCGAAGTGACTTGGGTCCTTCCGGAGGGAACAAATAGACAAAGAAAGCATGGGGGAACACAATCATGTAGACATGCAAGAAGATGTAGATGAAAAAGAAAATCTCTAACAATCATCATCCTCAAGGAGAGCCTCATCCTTCTAACCTAGGTCATAAGGAGAAGAAGGGGAGAGATCTCAGAGAGGAATGACATCTAGAGCAGCCCCCAGTGCCTCACTCATAGCGAGAGCGAGGGACGAAGCTGCATCAAGATCGACATTCACAAGCTCAAATGAGGAGAGGGTCAATGACCTTGTGAAGATTGTAGATAGTTTTGAGATCTCCTCTAATGAATCGAACATGCATCCTTCATAGGAGGAAGTAGTTGACGTGCTTGGAGAAGATGAAACAAGAAAAAGACTATCGGCCTCTAGAAGAGGGGTAGAGACAAACTCAAGAGAACGCGAGGCCTTCTCAATCATACAAATAGAAAAAAGCAAACCAGCAGGCACTAAGATAGGCAGAGGAAGGATTGAGGAACAGACCTGTGAAGATTTGCATCATCAAAACTCCAGGATAGGGCCCTAATCAAGCTTGTGTTTACACAGGATAGGAGTGTTAGGCCTCCTATCAACCATAGCAGGCTGAAGAACCCTAGGAAAACTTGGATGCTTGAGTGGTGGCGAGGCAAATGGGGTAGATAAAGTTGCACTAGGCACCACCTACGTATGTGCCATGTCAAGTGGCTGAGACAAGGGAGGATGTCCAAAAAATAAGTGATAAGAGGTGGCTCTAAGGAGGGAGAAATGAAAACCCACACCTAGCTAGGAGGAGCTTCATCAAAGGCCCTAGGAGAAACTAGAAGCGAAACTGAAACTATTGTAGAAGTAGAAGCTACCGAAGGAATGGGCTCCAAAACAACAATGCTCGAGGATGCACCAATAGACTATAAGGTAGCATCACACTCTCAAGATTGAGCCTATCAAAGCTATTTACAACCACACACAGGTTGATTCTGACAGAGGTTGGGACCACCAACCAAAGCTGTAGAGGAGTCAGGAGCATCATTCCATTGGAACACTAGTACATTCAGAGCTGATTTCCGATGGTCATTTGTTGGATTTTTGATGAATTTTTGTCGGAGTGTCGACAAAATCCACCGTCAAAAACTCAGCGTCGGATTGGTCGACAATGCCATGCCCGTCAAAAATTTGACAATCCAATGGACTCTACCGACGGTCAAAGAAGTCATCGGTCGAAAGTTTGGTATTCATCGTAACTCCAATGATGACCATTTTTATAAAAAAAAGTAATAATTATCATCGATATAAAAAAAAATAATACCTGAGAAAAGCCCCTTTGGTTTCTAATTTGGCATTACTGTACTATTCACTTAAGCGATGGGTCCATTTATCATAAAAGTGTTCTCCCCTTGTCATTTACCTAGGCGGTCCCTTTAAATATTTTATTCTTGTTCGCTTTTAATCTACCTTTTCTAATGTCCGTAGGGCCTTATAAGTATCATGCAATTTTCTGTTGATCTGATGGCCTGCATTGATTCGTGACCAAAAAGTGCTCGAAACTTAGTTTTTGTGAAGTAGCGAAAGGTGAAGGTGGACCCAGCATATAGGTTTGGACCAAAGCTAAACACTGATCAAGTTTCATCTGATCGGATGGACTGCTTGGTTTCATGAGATCAAGCTGAACATGTTTTAACCTTTGCAAAGTGGCGAAAGGGTTTGGCGGGTCCCAGAGATAAGTGGTCTTCTTTGGTTAAAGAATGATCGGGTTGGAAAAAGATCAATGGCTTCTTGTTGTTTCATGGCCGGAAGATGCACGAGCTATACCTTCAATGAAATAGCAAAAAGGTGGAGGGTCCTGCTAAGAGTGGTAGTAAATGTGGTAACCCTAGTTGGCGATGACATGGCACTAACAAGGCACTTAGTTGGTGGTATGCAATGGGTCTAGGCAAGGTTGTCATAAAAAGAGTAAACAACGAGCAAGTTCTTGAGATCTAATGGCTCATGTGAATTCCTGAAGATAAGATGCTAGCAAGTTAGTCATTGCGAAGTAGCGAAAAGGCCGATGGGCCCAAGGGACAGGCATGGCATGAAGTTAAAAGTAGATCAGGTCTATTTTGATCTAACGGTTCTCGTGGTTTTGTGGCTGCAAGCCAAACGAAGAATAATATTTGCGAAGTCACGAAAGATAGGTAGAAAACACATGGAGGAGTGATGTGGCATAACAGCTGCCGCTTTTTGTAGAGCTTGGAAAAAGATCAATGGCTTCTCGTTGTTTCATGGTCGGGAGATGCACGAGCTATACCTTCAATGAAATAGAGAAAAGGTGGAGGGTCCCACTAAGAGTGGTAGTAAATGTGGTAACCCTAGTTGGCGATGACATGGTGGTAACAAGGCATTGAGTTGGTGGTATGCAGTGGGTCTGAGCAAGGTTGTCATAAAAAGAGTAAACAACGAGCAAGTTCTTGAGATCTAACGGCTCACGTGAATTCATGAAGATAAGATGCTAGCAAGTTAGTCATTACGAAGTAGCAAAAAGGCTGATAGGCCCAAGGGACAGGCATGGTATGAAGTTAAAAGCAGATCAGGTCTGTTTTGATCTAACGGTTCTTGTGGTTTCATGGCTGCAAGCCAAATGAAGAATAATGTTCGTGAAGTTGCAAAAGATAGGTGGAAATCACATGGAGGAGTGATGTGACACGTGGTTTAAAAAAGTGGTTGAGGGCCCACCTAGGTGTAACCGATAGTTATGTGGGAATAGAAAAAGGGAACATGTGGTAGATTAAGGGTGGAACCAAAAGGAGTTTCCAGGGCTAATGGTCAACTGCCATGTGGCATTTATTAACCGGATAACAAGTGGGGTAAGTAATTCCTGGATAAAGGACCCACTTAAAAGGCATTCATCTCAAGATTGATCCAACGCTTCTCATTGTTTCGTGACATGAAGATACTCGCAGCTTAACCTCAGCGAAATGGCAAAAACTGTTAGCCATCAAGATGAGGCGTGGTTAGTTAAAAGGATTGATGGTCCCGGTTGGAGTTAAAGGCCAGGTGATTTGAGTTTGATCTAACGCTTGGAAAGACCTCACAAAGGAAAAGTGCACGACTGTTAAACTCCATGAAGTGGTGAAAAGGAGGTAGGGCCCAACACTAAAGCAAAGAGATTAAACGGAGATAAAGGCGATGTAAGTTCTCGAGATCCAACGGCCAACGTTGTTTCACGAAACAAAAGAGCACAGGTTTTATGTTTTGCGAAGTAGCAAAAGAGAGAAACAGAGGAAAGACTTAGAGAAATTATGACCCGTTGGAGCTAGTTTTAAATTTGATTTGGCAAATTTAATTATGAAAAGAAAGCCGAAGCATGTGGAGTTAATTTCTAAAAACTTAAATGTCAACTTGCCCTTTTTAGTTCACATCAACTTGATTGCTAAGTATTGTTTCATCAAAGTTTGTTGTAGAGCGAATTGTTGCAGAGCAATTTTCTTCAGGTGAATAATCAGGTTTCTTGTGCTTTGCTTGATAACTCTTGGTTTGTTCCCAAATACTGCTATGTGAATTACTTCATTAGAGGTCTATGCTAGCTTCTAGTGGTATAATTGTTTGACCAGAATGGCACCCAGAAGAGAATTTATAGGGAAAGTGAATTACCAGGACCGAAATATCTGTGATGATTTTTTAGAACAATTAACCATGTCCACCAATGTTGGGGCTAAGGCCAAAGAGCTAGTACCTAAGAACCCTCATCTAAAAATTGGAGATGGCCTTTATGATAAGGGTAATTGGTTGAGGGACTCTGAAATAGGATTATCAAGCTTAGGACTCTTCAAAGTCAATTTTGGGCAGAGGAATTCCCCAGCTCCTTTGAATGGCATATGGGAGTAGGATGTACGAAAGCTTGTGGTCCCAAGTGTTTTTATGGATGTAGATCTGTTAGCCTTGATTGCACAGAATTATGACTCTGTGGCAAGATGCATCAGGAACATAAAGGGATCAGTCTTGATTGAGATAAATGAAGATGAATTCAGGAAAGTGTTTAAACTCAATGAGTCCTCCAATTTGTTAGAACCTATAGACTTTGAGTCGTTAGCCCAAGTTTACAACACACAAAGGGATCATCTTAGAAATGGCCCATTGAAAGAATTATTTGTAAAGATAGAGGGGTTAACAATTGTAGGCCCTAGCAAAATGGAACCATTCTCTCTCAACCTATTCACTCTAAGAGCTAAGGGTATGTATTGGGTATTATGCCAGATTTTTGGAGAGGATGCTGAAAAGAATATGCCAACCCATTATATGTTAATGATTGCACAAATTCTAAACCTCTCCCCAGCAATAACATTTGATTATGCCTCATACCTTGCTGATGCAATTCATAAAGGGCTAGTAGGATTCAAAAATGGTAAGGTGGATAGCCCATTTGGATGGTACTCCATGTTAATGCATATGTTTCTATTCAAAGGGGCTGATTATTTTGGAAAGGAGATGGACCTGATTAAGGTCAAGGATAAAGAGGAGATGCCAGTGCAATTGTGGAGTATTGTTCTATCTTGGGATAGAGAAGATGAAAGTTATTTAATGTTTGATAGATGTTTTGCATCTAAAATTAGGATTCTTCTATGCAGAGAAAACCCTAGAATTCCTAAGGCTCTTTTGGAGTTTCTCAAACCAAAGGAGTTTGCAGAGGATATCAAGATTATTCACAATTGGGGAGACATATATTTGTACCCTGTGTCTACTATTTTTAGAGTGTTTGGATTTAGAGGCACCCCCTTTTTACTACCCTATCAGGTCCCATTGAAGATAGAGATTGCAGAAGTCCTAAGACAAATTGGGGGAGTACAAGAAGCAGAGCTAACCAATAGAGGTGAAGGGACTATTTTCCCAACTATTACCATGGCTCACTATTTTGTGATCACTAAGGGTGGATGGAGATTTTTTAAGAATTCTTCGTGTAGGACAACCCTTCAAAGGGCTCCCACCATTTGTTTTTGATTGTGTTTTTACTTCTCAATGAAGCCATTGTATATAAAATAAGAGCCATGTGCTCATTGGTCCTAGTTAAGGTCCTAGTTGAGGTCCTGGGGTCATAAGTCAAGGTTGAGATTTTTCTTGAAAATAGAGGGTATGTGTGCCTTTGAGGTATTTAGGGGTCCTTATTATCATGTTGGTGTCCTTAGGTTTGCCCAATATGGGTCTAGGAGTCAAGAAAAGCAACATTGAGAAAGTTGTTCAAAAGTTGCAAAAGTTGCATGACAACTTTTAAAAGTTGTCAAGCAACTTTTCCACCATGAGGTCAAAATATTTAATGTAGCATGGACAACCCTAATATGGGCACAGAGACCAAGGAAAAGGTTATATATTAATTGCAAACCCTAATTTAATGGGTTGGATGTCAGATATTGTACGGCCCAAGCAAGGTGACCTGACTGTGACTGCAATTTTATTGCCAATCGACATAGATGGAGTAAAGAAAGACCATTAATGGATTGATTTGTGAACAAAACTATGTGGAGTGTCTTATATGGTGTAAATAATTTCATTTTTGAGCATATAGATTAGGTTTTTGTTTGGCAATTGTGGTGTGTTTGTAAATCTTTTGTAAATTGCTTCTCACTGTCCAGTTTTCGACGGGTTTGAATAAATGGGTTCATAACTCCATTCCCCATTGTGGAATCACTATGAAACCATGGGGAATGAGAGTAAAGACCCTGTACTATAATTCTATGCAATAAGGGCCCTTGAAAATGCAAGGAGGCCATTTGAAGACCCACTCCTAGGCCAGACTAGATAGTGCCCGACTAGGAAGGGTTAAGTTGCAGAGGTCTTAGAGAGAAAGGAATATTAGAGGAGGAGGCACCCTTTGGAGGAGTTGTAGAGGGGTGAGTGAAGAACCATTGGTGTGAAGGAGGATCTCCCACCAATCTAGACAAGGTCGCAAGAGCACCAAACCTACACTATGACCCTGGCAAGCCTAAAAACCCTTAAAAACCTTAAAATCCACCTAGGGCAGTGTACGGACACTTGGGGGCCTAAAACCTAAAAAATCCATGATTCCTTTCCAAATGAATAGTAGGTCTTTTGGGAGGTTTCACAAACAAGTGCATTGTTTTTGAGAGGGATCCCTAAAGGACTGGGTAGGAGGCCTAATTGGTCATAATCCTTGTAGCCCTATTTTGTAGGCAAAACACAAAATAGTGAAATCGGTAAGGGGTTGGAAGCTTGAAACCTCTTGGGGGCACATGAATGGGTGGAAAAACCATTAATTAGACCTGACCTAACCTTGCTAAGACCTAGGAAGGTGTGGAACAAGCCTAACCCTTATTAGCCTAAGTAAGGGTTTCTTGAATCTCATGAGTAAGTGAGACCTTAGGAGTAGTTTTCCAACTTGTTGGTGGGTGGATTGGGTAAGGTCAGGGGAGTCCACAAGTAGAGGGAGTCCTAGAGACCCTAGGGTGTGGTTAGAACACCTAGTGATCCAAGGAAAGGATCCAAGAGCATAGACTAGGCTAGTCTATCCCAAACCCCATCCCATCAGATTAGTATCAGAGCAAGTTAAAGATTTGGTGGACTATGAATGTCTATGTATTCTAGTGAATCAGTAGGGGAAAGCACAATGGTCACTAATGCAGAGCTAGCTAGGGAGGTAGAAGAGCAGAAGGAGAAGAATAGACTTCTTGAAGAAGCTATGAGTGAGATAAGGGATAAGCTGTAGGAAGTGGTGGTTCAGAGGACACAAGGACCTTAGGGTGAAGACACCAAGGATAAAGGCAAGAAAAATATAGACATAGATGACATTATACCTAAACTAGATCCCTTGTTCAATGAAGAACCATTTGTAAAGGCTATTAAGGCTTTGAACACCAAAGCTTTTGAAGGATTGCCACATTTCAGTGGAAGGATGGACATTGACACTGTCATGGAATGGATTGAGGGTATGGAAAACCACTTTGAGTGTGAGGGAGTGACAAAGGCTCAAAAGGTTAAGGTTGCTAAATCAAGACTAAGGGGAGCAGCTTTAACATGGTAGAAGTACCTACAAGAAGAGAGAGTTAGCATGGGAAAGCTACCTATTGCCAATTGGAAGGCCATGGTGAGTAAGATCAAGGAGAACTACTTACCAAAGGATTATGAAGTCCAACTTCATAAGAAGAGACAGGGTTTGAAGCAAAAAGACCTTGATGTGACCTCCTACACCGCAGAATTTCAAAAACTTTGTCTTAGATCCAAAGTCCAAGAAGATGAATCTATTAAGGTGGCTAGGTATCTAAGTGGCCTAAAGTGGAACATTCAAGAGGAGATAAGACAATGGACTCCTACTACTATTCAAAAATGTCATCAGCTTGCTATCAAGGTAGAAGAGAGGAACAAAAGGAAAGGAGACTCTAATAATAGGGGTAGAGGCAGAGGTAGAGAACAAATGAACCACCAGGGTGGTTACCAAAGCAAGGCAAATGAGCAGAGGAACCAAGGAGAAGCCAAGTTGACTGAACAGGGCAGTGAAACCAATCTCAAAGGGGGCCATTCTAGGGGAAGAGGTGCACAAGGTGGTCCAAGTAGAGGTAGAGGTACCGGCAAGGGTAACTCCTACTTTGCAACCATGAAATGTTACAATTGTGGACAATTGGGACACCCGACATATATATGCCCTGACAATCCTACATCATCAAATAGTGGGAAGAGGGTTGCTTATGCACATGAAGACACATCAAGTAGCAAGACACCTGAGGTGGACCATATTGAATCAAATATTGGAGAAAATCTGATGTTCAATAGGGTCTTGATAAGACAGCCAGTCAAGAATGAACCTCAGCATAGGAGAGCATTGTTTAAGGTGAGATGCAAGATCCTTGGTAAAGTTTGCAAGGTGATAGTTGATTTAGGGTCAACTGATAACATAATATCAAAGGAGGCAACCAAGAAGTTGAAACTCACAAGGATACCCCACACTAACCCATATAAGGTGACATGGTTGAATCATGAGCAGAGTGTGCTTGTCAATGAACAGACTTGGGTAGAGTTCTCTATTGGAGGATACAAGGATAAGATCCTTTGTGATGTGTTACCCATGGATGCCTGTCACCTATTTCTAGGTAGACCCTGTAAATTTGATAGGAAGGTGATCTATGATGGAGAGGAGAACTCCATTTCCTTTAAGAAGGATAGCAAGACCTTTAAGAATTAGTCTTTGACAGAGAATGAAGAGGGAACTTCAAGAACACCTAGTGTCTTATTGGCTACTGGTAAGGAGTTCTTATACTTGCTACATGAGGAGGAAACAATGAAGTGTGCCATCTTTGTGAAGCCAAAGGAGGAAGAAGACAAGTTGTAGGCAGAGGTACCCAAGGAGGTGAAGCAAATGTTGCGAGAGTACATGGATATAGTGAGTGATGGAGCACTTGCAACACTCCCACCAAGAAGGTCTATAAGTCATCAAATAGAATTTGTTCCCGGAGCATTCCTACCTAACAAAGCTTCATATAAGCTCACACCTGACCAAAACAAGGAGGTGGCAAGGCAAGTGCATGAGTTATTGGAACAAGGACTGATTAAGAAGAGCATCAGCCCATGTGTAGTCCCAGTAGTGTTTGCATCAAAGAAGGGAGGCAAGTGGAGACTTTGCACTAACTAAAGGGCAATCAATAAGATCACCATAAGGTATAGGTTTCCTACTCCTAAAATAAAGGATTTGATGGATTTTTTAGGAGGTGCTATGTATTTTACCAAGTTGGACCTTAAAAGTGGTTATCACCAGATTAGAATCAAGGAGGGAGATGAGTGGAAGACTGCTTTCAAGACAATAGAAGGGTTGCATGAATGGCTTGTGATGACATTTGGACTCACCCATGCCCCAAGCACCTTCATGAGGTTGATGAATGAGGTGTTAAAGAAATTCATAGGCAGGTTTGTGGTGGTGTACCCAGATGACATTCTCATTTATAGCAGAACCAAAGAGGAGCACCTTGAGAATTTGAGGTTAGTCTTAGAGAGGTTGCATGAGGAGAAGTTATCCATTAGCCTAGAGAAGTGTGACTTCTTGAAGCAAGAGCTAGTCTACTTTGGATTTGTGGTGTCTAAGGGAACCTTGAAGATGGATCCAAGCAAAGTGGAGGCAATCTTGAATTGGCCTGCACCTAGAACAGGGACAGAAGTTAGGAGTTTCCATGGTTTAGACCAATTCTATAGGAAGTTTGTGAGAAACTTCAGTGGCATATGTGCACCAGTCCTTGACACCATAAAAGGAGGCCTTAAAACTAAGTTTAGATGGACTGAGCAGGCTGACAAAGCATTTCAATTGTTGAAGCAAGAAGTAGCCACAAAACCTATCCTCCTCCTACATACTTTTGATAAGCTATTCACATTGGAGTGTGATGCAAGTGGAATTGTAGTAGGGGGTGTATTGAGTCAAGAGGGAAGACCTATGGCATTTTTTAGTGAGAAGCTTAATGAAGCAAAGAAGTACTCAGCCTATGACCTAGAGTTGTATGCATTAGTGCAGTCTCTTAAAAAATGGAGGCATTACCTACTTCCAAAGGAATTTGTGGTGTTCATAGACAACCAGGCATTGAGTTACATTAACACTCAAGAGAAGCTTAGCAACAGACATGTGC
The DNA here is from genome assembly GCF_030272615.1 of Cryptomeria japonica. Lineage (NCBI taxonomy): Eukaryota > Viridiplantae > Streptophyta > Pinopsida > Cupressales > Cupressaceae > Cryptomeria > Cryptomeria japonica. The sequence goes on from NC_081409.1 coordinate 722,070,644, forward strand.
AATGGATGGAATACCTCCAATCCTTCACCTTCACCATCAAGCATAAGAAGGGGCAACTCAACAAGGTGGCAGATGCTTTAAGCAGGAAGTTGTTGACAATTCAAGAACTACAGTTGCAGAGCATAGGAATAGAAGGTTTCAAGGACCTCTATGAAGGAGATGAAGACTTCTCATCAGCTTACAAGGTTTGCAAGGAGTTTGAGAACCATTTCCATGGTGAGTATGAAGATTACACTCTCCAAAATGGTCTCTTGTTCAAAGGTAATCAGTTGTGTGTGCCAAGAGGGTCCATGAGGGAAAACCTCATCCAAGAGAAACACAATGGTAGTTTAAGTGGACACTTTGCAGTCAACAAAACCTTGGATCTAGTATAGAGGTACTACTATTGGCCAAAGTTTCCAAGAGATGTAAAGAGGTATGTGGAGCAATGTGGTGTGTGTCAAAGAGCAAAAGGAGGATCAAGCAATGTTGGTCTCTATCAACCATTACTAGTCCCAAATAGGCCTTGGGAATGTATAAGCATGGACTTTGTAGTAGGACTTCACAAGACAAAGACAGGTATGGATAGCATCTATGTGGTAGTAGATAGATTTTCCAAGATGAGCCATTTCATTCCATGTAAGACTACACATGATGCTAGCTATGTTGCACATCTCTTCTTTAAGGAGATTGTTAGGATTCATGGACTCCCTTTAAGCATTGTTTCAGATAGGGACAACAAGTTCATGGGCCATTTTTGGCAAAGATTATAGAGGAGACTTGGAACTAATCTCTCATTCAGCTCAGCTTACCATCCACAAACTGATGGTCAGATTGAAGTCATCAATAGGGTGTTAGGCAACTTGTTGAGGTGTTTAACTAAGGAATATAGATAGACATGGGATCTAATAATTCCTCAAGGAGAGTATGCATATAATGACAGTGTAAATAGGACCACTCAAAGAAGTTCTTTTGAGCTTGTCTATGGTAGACATCCAAGAGGGGTGTGTGAACTCAGGGAACTTAGTTCCATGGAGATGAAGAGTGGGCAAGAAGAGGACTTAACTCAAACCATCAAGGAAGTTCAAGAGCAAGTCAAAAATTCCATCCTTGAATCCACTCAAAAACTAAAGGCCAAAATGGATGAGAAAAGGAGAGAGGTTTAGTTCAAGGTGGGTGACTATGTGATGGTCCATTTGAGAAAAGCTAGAATGCAAAGTGGTAAGCCTACCAAACTGCAAATGAAGAGGGTAGGACCTTATAGAATTCTGGCAAAATATGGTGAGAATGCCTATAAGGTTGAACTTCCTTCAAACTTAGCCATTTCACCAGTCTTCAATGTTGCTGATCTGATCATGTACAAGGGTGAGATAGAAGGGCAGACTGAGAACCAAGCCAAGGTACTACAAGACTTGGATGTGAATGCCTTACCGCAAGTGAAGCAACCTATAGCAGAAGAGATCTTGGAGTCAAGGGTGAAGAGGTCTACTAGACACAAAGTCTACATGGAGCACTTGGTGAAATAGGCAAGTCAACCTATGTCTGAAGCTACTTGGGTTGAAGAAAGCAAGTTCAAGAAACTTGGCATTGATCCAGCTCTCCTCACTCCCCTAGCTCCTTAGTTTGTTGCAGAGGGGGTGTATGGTGTAGGAGCACCCTTCAAAGGGCTCCCACAATTTGTTTTTGATTGTGTTTTTGCTTCTCAATGAAGCCATTGTATATAAAATAAGAGCCATGTGCTCATTGGTCCTAGTTAAGGTCCTAGTTGAGGTCCTAGGGTCATAAGTCAAGGTTGATGTTTTTCTTGAAAATAGAGGGTATGTGTTCCTTTGAGGTGTTTAGGGGTCCTTCTTAGCATGTTGGTGTCCTTAGTTTTTCCCAATATGGGTCTAGGAGTCAAGAAAAGCAACATTGAGAAAGTTGCTCAAAAGTTGTAGAAGTTGCATGACAACTTTTAAAAGTTGTCAAGCAACTTTTCCACCATGAGGTCAAAATATTTAATGTAGTGTGGACAACCCTAATACAAGAAGATAGACCTAGGAAAAGGTGATATAAGTAATTGCAAACCCTAAGTTAATGGGTTGGATGCCAGATATTGTACGGCCCAAGCAAGGTGACTTGATTGTGACTGCAATTTTGTTGCCAGTCGGCATAGATGGAGTAAAGAAAGACCATTAATGGATTGATTTGTGAACAAAACTATGTGGAGTGTCTTCTATGCTGTAAATAATTTCATTTTTGAGCATATAGATTAGGTTTTTGTTTGGCAAGTGTGGTGTGTTTGTAAATCTTTTGTAAATTGCTTCTCACTATCCAATTTTGGACTGGTTTGAATAAATGGGTTCATAACTCCATTCCCCATTGTGGAATCACCATGAAACCATGGGGAAAGAAAGTATAGACCCTGAACTATAATTCTATGCAATAAGGGCCCTTTAAAATGCAAGGAGGCCATTTGAAGACCCACTCCTAGGCGAGACTAGACAGTGCCCGACTAGGAAGGTTTAAGTTGCAGAGGTCTTGGAGAGCAAGCAAGGTCAGAGGAGGAGGCACCCTTTGGAGGTGTTGTAGAGGGGTGAGTGAAGAACCATTCATGTGAAGGAGGAGCTTCCACCAATCCAGACAAGGTGGAAAGAGCACCAAACCTACACTATGACCCTGGCAGGCCTAAAAACCCTCCTAAAAACCCTTAAAAACCTCAAAATCCACCTAGGGCAGTGTACAGACACTTGGAGGCATAAAACCTAAAAAATCCTTGAGTCCTTGCCAAATGAATAGCAGGTCTTTGGGGAAGTTTCACAAAAAAGTGCATCGTTTGTGAGAGGGAGCCCTAAAGGACCGGGTAGGAGGCCTAATTGGTCATAATCCTTGTAGCCCTATTTTGTAGGCAAAACATAAAATAGTGAAATCGGTAAGGGGTTGGAAGCTTGAAACCTCTTGGAGGAACATGAATGGGTGTAAAAACCATGAATTAGACCTGACCTAACCTTGCTAAGACCTAGGAAGGTGTGGAACAAGCCTAACCCTTATTGGCCTAAGTAAGGGTTTCTTGAATCTCATGAGTAGGTGAGACCTTAGGAGTAGTTTTTCAACTTGTTGGTGGGTGGATTGGGAAAGGTAAGGGGATTCCACAAGAAGGGGGAGTCCTAGAGACCCTAGGATGTGGTTAGAACACCTGGTGATCCAAGGGAAGGATCTAAGATCATAGACCAGGTTAGTCTATCCAAAACCCCATCCCATCATATTGGTATCAGAGCAAGTTAAAGATTTGGTAGACTATGTATGTCTCTATATTCTATTGAATCAATAGGGGAAAGCATAATGGTCACTAATGCAGAGCTGGATAGGGAGGTAGAAGAGCAGAAGGAGAAGAATAGACTCCTTGAAGAAGCTATGAGTGAGATAAGTGATAAGCTGCAGGAAGTGGTGGATCAGAGGACACAAGGACCTTGGGGTGAAGACACCGAGGATAAAGGAAAGAAAACTATAGACATAGATGACATTATACCTAAACCAGATCCCTTGTTCAATGAAGAACCATTTGTAAAGTCTATTAAGGCTTTGAACACCAAAGCTTTTGAAGGATTGCCACATTTTAGTGGAAGGATGGACATTGACACTATCATGGAATGGATTGAGGGTATGGAAAACCTCATAAATGGCATGTTTAGAAAAAGAGCAGTGTGCAGACGTAGGCCACATCAATTTCAGTTCCTAGAAGATCTGATTAGAAATGAATTCAACTTAGATGAGAAAGAACTAAGGAAGGAGAAGTGGGTGGCATATAAGAAAGCCCTTGATTTTATCCATTAGTTTGACACTGGCTATGACCCCCTTTCTACCTTCAATCCATTTGAGGAGAAAATAAAATTCCTAATTCTTTATTTTGAAGATCTCATGTAGACCTTAAAAGAAAAGAGGGAGGCCATAATGCAAAATGAGTCTAATAAGGCTAAGATGGTATTGGCTAAGCCTGCCTTTGCTAGAGATATCCCACGTGGTGACTATGTAATGCACAAAAGGTCAAAGTACATTTGATAATGACAGTGACAGGTGAGCCTTCTACTTCAAAAGGGGTGAGGAAAATTGAAGATGTCATTGACATCCAGGATTCCCCTAAGAATCAGAGAGTGGGAAAGGAAATTGAAACTGATGAGCCTCAATATTCTCCATCTCAGTCTCCTATCCACATTGGAGATGAACAAGCTGTGGCTGAACAATTATTGCAGTTAGGGAGTCTTGGTGAGATTTCCTATACCTATGAGGAGACCCAAGAAGGGATGCCCGAAGAGCCACCTAATGCTGAAATGGATTTGACTGATGGTGAGTTAAAGGGCCAAGAAATGGACCTTACTATTAAGCAAGCTAGTGAATAATTCCGAGATGACAGTAATTTTGTCACATTAGGAGCTTTTATACAGTTTCTATGGAAGCAAAATATTGATCAATTCAAGACTAGATGTGAAGAGAGGAAAAGTGAATAGCCTCTTAAAATTACAACTTAGGTAGAAGAAGAGGTTAAGCAAGAAATGATGGAGGAGTTCAAAGCAATCACCCCTGAGAAAGGAAGAGAAATGGTAGCAAAGGCTGGTGTGTTGATTCTCCCTGAATGGGATATAGCTGATGCCTTAGTGCTTGATGTGGTGAGGAAAGAAACAAAGCCTATGGAAGGAGTGACATTCAACAAAGATAATGTTGCTCTTGTCATGTGGTCTTTAAAGAAGGATGAAAACAAAAGAAGGAAGGATGCATCAGATTCTAGTCTCTTAGGAGGCATGATAGTTAAAAGAGTCCAAGACACAAGGGTAGTGGAAGCTACAAGCACAGTCTTAGAGACTACAAAATTTAGTGTTACGGTGGCAAAGAAAGAGGCACAAGAAAAGGCTAATCTCCAATTGAAGTTAGAGACTATTTTAAAAGCTTACAATGATGCTAATGAAAAAATAGCCAACAGAGACAGCATAATTTCTAGACTCCAGAGTCAACTGGCAGGTCAATATCATCCTGGTGAATCTTCTACACTCATGATAGCCTCCTCTCCAGCAAGACCCCCTCCTACTAGTCCCATCATTGAATATCCGCCTTCTCGTATGCCTTCTAGTTCGCAATTACCTGAAAATGTCCAACATGAGTTGGAAAAATTGAAACAAGCTCAAACATTGTATGCAAACAAATATGAGGAGAAAGTGAAAGCCACCATCTTGAAGTTTGTTGACTCAATCAAAACCTCCAATGTATACATAAATATGAAGAGGATTCTTGAGATTTTGATCAAATTGAGAGAAGAAGAAGCCACTTTGGAACCAATCTTGAATAAGTGGGTGCCTAGAGGTAAAGAGTTAGAGCTCATGTGTTCTTCCCATGCTGATGCAAAAGAGAATGACAATCCAAGGTCCACGTGTGAGTTTATAAAAGAGATGAATATTCTTTCAGTGGAAGGAGTAGGTATAAAAATAAAAGCCTAACTTTATAGGAAAGAATATGCAAATCATAAATTTGAAATGTTTCCAAGAGGTTTCATTGGTCCTATCTAGCTAAAGGAAGAGAAGACTTGGTTAAAGGAGGTGAACCATAATTTGTCCCTAAGGATCAATCAGATTATTAGTACTGATGACACATCCTTATTTGTCCAAACAATTGAGGAAACTGAAAAAGTGAAATCTCATTATGATTTCATAGAAACAGAGATTGGGCATGTACGAGTCACTTGGAAGCAGCTAGAAGATATGAAACAGAAGATTGGTAGTTTTACTTGGCCTACTGATGATGTGTATCAGGAGTGAAAAGATAAGTATATGGGACAGAAAGAAGATGCTCCGGAGCAGTTACAGGAGGTTGCAATAGAACAACAAGCAGAGGAAGCCGCAGACACTGAAAAGGACTTATAACCGCTTCTTGAAAACGACTAGTTGTTTGTAACAAACTTTCTTTTGAAGGGTCCAAAGCTTGTATGCATCCATACTATTATAAATGGATACCAGGACTCCTAAAAAAATGATTGCAAGTAATTGTAAGAAAACACTGCAGAAATTTATCTGAGCTTTTTTCTAGTCTTATGGAGAATACTCTGAGTTTTGTAATATTTTATCCAAATTAATATCAATATACAGACTAGAAATAGTGTATATATATAAATGTGCATAGTAGTCATAGGGCAACTCATGTCAAATGTGCAACTCAATACAATAAAGAATCTTAGTTTGTAGCCCTATAGCATCATAATGCAGTCCTTGACCAAGTATGCATACAAGAAACATCTAGTTCTATTAAGGCACAAGCATCATAGTCAAAGGTTATGACAACTAGTGAAAAAAATCAAGAACAAAAAGTTTAGTCTCAAGAATTAGGAGTTGTAATAAAAAAACTTACAAGGATGAGGCATATTAATAACTTTTGCAATCCCACCTTGGATATCAACACTAGAAGCAACTCATATTGTTCATGTAAAGACAAGACAATATAGGAGTTCATTATACCCAACAACTCATAGTGTTGTTGTTTGTGTTGGCTCTATTGGACCCTGCAATTAAGATTCAATATACATTATTCAATAAGATTAACTATACAAAATAATGAAATATTGAAAAGTGTGATACCTTGTTGAGCTTTGCTTGGTTTCGAGAATAGTTTAATATTCTCTACTTAACAGGGCCAACCACGTGAAGGTGGAAGCTCATTTGGCCCCTCCCCCCCCCTAACATCACTCTAAATTCCCCGTTAACATCTTATAACATTCATTCATTAATGCTTTCTACCATTAATAAAATATAGCATTCATTCATTAATATCACATAACGTTCATTAACACATAACATTGATTAACATTAGTTAACACACAACATTCATCAATATTAATTAACACATATCATCCATAACCATTAATTAGCACATAATTACATTCCCTAACACATAAAAATCAGTCATTATCAAATAAGTTAGATTACAATCATTTCTTTCTTTATTTTTTCTTTGAAGCTATGAGTAGACTAAGTGTAACATCGGTGTCTTCATCATTTCCCCCCTCTGCAGATGTTTCGCCAACTGCTCATGATCTTAATGTATGCCTAGTGCTATACTGAGGATGAGGACACTGAAGCGAAGGGGGGTCCTCTGCAATAACAAAGAAATGGGTTAAATTCAAAAGAAAAAAAAATATTATTGTTACAAGTATTTCATTAATTTAGAGAACATAATTGTTGTGCTCTTTACCTGATGGGGCCACATCATTTTGTGTAGCCTCAACCTCAACATGCTGAACACCACGGTCCTCTTCACCTGAGTGGGGAACATCACATTCTTGAGGTTGTGTACCCAGATCATGCTCCACTTGCTCACCACCGACTACATGCTCTAAAATATTAACAAGAAAGGACACATTTAATACTCTAATTACAAATTAAGATGTTTAATTGTATTAATAGCTAAATAAATAAATTTGAATAGAAAATGAATACCTCCACTACTGGGATGCACATTCAGACATTCATGTGCATGTGGTGTTTTAAAATTAGCAGGCTGCATTCCAATGACATGCACATTGTTATCATTGCTTTCTTATTTAAAACAAATATAGTCACTTTATGTTGGAACTCAACATCAATTAGATTATTGGTAAAGTATTCAATTTGAAACAACTTCCATTTATCATATTTACCTGTGTGATGGATGCACTCGAATGTTGTGTATGCCCACTCAATTCTTGTAGCTGATTAGCCATGGTTGAATAGCCTTGCTGGTAGCCAATTCTCTTGTCATCTTCTGTGGGCGCTCTATTGAATTCAGAGCCCTACATTTTTGCTTTGTACCGTGAATTTTGCTTGCATTGTTTGATTAAAAAAAAAACATTTTCAATTTATTAATATTTTGAGACAATATGGGAGTTTACATGAGATACTTACAATTCGTGCAACAAGTTTCATGTAACCACCAGAGCCGAGTTATTTTGAAGATACTTACTCTCGACCAACTATACAAAAAATAAATAGACGTCTTACAATTGATTTATTTTGAAGATTAAGAATTAATTAACTACCATAACATCTTATAATTACCTCTCACTTTCCTCAATCTACCTTTCCCCATCAAGTACTCCCCTTCGAATTTGTTAATGGTGTTGGGATCCCAAATGCGATCCACATGGATCTTTGCTGCAAACTTAGGAAGATATTCAGAAATGTACACCATAGTCTGGTATACCATATATCCCTCCACCATAGAACCCTCAAGATGTACTCTTTGTCAAACCAAAGCCTTCAAAAATATCAAGTGCCTCTCAACCATCCACATTGACCTAGTGTGTATAGGTCTACACAATTCAATCTCCTCAACTTGGTGTATGAGGTAGTGTTCTTGTGCATTGAAAAAAGCTGGAGGTAGACACTTTTTCATTTCACACATTAAATGAGGAATTTTTCTCTTCCAATATTTGATATCATCTTTATGGATTTCTTTACATGACAACCACCTACAAGGTATTCAAGATGCAAAAAAATATATTACATAAGAAGTAAAAAAAATCACAAATATAATATCTGTACGCTAGGAAATTTGGAAATCATCAAAGCAAGTAGCAATATTAATCTAGCTCAATCACAATAACTAAAATGAAATGATCTATCCTAAACACACTCAATAGAGACATGAAATATAAAACATTCAAAACTAAAATCTAAGCAAACCAAATGTAGATCTGAATGTTTCCTTCATGCGGCTCCATTGTCCTTCTTTCTTCTCCAAATAGCCTTTGTTTGTGGATCTCACCATCAAGTGCATACACCTAATGTGAAAGGAAGATTGACATTGGCACAAGAGTACTTGAAGCGTGATTGACTCAAAAAAAAGTGATTATTCTCATTATCTGATTCTATGATTAGATTGGGATTGAAGAAATTCATCCAATTTATAGAGAAATTGGAGAAAAATATCAAATTAGCATGATTCAACTCAAATGGAAATTGCAAATCAAAAATGTCAATTATGACAAATTATGACAAATTATGCACTTTCTATGCAAAATTTGATTGATTGATAATTCATGACAATTTATGACAAATTTCTATGTCAAAATTGATTGATTGTCAATTATGCCAAATTATGACAAATTGAAATGTCACTCCCATGAAATTAGGAGATGAAATAGGAGAGAATTGAAATTAGAAATTAAGAAATTAGGAAATTAGAAAAAGAGGAAAATTAGGAATTAAGAAATTAGGTAAATTAATTAATAATTTGTCATTTATTAATTAATTCACAAAAGGAGGAATAATTAGCCAATTAATTAAAGATTTAATTGTAATGAGAAGAGTTAGGATAAATAAATAATTTATTAATCCTAGAGAGAGAAATGACAAACAAGGTTAAATGATTAAGTCACGAAACCCTAGAAGATGAATTAGCAATGCGAGAATGACAATTAGGTCCTGATTGAAGATAATTAATGTCGATCATGATTTTGAATTGATAAATGATCAATGCGATAAATGATTCGATTGATTGACAAACTAACCGAGATTGATAAAGAGACCAAATTGATAGCCGCCAATTAACGAGGAACAATGACTAATTGATACAAATTGACATGATTGAGAAGGACAACGACGATCGATGACAAATCGATGACAAAATAGATTGTGAAATGACAAGATTGAAAATGACAACGATCGATGACAAATCGATCACAAAATGATAATATTGAAACGACGACGATTGATGACAAATTGGTCGCAAAATGATAAGATTGATAAGAGGACGACGATCGATGACAAATCGATCACAAAAAGACAAGATTGATAAGAGGACAAAACCCTAATTAGGATTGACGATGTCCAAAATGATGACAAATGAATACGCACATTGATGCGACAGGATAAAATTGACCAAAATCATGACTGAAGATTGTTGTCGACAAGACCAATTTCGGAAGCGAGACAAATGAAGAATGTAGAAGAATGACTTGATGCTCGCAAATGATAAACACCAAGTGCAAATCATAGGAGAAATGTTAATGTGACGCAAAAACCTAAAATGAGGCAATGCGCAAATGTTAAAGTATGACTCCGCAAGCATTGACCATTTTTAGGTGTCTACATTTTGCCCCTCTTTGAGACAATGCGATTTTAAGCGTTGTTTCAAAGAAAAATAATAAAAATTCCCCAGACAACTGACAATGACATATGCATGCCCCCTCGAGGAATTGGCCGAAAACATGCAAAAAAGAGGCCAATTGATCGATAAAAATGATAGGATCGAATGGACTGACAATCGGAGACCGGATGCATGAAGGACAAGCAATTTAAGGTGCACAGGACCGCGACCAACATAAGATGAAGAGGTTGCACATCCATCTATGCACTGACAAAGATATATAAATGAGACCAAGAGGGTGAAAAGAGCTCATTTGCACTAGCTAAAGAGGAGAATTTGTTGCTCTGAACAAACACACTTGCAGAGAGATGGTGAACATTCCAATGGTGGATCACCTTGGAGAATGTGTATGCACTTATAGATGACTGGATGACGTGGGAGCAGCGATATGGATCTCAAAAACCCATGTTTTCAAATTCATGAATTTTGATCGCTTGCGGGACATTGCGGGGCCCACAAGGAATGCAGAAACTAACTTCTGTGCTTGTGTAGGGTGAATCCTGCACTTGTGTGAGGTCTTCTGCACTTGTGTAAGGGTACATAGGTGCAGGTTACATGACACAGGCACAAGAGTCAGGACACAAACATAGTTGTGCATTTGTGACTCAATTTTGGTTCGAAACAGCATGCAAATGATCCAAAAAGGGGGGATAAGGGTAGGATAGGGCAAAATAGATAAAGAACACCCTGATTTGGCCATGAAACAAGTAAATGCAGCCCATAGGAACAAATCCTAATACTGACAAATTGTGCCCCAATTGTGATGCAGAGTCGATAGTATCCGTTGATCACGTGGGAGAACCGACCAGACTGTTTCATGCTACGACATAGACTAAGGAGCATGGATAGAGATATCTTAGCAGGACTTGGGATATATTATATCACATTCATGCTTGAGATTAGGGAAAACACAGGATTGCTTACCGCATTGGCAGAGTGATGGCATTCGAAGACCTCCTCATTCCATTTGGCGACTGGAGAGGCGACAGTGACACTAGAGGATGTATGGTGCATCCTCCCCATTCCAATACATGGGGATATGGTAGAGTATGACCCAGTGACAAGGAGAGACATGTTGTGCAGACTATTTGAGTGCGATGCAGATGATCTGGACATCGTCGAGAGGGAGATCCACTGGGAGACCATGGCAGTAGAGTATGATCAACGATATGTGGTGATAGCAGTGGTGATAGCATGTCTACTAGTAGGAGATAGATGAGGACATGGATTCCCTATTGGATGGGGAAGAGTGCTAGAGTGGATGGCGATAGAGGGTACGATGTATGCATGGGGACCATGTGTGCTAGCTATGTTGTATTTTCAGCTGCATCAAATAGCATATCAGGGAGTGCAGACTTTGAGCTGTGGAGTCACATTACTACAGGTATGGGCATTTGAGCACATAGCCATATGTCAACCGATTACAGAGAGATAGGTTATACCACACCGACCATATGTGTATTGCTATGGGGGAGCACTGAGACAGGGTCCATTTGGATACATATTGTATTGGCGACATGAGCTAGACAGATTGAGAGAATTCACATGGAGGCCATATCTTGATTTCCCTGGATGGTCAGATGATCATGATGAGCTACCGTATTGCAGACAAGAGAGGTACTTGATTGGGCGACCAGTGAATCACCAGAGAGTGATTGAGAAGTACCTGCCAGAGAGAATTAGACGACAGTTTGGAGAGAGGCAGGATGTACCTAGGAGGATGGCACAGTTTGCCCGATCACACAGAGAGACGAGTCAGTGGGGAGTATGATTCAGCCACACATAGCATATGCTGACTTCACACAATTATAGTAGAGATAGTGGGATTGGAGAGTCAGATGTGGTGGATGCTGGGATGACAAAGGAGTATGAGAGATGGTTTGCACGACGATGACCAAGGAGACAGGAGGACTACACACTCACAGGAGAGGAGGGAGATGAGGATGATGAGGAGGATGAGGGTGGGGATGAGGATGAGGGGAATGAAAAGGACACAGATGAGGAGGAGGATCATGATGATGAGCCAGACTCAGCTGATCAGGAGACATTGCAGGATATACCCATAGAGCTGGAGACAGCTAGCATAGAGGAGATGGAGATGTGTAGGGCTACCATAGCGAGTCAGTAGGATCATATTGCAACATTAGAGAGACAACAGAATCAGTTGAGAGTGAAGATAGCCAGACTCATAGCTGCTCGAGATACAACAATAGCTCAGGCACATCGAGAGGAATAGAGAGTCACTGAGTTCATTGGGTCGATTAGGGATGCCAGTGCACGGGAGATGGCATAGATGCTAGTAGAGACTGGAGAGGAGATACACCATTGGAGGACACTATATGAGGGTGCAGTTCCACCAAAGTAGAGAGCAGCTTCATATCAAGCACGATCGAGGATAGAGAGCAGGGCATGCTCTCGGAGGTCATTGAGCAGCATGGGGGTGAGTGGACCTATGAGACCACCATAGCCAGGACTAGGGGCAGGAGGGACATCATCCATGAGACATGGTAGGGATGAGGAGGATAGAGGGAGCACCCAGTGATAGAGGCATGTACTCCTTTATGACAGACAGATGACATATGTAGTTTGATATTATGTAGTCAGCCTGTGGGCCATACTTAGGATAGACAATCTGATTTTGTACTCTGATATTATTGTGATTGTAGCATCGTAAAATTGTGACACTTGCAATTTCAACTGCATTTGGGTCTTCACGATGGTGGCGCAACGTTGAACTTGAATGGAGACCCTGAAACCTGTTTATGACATCAAAAACTGCATCTTTTCTACACCTTGGCCTAATCCTCCTTGCACCCTACTGTCCCGGGAGGTGGGACCATGGCACCCAGTGCCCTGGTCCCTAGCCCTATTTTGGGCCCGGTCTCTTGTTGGGCATCGGGTCTTCAAGTTTGCAATTCAGAAAATAATGTTCCTAAGTCGGCCTAAGGTTGGAAAAATCAGTCTCCTAACCCTAATTGACAAGTATATAAACTACATTTCCCCTCCCATTTGAGGAGGTAGTAAAAAAGGAGAAAGAAAGATATGTGTGCAAGAGGCGGAAGCGATAGGCAAACATTCAAACATTCAAGCATTCAAGCATTACTTCAAGCAATTGAGTATTCTAGGTCTCCATTCAAGGCTAGGTGTTGCATTCAAGACAAGGATTCAACCATTGAAGAAGGAGATCTCCTACAACATACAACATACAACATCATTACACCTTCGCATGTAAGAGTACAAACATTCTTACAACAAGGTATCAGTACTTGATTACATTACAAACATTTACATTTACAGCATTCTCATTTCTTGGTTAATTCCAAAACCGGGGTTTGACCTGAAGGCAAACCCCTAATCCCTAACCCCCAAATTGTCCACTCTTTTCTGCGTGTAGGTTGCAGGTACATGGCTATAATTGAAGATCTAGAATCCTTGTGTAGAGATGAACAGATCCCCCTTCGTTTCGCAGATTTTTCGAAGGACCGTGTGCACTCCGGGCAGCATCGTCCCATCAACTTTCACTCAAACTTGCAGGACAACATCATCTCGACATTTTACTGCTAATTCCAAGTCCGTAGCTTCATCTCATGTCTCTATCTCCGTCTACAAGCGAATCTTTCTTACTTTTACATACATTCCTAGTTCAATCCTTCTATCTACATTCTTTACAAAAGAGGGTATCCTTGCTGTCTTAACCCTTGAAACTCATTTAGAATTCAATCTTGCATTGTGTGGGATTAGATCTTGTGAGTTTCAACCCCTCTTTTGAATGTAAAGTCTCTCCTAAGTGAAAACCGTCAATTCTAGTGACCTCCTTTCTCTCTCTTTGGAGTGGGGAGAACACCTGGGTTTGATTTTCCGCTTTACATTTTGGTGAACCTGACGTGAACATCCTAATTCTGATTATTCGTGGTTAGATCTGAAAAATTTGCTTCCTTAATTACATTTTCATGTTTGATCTTTTGCAAAATTTTAGAGGTTAATTGCATAAAAACCCTAAATTTTCTTTTTAGTAATTGAGCTTGTGAAATGTTTAATTGTTAATGCTTGTTTCAGATCTACCCTTCTATTGCAAATTATCAATTCATATTTGTGCTTTAATTCTGAAAATTAAGTGGTTAAGTGTCAAAACCCTAATTTTTAAAACCCTCTTGATTCAACCTTTGACTGATAATTTCACTGATCAGAACACCTCCAAACCGGCTGTAACTTTGGATTCCGCAACAAAATCATAATATCTCTCATCCCTGAAAACTTTGAAAAAAGTTGCGAGGACCGTGTGCACCCCGAGCGCCATCATCCTCGACATTTTTTCCAAAATTTTGGGAGCTAGATCTTACTGTATTTTTCTGCTAAAATCCAGAATCTTGGTTGATTTCATCAATTCTAACACTTTCAAAATTAAAGTCAAAGTTGGTCTAGTGATTGCTTGGATTAAGGCTTCTTATCATTCAAAAATTGTGGAAATTGAATTTTGTGTCAAAATTGTGTTTCTTATTGTCCTAAATCTGAAAAGTGTGTTGGCATTCATTTGAAGTTTCAGTGCTTTATTCAAATTTTTGCAATTTGTGACTTTTGAAATTAAGTGTTTAATTGCAACAACTTTGATTTCCACTCTCAAAATTGAATCTTGCATGAAATTGAGTCAACTTTTGAATTTCAAAGCCTGCATTGCTTTTGGTATTCCCTCTAAAATCATAAAATTCAAAATTTCAGTTTCCCTCTCTTTTTCAAAATTCAAATTTTGCATTTTTCAACAATCTTGGTAGGGTTCAATTTTGAGATTGCAACTTTAATTTGGCCTATCCACAAATCATAAAATCACTCAATTTTTTCAGATTAGCTTTAAAATCATCATAACTTTTATCCCTGAAAATTTTGAAAAAAGTTGCGAAGACCGTGTGCACTCCGTTCGCCACGGTCCCTGACATTTTTTCTGAAATTTTGGGAGATTGTCATGATTGCATTTAACAACTTAAATCTAGGAGATTGGCTGATTTTATTGAAATTTTCTACCTCTACATTCAAAATCTTCTCTCTCTCTCTAGTGCATGAGTTTTACAACAATAAGCCCTACTTACACTATTCCTGTTAGACGAAGCCTTAGAATTAAGTCCTTCCAAGGTTTAATTACCGAGGAGATGGAACCTAATTTGAATGGCCTTTTTAACGAGGACATGGGTAATTCCTCTAATCCTCTTAATGATGAAGAAGCTCTCCATGAGGTTTCTATAGAACAAATTTCGAAATTGGATAACCAATTTGATGATTTTCAGCAATGGATGTCTCATGAATACCCCGATAGTCAAGCTCTTTCATTAATTGAGGGTCTAAAACGTATGGTTCAAAGTGATAAGAATGGAATTGATATTTTGCGTAGTATTGCACACATCGTGGATTCGAATGTGATGCCTATGAAGAGTTGTGCCGAAACTTTAGGTTATACGCAACCTCCTACTCAAGTCAATCATTCTATCCCCTTGACAACTTCTATTGCTAGTATACCTACTTTTACATCAAACATAATGACTACTTCAATACAAAACATTCCACCTATGATCACCAGTCATGGGGGCAATCCTTCCTCTTCAATCAACCCTCTTCCTTCATTCAATCTGACTTCTTCATTCATTCCTTCAATGAGTGTCCCTATTACATCTCCACAAATGAACATGACGCAAGGGGGCAATTCATTCAACCATTCCATTCCTCCTTGTAGTGCTCCTTTTTTTCAATCATCTCCTATGACTAACCATCATAGTGTCCCACCACCTTACTCTCAATCAATACCTTCTTTCAATAACATAATACCTCCATCACAACCTAACATGTCTAATATGAACTCTTTGACTGAAGTGACCATTAACAATCTTCCGCAAACTGTCTCTTCTTTACAACAACAAATTACCTCTATGAATCAATTTAAGTTTAGTGTGCCAACATTTGATGTTGCGAGCCCACTTTCTCTTGACATTGTTAGAGCTATCCCCCCTAAGCATGTTGAAGTCCCACAATTGGAGCTTTATAATGGTAAAGGTGATCCTCTGACAAATGTTAAGACCTTTCAAACAATATGTACCGATTTTGCTCATGACCAAAGGTTGCTTGCAAAACTGTTTACTAGAACATTAAGAGATAAGGCTCTACAATGGTATTGCTCATTGCCTTCCTATTCTATTACTTCTTTCCAAGAACTTGCAAATTCTTTTATTCAACAATTTCAAAACAATATAAGTCCTAAAGTTACTTTGATTGATTTAATGCATTGTAAACAAGGTGTTAAAGAAAAAGTGACTGATTTCATTGGTAGATATAAGCATTTGTGTGCTCAAATTTCTTTTCCAATACTTGACAATGATATTCAAAGAATCTTTATTTCTAATTTACAAAAAGATATTAGAGAAAAACTTCTGTTTTTTGAGTTTACTTCTTTCCAACAGTTGTGCGCAACTCTTCACAATTATCAACTGACTGTGAGTCAAATGGAACAAGCAAATCCTATGGCTCCAAGTGATAAGGGTGATAGTAGTCAACAACCATTTGGGAAGTGTAAACCGAACAGAGGGTTCGTTAATGAAAACATCACCAACAACAATGTGAATGCAGCATCAGGTGTGCCTCCTATTTCTAAGTTTTTCAAGAAAGAAAGAAAGTTTACTCCTTTGAATGAATCATTGCATAGTATTATGAATAAGTTATTGGAACAAAATGTGCTTACTCTCCCTCCTATAAAGCAAATAGATCCTGCAAAGATTAATTCACCCTATTTTGATAACAAATCTTTTTGTCAATTTCATCGTCAACCTGGGCATGATACTGAAAAATATTTTTCTTTAAAGGGTAAAATTCAAGACTTGATTGATAATAATATTATCTCTGTTTTAGGCGTGAATGATAAAGGCAACACATCTGTAGCTCTTCCTAACCAAAATCTTAAGATTTTTACTGATCCATTACCTTCTCATACCTCTAATGTGGTTGAGACTAATGATTCCTCTTTCTCACCTGATGGTCTTGTGTCTATGACTCCGAATGTGATTAACTTTGTAGAGCAGCAGAAAATCCCTAAAGAACCTTCCATCACATTTGATTCCAGTGAAACTATCAGGGCACCTAATGGTCCTTTATATATAGTTGCAAAACTCAAGAATACACCTTGTCGTGGAGTGCTTATTGATCCTTCTTGCATGGTTAATGTCATTACTGAAGAATTTCTTTTTACTTTGCAATTGAATCAAGTGATCTATGACAAAACAAATGTGGTTGTGAAATTATTTGATGCATTTTCTTCTCCTGCAATTGGTTCTATTACATTACCTATTGAGGTCCATAACAAATCCCTTGATGTGAGCTTTGCTATTATTCCATCATTCGAACAATCTCGTGTGAAGCTAGGCTATCCTTGGCTATCTTCCATGAAAGCTATTGCTTCTCCTATTCACAAGTGTTTGAAATTTCCCCATAATGGTGAAGTTGTTACTGTCAATCATAGTCTCATTAAACCAGCTGAAAGAACTTCTAGTGTTCCTATTGATTATTTTTGGCCTAAACAATTCCAATCTCTTCCACTGCGAAGTGATCATCTTTTCAAATCTTATCAAAAGTGGAAAAAAGATATGATCCTATCTCTAAGTGAACCTCGAACACCCAAACTTGATATTCCTATCATTCTTGAGAAGGAAGTTCTTCCTTTGAAAGATAAAACTAATGTCTTTCCTCAAGAAGATTCCCAACCCATCCCTATGGATGTGACTATGTCTATGTCTAATAAACTTTCTAAAAGTAGACCTATACCTCCTCGTCATGATGGACTTGGTCTCCTTCCTAAACCAAATATTCCTCCTTTATATGGAGCAGTTCCTCCTCCTTCCTCTTATAGAGAGAAGAGACCTTCCTCCTCTCCTATTATCCAACCTAAGATACCACAACCTAAACACCCAAGTGATAAGGATGAGAACATTCCTCCTCCTCAATCTTCTCCACTTCCTACTAAGACTAGACAAAATCGTTCTATGCATGAATGCTGACGAAAGCGTCGTCTTAGAGCTTATGCAGCTACTTCTCAAACTTTGCAATCCCCAAAAACACCTTCAACTAGTATTATTCCATTCTCTCCTCAATCGAAAATTGAGCCAAAATCTCCTAAGCATAAGATACATGATGGTTTTGATCCTGTGCGAGTTAAAGATCCTATTTTTATAAATCTTGATGATGATATAGATGAAAATGTTATTCATGATGAAAATGTTACTTCTCTTGCTTCTGATAGTGAATATGAATATGTTGATATTGATAACCATTTATCTAACAAATTTTCTAGAGCACTTATCCTAGCTCCTAGACAAGAACAATGTGGCTTGGAACATGAACATAGCCCTTGTTTGGATCTTTTGATAGCTCCATCTGTTGTGTTGGATGTTCCTCCTCTAGCATGTTTCCAGCCTTCCTAAAATATTGATCAGCAAGATCGGGGAGTGGATGACGTGCTAGACTAGTTCATTAACATAGCAAACTCTCTCCTCCTCTCTTGATATCTTTTGTAACTTCTTCTATGTGTTATTCTCATTCTTCTATTTGTTGTCCTTAGTGTTGTCTACTTGAGGATGATGCAAAGCATTGAGATCTCTTTTGGTCTCTCTCATGTTGACTCAAAAGACACATGTGTTCCCTTCTTCTAGGTGACCTTCCTTGATTGGGGAATGAAGAACAATTATGCATACATACATATGATATACATCAATTATCCTACAGCATACTGACCCCAAGGAAAGCAAAGTCACCTCGTGATTTGTGTTTTGTGTCTATTATCCTTGGGTTTATCTCACACTTGAGGGCTAAATCTTTGTGATAACGTGCTCCTTTACC
Organism: Cryptomeria japonica; assembly: GCF_030272615.1. Classification (NCBI taxonomy): domain Eukaryota; kingdom Viridiplantae; phylum Streptophyta; class Pinopsida; order Cupressales; family Cupressaceae; genus Cryptomeria; species Cryptomeria japonica. The sequence goes on from NC_081409.1 coordinate 722,089,631, forward strand.
TTCTCATTTCTTATGTGTATCACTACCTTAAAGCAATCACCCCCGATGAGGTGTGTGCGATCGCTTTAACATAGGGGGCATACACTCCATCCATATCTCTTCAAGATTCTTAAAAAAATAAAAAATAAAATTTTTTTGGCGAACTTAGCTTTGCCTTGAAAATTTTTGGTATATTTCTTGCATGACTCATAGTGAGGGAACCTTACTACTGACAGTCATGGTTCTCCCTCACGATCTTCCCTTTTACTTTGTCAATCGAAGTCGTAAGATCCTTAGTCCACTGGGGGCTTGGTGTATCTTGCCTCCTTAATGTGGTGAAAGTCTTTCAATGTTGTTTCCTTGTACTTTACCGGAAGTATGGGTCTACGCTTATACTCCCGCTAAAGTGGGGGCTTAATGTAGCATCGTAAAATTGCGACACTTGCAATTTTGAGTGCATTTGGGTCTTCACGATGGCGGCGCAACGTTGAACTTGAATGGAGACCCCGAAACCTGTTTACAACATAGAAAACTACATCTTTTCTGCACCTTGGCCTGATCCTCCTTGCACCCTACTATCCTGGGAGGTGGGACCATGGTGCCCAGTGCCCTGGTCCCTAGCCCTATTTTGGGCCCGGTCTCTTGTTGGGCATCGGGTCTTCAAGTTTGCAATTCGGAAAATAATGTTCCTAGGTCGGCCTAAGGTTGGAAAAATCAGTCTCCTAACCCTAATTGACAAGTATATAAACTACATTTCCCCTCCCATTTGAGGAGGTAAGAAAAAAGGAGAAAGAAAGATATGTGTGCAAGAGGCGAAAGCGATAGGCAAACATTCAAACATTCAAGCATTCAAGCATTCCTTCAAGCAATTGAGCATTCTAGGTCTCCATTCAAGGCTAGGTGTTGCATTCAAGACAAGGATTCAACCATTGAAGAAGGAGATCTCCTACAACATACAACATACAACATCATTACACCTTCGCATGTAAGAATACAAACATTCTTACAACAAGGTATCAATACTTGATTACATTACAAACATTTACATTTACAGTATTCTCATTTCTTGGTTAATTCCAAAATCGGGGTTTGACCTGAAGGAAAACCTCTAATCCCTAACCCCCCAATCGTCCTCTCTTTTCTATGTGTAGGTTGCAGGTACATGGCTGTAATTGAAGATCTGGAATCCTTGTGCAGAGACGAACAGATCCCCCTTCGTTTCGCGGATTTTTCGGAGGACCGTGTGCACTCCAGGCGCCATCGTCCCATCAACTTTCACTCAAACTTGCAGGATAGCATCATCTCGACATTTTACTGCTAATTCCAGGTCCATAGCTTCATCCCGTGTCTCTATCTCCATCTACAAGCGAATCTTTCTTACTTTTACATACATTCCTAGTTCAATCCTTCTATCTACATTCTTTACAAAAGAGGGTATCCTTGCTGTCTTAACCCTTGAAACTCATTTAGAATTCAATCTTGCATTGTGTGGGATTGGATCTTGTGAGTTTCAACCCCTCTTTTGAATGTAAAGTCTCTCCTAAGTGAAAATCATCAATCCTAGTGACCTCCTTTCTCTCTCTTTGGAGTGGGGGGAACACCTGGGGTTCAATTTTCCACTTTACAGTGATAAATGAAATGATATGCATCGATATGATGGGATGCAATGTGTTATGACTTATGTTTATTTTCCATGCATGGATGTCTTATGCCCTGTTTATGAACATGTATGGATATATGTTTATGTATTTTTGATGCATTTATAATATGAAATGGATAAAATGCTTGATATGATACTCGATGTAATGCAAATGTACTAACGAATGAATGCAGGATGTAGCATATGTGTGTGGAGATCAGAGCACTAGACCAGACTGACTATCCGAACTGATGGAAGAAATGTTAGTAAGAAGAAATGAGACAGAGGACAGTTAGAGATGAAGAAAAACTTGCTTTCAGTAATGCACTTTGTAGGTGAGAACCTTTATTTTTATGTAGCAAAATGGATGCGTAGCATCATGGCATTGAAGGCCAGAGCTGAAATGCAACCCTTTTTGCAAAAAACAGACATATCACAGACAAAAAGCAATCACAATCAAAAAGAGAAAGGGACCATGAGCCATCCTGGTCACTCTAAATCACTCACTGACATCATCGAGCAACATAGGAACATGATCGAAGATAAATCAATAAAAAGATAAGATGCACAAATTCAAACAAATCAAACAAACATCTTGATCTTCATTGTCAAAAGTTGAAAGTACTAATAAGATGATCATGCTATCTAGTTTCAGGACATGTGATACCCCGTCTAAGACAGGACACAGTCTGGTTTCGAGTATACCACACCTTGTATAAGACCCATGATAGTAGTAACAAGGACAAATGATTTTGAAGGTGATATTCGATTGATATGACAATTTTGATTAGTTTGGATGTCTGGTTTGATTGAAAAAGCTCATCTAGTAACACATGATTTGAGTTAAAGCACAATGTGATTGTGTGTCGTTGGAGGTATGCTCAGTGATCTGTCGATGCACAAAGGGGATATTTTATTACAAAATGCTTGTTTTTGCGAGTTTTATAATTTTATTTTGTTCATTTTTTTAGGACTTTATTTGATTTTTAGGGATTTTTTCAGGACATTATTTGATATTTTTTGGAATTTTTCAGGACATTATTTGATTTTTTTGGATTTTTTCAGGACATTTTTCAATTTTTTTTGAATTATTTCAAGACATTTTTCAATTTTTTTGAATTATTTCAGGACATTTTTCAATTTTTTTGAATTATTTCAAGACATTTTTCAATTTTTTTGAATTATTTCAGGACATTTTTCAATTTTTTTTGAATTATTTCAGGACATTTTTCAATTTTTTTGAATTATTGCAAGACATTTTTCAATTTTTTTGAATTATTTCAAGACATTTTTCAATTGTTTTGAATTATTTTAGGACATTTTTCAATTTTTTTTGAATTATTTCAGGACATTTTTCAATTTTTTTTGAATTATTATGATTTTGCCCCCAGTGTCTAGCAAGGCAAGGAATATGATAGGTGAATAAATAGGCTTTCCGAAATAATGGTGGATAGAGGGAAGACAAAGGCCTTTTATCATGGAGGCAATATGGATGCAATTTTCAAGGGCTATTGTGTGATGGGACAAGAGACTGGATATGACAATGTAAAGCAGGAACATGGCATGAGGGACATATCAAGAGGTTTTTAAAACCATGTTTAAGTTTTGCGTCCTTATGTCAGATCAAGATCAAGGAATGAAAAAGAGTGTATGGATAGTGATAAGATATGGATAGGATAAGCAAGACCAAGAATGGATAAGGGACATGGACTGAAGGTCGAGATTGGCTAAGGGATAGTGGCAGAAAGTTGCAATAAGACAGGGAATATGGATGAAAGGTTATAATAAGCAAATGGATAAATACCAAAAGCTATGATGGACTAAAAGTTGCAAACAAGATGCATGATGCTCATGAAGATCCTCAGCCTTGTCAAGATCAAAGGTGGAAAGAGGAAATGGACACAAGGGACAATAGGATAACAGAGGGTAATGACAGGGGTTCGATAGGATAACGGAACAATGAAGGACAAAAGGATATGATAGGATAAAACCTGCCCCCAAGTGTGGTATGCAAGAAGTTCATAGATTATGCATGATGCCTGTTTGCCAGGTTTTCACCAGTGGACGAATTATTTTTGCTTTACTTTTTTTTTCTTTTTGTCTTTTTTTTTTTTTTGAATTTTTTTTTTTTTTCTGACTTTTTCAATAGAAGATGGACACATGATAGGGGATGGAAGAAGGACTCAAGCATCTTTTTTTTTTTTTTGGATAGTAGCTTTGAAAAAAAAATGGACCATGACCTTTAAAAATATGCTCAAAGATGTTGGTAGGATAAGGACATGGAAAAAGAGATGAAACTAAGGCGAGGATTTATGCAAAGGATGGGATCAAAGGGATCGAAGGATGGAAAATATGCATTGGATAATGGATAGGGTACTGGAAGAATTGGGCTTCACTAGATGGAAATGTTGGCAAGATCGACATTGGCACACACCTTGAGGGGTGATGCACTGATGGAGGACAAATGTATTTTGGATATTGAGATTTTGACGAAGGAACGACTATGGATTTTGGGACATAAGGGCCCAAAATGGATGAAGAAGGTGGTGGAGAAATAGACTTGGAAGGTTTGGATGCAGGAATAGCAATTTTAGATGCCAATCTGGGTTGTTCTTTTTGTGCTTAAAGGAGCTTCTTGGGGATCCACATGGTTTTTTATTTTTCATGCTTTTGTGGTTCCTTGGAGTGTATTGCTTGCACAAGGGATTTAGGAACCCATATATATTTTGACTTTGCTTTATTTTTCTCAGTGGGCCTTTGTGGCCTTTTGGATATTTCTTTTTCTTTATAGATCATATTGTTCTTTATTTTGACATGTCAATTATATTGGACATGTTGATCCTTGAATACATGTGGATTGCTAGACTTATGATGCTTATACTTGGCATCCAAATTGCTTGGAAGAGGAAAGGAATGCATGGATGGATATGAATGAAATGGACTTCTTTCAGATGGATGAAATTTACTCATGGATGTGTGCCTTTGCTAACCTTGCATAGAGAACGAAGGGATATAAGGACCTAAGATGGATGGAAGGGATAATGGCGAAGGTGTATGTTTTGATATTGATGGAGGGATACCAACGTCTTGAGAGTGAGTTGTGTAGACATGACCCTTAAGATTTTCTCTCACATGAAGGGATTCTTGCTTATGGAGATCTTCTCCTTTGCCTTTATGAATATCTTGACTTGTAGGATGCTCTTTTCTTTGGGAAGAAGACGCAAGTCCATTATGAGGTGGATATGATATGAGAGAAATAATGAGATCTTGAAGTGGATCGGATTGCACCAAAGTGGAAGAATCCATTATGCATGTCGAGGGTTCATGAACATCTTGCACTGACACATTAGAATCATGAGGGGGATTAGGATCATGAGGGGGACTAGGATTGTGTAGTGGACATGGTTCAATGACAAGCTCTTCAAGAGATGGAATGGGATAAATAATGTGATCATCAAAAGAAATGCGATCTTGGAGTGGATATGCTGGATTAGGACATGGAGATGGAGGAACAAGTGGATCTTGTGGAGGATTTAAAGGAATAATTTGATCTTGACAAGGAGGAAGATCATTGGAATCCTCTTTAAAGGTGCTTTGCTCTTGACTTTCAATGGGATCATCGAAAAAGATGGAAGGGATATCTAGAATGTCAATGGGATTTGAAAGGACATTTTTTTTATGAAATGGAAGGTGATTGTTTGGGATTGGATGGAATGGGATATCTTGATCTTGCTTAGGAAATGGAGTGTCAATAGGACTTTGGATAGGATGGACAAGAATAGGGGAATCATCGTGAGTGTCCGGGAACATGGGGTCCTGGTCAACAATTGGATGGGATGATAAGGTTTTGGGATCTTGATCTTGATCTATTTTAAGACACATCTCTTCATGCTCTAAATTATCCTCTTGACATGGGGTTGGACTTTGAATATGCATGGGGGATTCTGACAAGGGATCAATGTTTTGGCATGAAGGAAATGCACTTTGAACATTTGTGATGGATTCTGGCAAGGAATCAATGCTTGAACATGAGGAAGAGGGACTTCGAATGGGGTCCTCTAAAATAGGTAATGGCAATAAAGTGCATGGTGGCATTGGGTCTTGTATTTCTGAAACATGACAAGGATGTGCATCATGAACTGGATTATCTTGGCAATCAATTATGGATAGCTCTTGGATAATTGCATCCTTGGGTGTATTATTTGATGAGGACAATATAGAAGGTTCTTCTGAAACTTCTAGAGGTGTAGGGATAGATGCCACTGGAGAGTCAATTGTTTGCGGGGGGATGAGGCATTGCTAGACAGAATTGTATTATCTTGATCTTCTTCAAAGAACTCACTTGGTAGGTTCCTTAAGAGCCTTGCAATAAAGCCACCTTTCTTTTGAGGTTTTGACATAGTGGTATTTGGAATTTGAACTTGTTTGGCAAGAAGTTGGTCCTGATTTGATGTCATGTTTTGATATTGAACTTGGTTCAATTGTTCTGACATGTTTGAAACTTGGCTTGGTGTGTGCTGCAACCTTTGTTTTTGAATGTTTGGTTGTGTTTGTTGACATTGATATTCCACCATTGGTTGAACCATTTGTGGACATTGTATAGTTGGTTGGACATATTGTTGAAATTGGACCATTGGTTGTGTCTATTGTATATATTTGAACTGTTGAACAATTGGTTGTGATGGTTGAAAATGTGATTGATAGTAAACACCTTCTTGTTCTTGTTGTGGAGGCACACAATGTTGTTGTCTCTTTTCTTGAAATTGTTTCATTATCTCTATTTGTGAGAGGAGAGCTGGTATGTCTGATCGTTCAATAAGAGATCTTACATCAATTGGCTCAATCTTTGGATTTTGACCTGGAAATTTTTGAAACATTTTGGACATTTGTGATCTATTCTTCTCAATGTTTTTCACTTTTTGTTCCAAAATCTCATTTTCTTGGGCTAGTTTCTCCTCTAGTTTTTGTATTTGGAGACTTGCTTCATCATAAAAAGTTTGATCAATGTTGCTTTGTTGTTGGGTTGGATAGAATTGTGATTGCATTGTTGGTTGATATGTCAAACTTTGTTGCATCATTGGTGCTTGGAACCTTGTTTCAATAGACATGTCACTATGCAATGTTTTTGGGGTTTTTGATTTTAAAAGGATGATGTATGATATGCAACTAAATGCAAACTAAATAGATGAAAATGCAATCTATGGCAAGAATGCAACCTATGTTTTTGGTTGTTTTTCAAGATTTTGACAAACTTTTTGGAATGCAAATCTAAAAAAGAGACCCTTAGGAAATTGAAATGATGTCTAGACCTCAAAGGACAAAAGGACCAAGTGACAAAAGGACAAAATGACAATGTCTCCCCTATATGCTTGGATACTAAGCTAGGTTTGACCAAATGACAATAATGACAAAAAGAGAGAAGGTTTGATAAGGTCTAGACTTCTTAACAATGACTTAGGGTTTATCAAAGATTTGGATTACTCAAGTATGGCAAAACCTAGTTTTGACACTATATGCAAAGGGACAATTAGTATGCAAATGACCCTAATATGATATGATAATGACCTAAGCTTAATGAAGAGACCTAGGGTACACAAATATGAATGAATGACAATGGTATTACTCTAATGCAAGAGGACACATGCAAATGGATGACTCTTATTGATATGCAAAGGAGTATGACCTAGATGAAACTTAACCTTGGTAGTTGACAATGAACTTTGCAAAATGCAAACCTAGGATGAACCTAAACCTAAGTGACATGAATGTTGATACAAGATTTTGCAACAATGTTTGACAACCATGCTTGAAGATGTGTTTTGAACTTTGTTGGATGAAATATTCTTATGTTTAACCTTGTTTTGAATCAATTTGCCTTGTTTTTGAAATGAGATACAATCCAACTTTTGACAAGCAAAGAATACAAGATATTTCAACTTGGACTCAAGACAATCATGCTCATTCCCACATTTCTTATGGTAGGCAAGGACATTAGGTACTTGAGAGGTAGACTCATTATGGGATTCAAGGAGAATACATAGATGCTTGACCCCACGGGCTCCCCTCCATGGCACTCACTTCTCAGGGCAGCCAAGCATCAGTCCCCATGGAAATCTCCCCATGGCAAACTTAGTATCTCTTCCAAGTATCCGAACTTGTCCTTCTCAAGCAACTAGAAGGGTTTTTGGCCTCTAAAAACAAGGTGTTTAGTAAGGATTTCTGTTAAGTGTTACTCCTTGATGTCACGCAAGCGTGATTGAGACATTAAGCCCACCAAGATACCAAACAAATGTAGTCACGCAAGCACGATTTAGACCGTGAGGTCCTACTTAGATGTTGATATGAGAAAGAGTTCAAGGGTCATAACTTCCCAAGTAACTACAATTCCCACATAACCCTTCCTTCAAATCTTTCGCCCATCAGGTATCTATTTATAGTGAGTTAGAATGCCAAGGTATTCTAGCCATACTCACTTTGGGTCATTCCCTTCTCATGATTATCACTTGCTTGAAAAAGAAAATGGTCGAGAAGGCAGGCCCTCTAAAGGTGACACACAATCAAAACAATGAGCATGTTATCGAAGATCTGGATTTCTGATCACCCTAAGAAGGATGAGAGCATACTCTCCTACTCCAATGTCAAACTCAACAAACAAAGAAAAAATAAATTCATTCCATCCTATTTATAAATCACACTAGGTGCCTAAATATTAATTGCAAACACAAAGTTTAGTTGTAATCCAAGGCAACCTGCAAAAACCCAAGTCAGAAGTTTGATATGTTTAGTCTTCGACTATCGAACCTGCATAAAATGTGTTAGGAGTTTTATTTGTTGTCTTTTCCATGCGTAATACCAAGGTGCTGCACAGAGAGTCAGTACCAAAAACCAAAAAGCAGAAACATAATGTAAAAACAAACCAATTTTTAAGCAAAACACTGCATTTTTACCTCTATTTCTGGACTTTACACAGGCGCATAACTCATGACACAGGCACAAAATTCATGACACAAGCGCAGAATGTCTTTAACACAAGCGCAGAATGCATTACATAGGTGCAGGTTGTCTTACACAGATGCAGAAGTCCCCAGAAAGCCCTGCATTACCCTGTTTCTTGGGTTTTTGACCTGCAAATAAACTCAAAAGCATGATCAAAAGGTTGCGTGTTCGAATCATGTCGGGTTCACCAATTAATGTATGCTAGGAAATTCGGAAATCATCAAAGCAAGTAGCAATATTAATCTAGCTCAATCACAAAAACTAAAATGCAATGATCTATCCTAAACACACTCAATAAAGACATGAAATATAAAACATTCAAAACTAAAATCTAAGCAAACCAAATGTAGATCTGAATGCTTCCTTCATGCAGCTCCATTGTCCTTCTTTCTTCTCCAAATAGCCTTTGTTTGTGGATCTCACCTTCAAGTGCATACACCTAATGTGAAAGCAAGATTGACATTGGCACAAGAGTACTTGAAGTGTGATTGACTCAAAAAAAAGTGATTATTCTCATTATCTGATTCTGTGATTAGATTGGGATTAAAGAAATTCATCCAATTTATAGAGAAATTGGAGAAAAAGATCAAATTAGCATGATTCAACTCAAATGGAAATTGCAAATCAAAAATGTAAATTATGACAAATTATGCACTTTCTATGCAAAATTTGATTGATTGATAATTCATGACAATTTATGACAAATTTCTATGTCAAAATTGATTGATTGTCAATTATGACAAATTATGACAAATTGAAATGTCATTCCCATGAAATTAGGAGATGAAATAGGAGAGAATTGAAATTAGAAATTAAGAAATTAGGAAATTAGAAAAAGAAGAAAATTAGGAATTAATACATTAGGTAAATTAATGAATAATTTGTCATTTATTAATTAATTCACAAAAAGGAGGAATAATTAGCCAATTAATTAAAGATTTAATTGTAATGAGAAGACTTAGGATAAATAAATAATTTATTAATCCTAGAGAGAGAAATGACAAACAAGGTTAAATGATTAAGTCACGAAACCCTAGAAGATGAATTAGCAATGCGAGAATGACAATTAGGTCCTGATTGAAGATAATTAATGTCGATCATGATTTTGAATTGATAAATGACCAATGCGATAAATGATTTGATTGAGTGACAAACTAACTGAGATTGATAAAGAGACCAAATTGATAGGCGCCAATTAACGAGGAACAATGACTAATTGATCCAAATTGACATGATTGAGAAGGACAATGACGATCGATGACAAATCAATGACAAAATAGATTGCAAAATGACAAGATTGAAAATGACAACGATCGATGACAAATCAATCGCAAAATGATAATATTGAAACGATGACGATTGATGACAAATTGGTCACAAAATGATAAGATTGATAAGAGGACGACGATCGATGACAAATCGATCACAAAATGACAAGATTGATAAGAGGACAAAACCCTAATTAGGATTCACGATGTCCAAAATGATGACAAATGAATATGCACATTGATGCGACAGGATAAAATTGACGAAAATCATGATTGAAGATTGTTGTTGACAAGACCAATTTCGGAAGCGAGACAAATGAAGAATGTAGAAGAATGACTCGATGTTCACAAATGATAAAGACCAAGTGCGAATCATAGGGGAAATGTTAATGCGATGCAAAAACCTCAAATGAGGCAATGTGCAAATGTTAAAGTATGACTCCACAAGCGTTGACCATTTTTAGGTGTCTACAATATCTATACAACAAATTAAACAAATATCACTACTTACCTTATGTATTTTCCAAGATCATATATGACTTGCTTGACATTATTGTCGAAGTCATCTGGGAGAGATAGAGGTAGAACGTACTGCAATAATTATAAAATTATCTTTTCATTTTTTTGTAACATAATGAAAAGTACACGTATGCTCGGTACTTAAATACATACTAAAAACACAAGAACATGAATTACCTTAATGAAGGTATGCCAATCATGCATTTTCATCCTTGGCCTAAATTCACTTTTCTTTGATATGAGATTGTTTATGTTCGCAGCAAATCCTGTGGGAAATCAAATTTTTCGTATGACTTCTTTTATAGCATTGCTTTGCTGGTCTGTTAATAACCAAGGAAGCTCACTTATATTAAGTTGGTCTCCATGGCTATTTGATTGAATGACATTTATCATTGCATGTTTGGAATCCTAAATGTCACTACATATTTTAGCAATTTTTTCTTTGTCACGCCTTCCATCCAATATTTTCCATAATGTCTTTGTTATATTCTTTCCAATATGCATACTATCAAACAATTGAACAATTTGTAACTGCTCGTAGTAGGGCAACCTACTAAATTGTCGGGGATAAATTTTTATTCCCTTAGGAAGGTGGCCATTTATGCCTTCACGACCATCATGATCATCAATCACATCATCAATAAACAAAACAAAATAGAAAAGATGTTTTTTGAAAAACCAATAGATGGAATGGCATTACCTTGATGATTAATTCTATTATATTCTAACTTCCACAGGTGAGGTGTCATTCTTCATGGCTTTGATGTATTCTCTTCTTTCCCATTGAAAAGATGTTTTTTAGTATTTCGATACTTATGATTTTTGTGGAGAAAGTGCCTATACTCATCAAACACTTGCTTTCCTAAACTTTTTGAATGACGAGATTTCATCTTTGGACCACAAACGAGACATGCAAATTTTACCTTTGTTTGAAGACCTACAAGGTAATGTATAATTGGATTAAATATGATTATTTTTTGAATTATAATGTTCATGCACAACTTAAACACCATAACATACCACAAAAATGTGTTAGCCACGGGGCATCATGTATTGTCCATAGAAGCATCACATGGAATTGAAATTGTCTTTGTCCTATTGGTCTAGAGACATCATACATAGTGACACCATTCCATAACTCCAGTAACTCGTCGATAAGAGGCTCTATATATACATTCATATCTTTAACTTGGTACTTACCTAATCGAATGGACAAAAATATTACATAATTATTATGACCATTTTACTACAATATTTATAATTAAATTTAGATGACAATATTTAAATGATAAAATACCTGGAACAATCATTGCCAACATTATGTGCTCCCTCTTTATTGACATCCATGGAGGAATGTTATTGTTGATAATAAAAATAGGCCACACTGAGTAAACAGATCTCATCTCTCCAAATGGATTGACACCGTCCGTTGCTAATGAAAGCCTGAGATTACAAGGTTCTTCTTTAAAGTGTGGCCACTTTTCCTCTATGTCCATAAATGCTAAACCATCCATAGGCATTTGAATAATGTCATCTTGACTTCTATTGCGTGCATGGTAATCCATAAATTGTGCCAAGGTAGTGCACTTGAATAATCATTGCATACGTGGAATAATGGGAATATAGCAAAGAACCTTGTGAGCAACCTTTTTTGTTATTTGATTTGTTTGATATCTACTGATATGACATTCAGGGCATTCAGTTTGAAATTCATGTTGTTTGTGATATATAATATGATCATTGGGACAAGCATCTATTTCTTGATACTCCATTCCAATATCTTTCATAACGGCAGATAATTCTCGGTATAAGCGAGGTAGAATATTTGATGGTGGTAACAAAAACTCACTTATCAATCTACAACAACAAAATATAATTTGTTATAATAAAGAATATTAATGGTACAACATGATTCATAGTTTATTATGACATATATGACATGCCTTAACATACGTGACATTGTTATGTTGGATAAACCATTCATAACCTTCAAGTTCACCAACAACAATACAACAGAGAGAAGAGTTGCCTGCGAGCCTTCATAAAGGGCCTTAGATGCCTTCTCAAGTAGAGGGACATCATGAACAACATCAAGGTCATCTTCATAATCATGATCAGCTGCGCGAGTACTAAATGAGTCATGGATCAATGTATTTGTACCATCATCTTCAATTGTGTTTTCTGGCTCATGATCGTCATCTTCCATGGGATCATTATCTTCAACATCGATATTCACACCTCCATGTTCGTCCACTTCGAAAACCATATTCTTAGGGTTGTGTTGATCCATACCATGTGCTCTGGGGTGCTCGACCTATATAAAATTGATATACATAAATAAACCATGATCATGATCTCATCATCACATGATTTATTATGTATATAAATTGTCAAAATGATATAATGAAAAACTTACCAATGGATGATAATCATGTCCACCTTCAATGTGACCATGCAGCCTACAATGTTTCTTCAATGTTTGTTGGATACAATTGTTTAATTGTGTATTGTCTTTGATGTTACACAAATGTCATATCAGTCTACCGAGCTCAGAATGTTCGGCAAGGCAGTTAGACAGAGTCTACTGAGCTCAGAATGTTCGGCAAGGCAGTTAGACAGAGTCTACCGAGTTCAGACGGTAAGAGAAGCAAGTCATAGAGTCTACCTAGCACTCTAGTATGCTATACCGAGTTCGCAGTCTTTACTGAGTTCAGTCGGTCTTCGAAGAATATGTGAAGGAAAGTCAGTCTTTATCGAGTTCGCAGTACTTATCGAGTTCAGTCGGTTACCGAAGAATCAGCAGTTTTCACCGAGCATTAGTGAAATGTTTATGCAGCCGACCGAAGCAATATTTATTTATTGAAACTTGTATATGTAGCCGACCTATGTAATATTTATTTTAACTTGTAATTGGGCCGACTTGGTAACCTGAATGATATATATAAGAGATCAAGTTGCGATTTCGAAGTGTGGAGAAGTATGAAAAGTATGGAAATGTGAAGGAGTAGAAATGTGCGAATTCTGATGAAGGATCAGTGATATCCTTGAGGCGCAGAAAAGATATATGTGATCAGTAAGGATCTATTGGGTCAGAACAGAGATCTGTATCAGCAAGATAAGTTGTATTTAATTCAGATCACTTCATTGTTGCTTTCTAACCATTGTAGCAGTGATACCGAAATCTCTTAACAGAGTTGGTCTAACAACCATTCTTGTAAATCCTCTGACAAGGTGACAATTCGGTTGAATTGTTCTTAAGACCTTTCACAAGGCCACTCCTAGCAGGGTGATTAAATCCTCTAACAGGGTCACACCTAATAGTGTGTTTTGTAACCTTTAACAGGGTTGGCTCCTAATAGGGCTCACTTCAGAAGAGTGAAAATCAGTAACTAGTTACATTGGTGGTTTTCCCAAAATTGGGTTTCCACGTTATATCTGGTGTTACTTGTGTTCATGTTATTTGTTTTATGCATGTTAATGTTTAATGAACACTGATAAGTTAATTTACCGAGTTTCAGCAGTTTATATTTAAGACATCTAAGGGACTTGTGGATTTATTTTTGTGGTAACTGATTCACCCCTCCCCTCTCAGTTACTCCATCCATATTTCCAACAATTGGTATCAGAGCTCTCGGTGCTTGTAGGAAGGATTTCAAGGATCTAAGCTAAAGATCAAGATGTCTTACAAGAGGGAAATTCCAAGGCTAAACAGAAATAACTTTTCAGCATGGCAAGGTCTCATGAGACTCCATTTGGCTTCCATTGGAGATACAGGATTGACACATCTTGACACAGAATATGTGACACCCACTGGTACACTAACTGTTGCTGATATTGCTGCAAAGAAGACTCATAACACCATGATGATAGACATTGCATCTGCCCTAAGCTATGAAGAGTTTGATGATGTCAAAGATTGCATAAGTGCATTTGAAATGTGGAACAAGCTGAAAGATATCTATGGTGGTGATGACAATGTGAGAAGAGCCAAAGCAGAAAGCTTGAGAGGACAGTTTGATCAATTAAAAATGAGTGAGGATGAAAATATTGCAAAATATGTTGAAAGAGTCAAAGCCAGTGTCAGTGCAATCAAAGCTTCTGGAGGTGATATCTCAGAGGAAACAGTCATAAGCAAAGTTCTCAGAACATTACTACCCATTTATGCAATCAGAGTTTCTGCAATTCAGGAAAGAAGATGTGAAGCAAATCATAAGATAAATTTAGAGGCCATAGTTGGAAGATTAACTGCATTTGAGTTAGACAACTATGACAACTATGTTCCAGCTTCCAAAAACATGGAATCAGCATTTGAAGCTAAGGTTTCACTCAAGGAGAAAGGCAAAAAGAAAAAGGAATCTCGGTCAGAAAGTGAAGATGAATCAGAACCAAGTTCAGACAGTGATCTTGAAATAATTGAAGCTCTTCTAGCAAAGAAATATTCCAAAGGCAGAGGAAAATACAGAGGCAAAGTTCCTCTAATCTATTTTTCATGTGATGAAGTCGGTCATATTGCTGCTAGATGCCCAAACAAGCAGAGCAAAGATGAGAAGAAAGATCACAAATGGAATGGCAAAAAGGACTACAAATCATTCAAAGGTAAGAAAACATGCTTTATGGCTAAGGATTCTGATAATAGTGAAGATGAAATTGTTTATATTGCTATAAGAGATGATTCTAATAATGATGAGGAAGATAAGATGGCACTTATTTCTCATATAAGCAAAAATGATACATGGATCATAGACAGTGGTTGCTCTCATCATATGACTGGTGATAAAACCAAGTTTGAACATTTTATAGACTATGATGGAGGTAGTGTAAGGTTTGGTAATAATGAACCTCGCTACATAAAAGGAAGAGGTAGAATCCCTATAACCAAAGAACTTGTATTTGATGATGCCTACTGGGTTGAAGGTCTCAATCACAACTTGATGAGTGTGGCATAGCTACTTAATAGTGGACTCAAGGTGGAATTCACGCATGGAAAGGCCAAACTGCTAAATAATCAAGGAAAGCTGATTGCATCAGGCACTCAAACAAAAGGTAATTTGTTCCGACTTGAAACAAGTGAAAATTCATGTTTTATTGCTCAAGTTGAAGAAAGTTGGTTATGGCACAAAAGGTTATGTCATGTAAATTTTGATAACCTAGTGAAAATAAGTAAATTCAGAAAAGTAAGAGGTATTCCAGATATAAAGAAACCTGAGGTCGGTCTATGTAAGAATTGTCAAATTGGAAAGATGGGAAAGACTAGTTTCAAAAGCAAAAACTATCAATCTGAAGATATATTAGAAATTGTGCATACTGATTTATGTGGACCCATAGGAACTGAAAGTTATACTGGAGAAAAGTTCTTCATTCTTTTTGTTGATGATTACTCAAGAATGATGATTGTCATGTATTTAAGGAACAAATCAGAAGCATTTGAAAAGTTCAAATGGTATTTGGCCAGAGTAGAAAAAGAAACAGGTAAAAGACTTAAATGTCTAAGGTCAGACAGAGGTGGTGAATTCATCTCTCATGAATTCAATAACTTTTGCATTGAAAGAGGAATCAAAAGACAAGTATCAGCCCCTAGAACTCCTGAGCAAAATGGAATAGCTGAAAGAAGGAACAGATCTATCATGGATTGTGCAAGAACCTTAATGATTGAAAAGAATATTGCTATCAAATACTGGAAGGAAGCTATCAGCACTACTGTTCATACCTTGAACCGAGTACAGCTGAAGAAGGACTCATTCAAAACCCCCTATGAATTATGGTATGGCTACAAACCTAATGTAAGTTACCTAAAAGTATTTGGAAGTAAATGTTACATTTTGAAAGAATCTAGAAAAGGAAAATTTGATGTGAAAGGTGATGAAGGTATATTCCTCGGATATTCTTGCAAGAGTAAAGCATATAGATGTTTGAACTTGTCTACTCATAAAGTTATAGAAAGTGCACATGTGAAAGTTGATGAGTTTGCAGAAAGATCTGAAGAAGAAAGCAAAAGAGAACCAGAAGATTATAGAAGATTTGTGTCTATTGAACCTGATACAATACCAGATACATCTGCTAATCAGGAATCTTCTACTCTCGAGTCATCAGTAACCGAGTTACAGAAAGAGCAAACCGAGCCAGTATCTACCGAGTCTGATGAACCAGAACCAGTGTCTACCGAGTCTGAAGAAACCGAGCCAATATTTACCGAGCCGGACCAGCCAGTTGAAGAACAAGAGGACACTGATGAAATTCATTCTAAAGGCAAGAAACCTGTATTAGCCGAGTATGTCAGACGACATCATTCAGCAGATCAGATCATTGGAGACAAATCTGAAGGAACCATGACAAGAGGTAAGTTGAAAAGCACTTGTTTACTTGCTGATTTTGAACCTAGAAATGTCAAAGATGCATTGGGAAATGATAGTTGGACAGAGGCTATGAAAGAAGAGATAGAACAGATAGAGAAAAACAAGACATGGACTCTTGTACCCAAACCTAAGGATAAAAATGTGATTGGAACTAAGTGGGTATTCAGAAATAAACTGAATGAAGATGGCAAAGTTTCAAGAAACAAAGCAAGACTAGTATGCAAAGGATATGCTCAACAAGAAGGAATAGACTATGGAGAAACTTTTGCTCCTGTTGCAAGATTGGAAGGAGTCAGAACCTTACTTGCATATGCCGCCTACAAAGGATTCAAAGTTTATCAGATGGATGTTAAATCTGCATTTCTTAATGGTATATTGGATGAAGAGGTTTATATTGAACAACCTGAAGGTTTTGTTGATCCACAAAAGAAGGATATGGTCTGCAAATTACATAAAGCATTGTATGGTCTGAAACAAGCCCCTAGAGCATGGTATGAAAGATTGCATAACTATCTTATTCAGATTGTATTTCAAAGAACTAATGATAACAGTAGCTTGTATATCAAAGAAGGATCAGATAACAAAATTGTCTTAGCAGAAATATTTGTAGATGATACTATTTTCACAGGAAATGATGATCTTTGCAAAGAATTTTCGGTACAAATGAATAAGGAATTTGAAATGTCCATGTTTGGTGAGATCAAATTCTTTGTTGGTCTTCAAATTCAACAGAACAAAAATGGTATCTACATTACACAATCAAAATACATCAAAGAGATACTGAAAAAGTTCGATATGGAAGATTGTAAGCCAGTTGGAACTCCTATGTGTACTGGATTGAAGCTTACCAAGGAAGATGAATCACAAGAAGTAGATCAAACATTGTATAGATCTATGATTGGAAAGTTGCAGTATGTTGTTCATACTAGGCCAGATATTGCTCTTGCAGTTGGTATTGTTGCAAGATTCTCAGCAAAACCAAGAGAAAGTCACATGACGGCAATCAAAAGAATAATGAGATATTTGAAAGGAACTGAAGAGTATGGATTATGGTACAAATTTGGAGGAAATTTTGATTTGAAAGTATTTACTGATGCTGATTGGGCAGAAAACATTGATGACAGAAAAAGTACAAGCGGAGGAGCATTCTTTCTAGGAAAGAGATTGGTTTCCTGGACAAGCAAAAAGCAGAACTATATATCCCAATCTACAGCAGAGGCAGAATATGTTGCTGCAGCAGTAAATTGTTCAAATGTTGTTTGGTTTAAACAACTATTGGCAGACATGAAAATGGAAATCAAAGAACCAATTGTTATGTTCTGTGATAATACAAGTGCAATTGACATGTCCAAGAATCCAGTGATGCATCCCAAAACCAAGCACATTGCAATAAAATATCATTTTGTCCGAGAATTGGTGCAGGACAAGGAGATCAGATTGGAATATATTCACACAAAGGAACAAATTGCTGACATATTCACAAAACCATTGGCTAAGGATGCATTCTTGTATCTAAGAGGTAAGTTAGGGGTCACTCCCCTATCTGAAATTCACTAAAGAAAATTTTTAGTGATGCATCAACTCATCCTAAGTAGTTGATGCAGTATAATCAGGAAAATATTGCATATGAATCAGTACAAAAGGTACATTATAACTCAGATGAAGTCTTATTGTCTTTGGCATGTGTTGTCAAAGAGGGAGAGTTTTACTGTCATATCCTACTAAAATTTGAAAGAAAGTTCATTAAGATAAAGAGGGAGAGTTGTTTGATAAAGAGGGAGAGTTTCACCGTCCAAAGATGAAGTTACTTCATAGAGGGAGATTATTGAAAGAAGGAGTGTTCTCTATCCAAAGGGAAAGTTATGTTGGCATGCTGCTGTCATAAAAGAAAAGACCTGTTTTCAAATTTCATTCTGCTATGACATGTTGTGTTGCCATCAATGCCAAAGAGGGAGATTGTTGGATACAATTGTTTAATTGTGTATTGTCTTTGATGTTACACAAATGTCATATCAGTCTACCGAGCTCAGAATGTTCGGCAAGGTAGTTAGACAGAGTCTACCGAGCTCAAACTGTTCGGCAAGGTAGTTAGACAGAGTCTATCGAGCTCAGAATGTTCGGTAAGGCAGTTAGATAGAGTCTACCGAGTTCAGACGGTAAGAGAAGCAAGTCACAGAGTCTACCTAGCACTCCAGTATGCTATACCGAGTTCGCAGTCTTTACCGAGTTCAGTCGGTCTTCGAAGAATATGTGAAGGAAAGTCAGTCTTTACCGAGTTCGCAGTACTTACCGAGTTCAGTCGGTTACCGAAGAATCAGCAGTGTTCACTGAGCATCAGTGAAATGTTTATGCAGCCGACCGAAGCAATATTTATTTATTGAAACTTGTATATGTAGCCGACCTATGTAATATTTATTTTAACTTGTAATTGGGCCGACTTGGTAACCTGAATGATATATATAAGAGATCAAGTTGCGATTTCGAAGTGTGGAGAAGTATGAAAAGTATGGAAATGTGAAGGAGCAGAAATGTGCGAATTCTGATGAAGGATCAGTGATATCCTTGAGGCGCAGAAAAGATATATGTGATCAGTAAGGATCTATTGGCTCAGAACAGAGATCTGTATTAGCAAGATAAGTTGTATTTAATTCAGATCACTTCATTGTTGCTTTCTAACCATTGTAGGAGTGATACCGAAATCTCTTAACAGAGTTGGTCTAACAACCATTCTTGTAAATCCTCTGACAAGGTGACAATTCGGTTGAATTGTTCTTAAGACCTTTCACAAGGCCACTCCTAGCAGGGTGATTAAATCCTGTAACAGGGTCACACCTAACAGTGTGTTTTGTAACCTTTAACAGGGTTGGCTCCTAACAGGGCTCACTTCAGAAGAGTGAAAATCAGTAACTAGTTACATTGGTGGTTTTCCCAAAATTGGGTTTCCACGTTATATCTGGTGTTACTTGTGTTCATGTTATTTGTTTTATGCATGTTAATGTTTAATGAACACTGATAAGTTAATTTACCGAGTTTCAGCAGTTTATATTTAAGACATCTAAGGGACTTGTGGATTTATTTTTGTGGTAACTGATTCACCCCTCCCCTCTCAGTTACTCCATCCATATTTCCAACAATGTTTTGATTAGAAGTCTTCTAGTCTTTAACCCCTTAGAAATTTTGCATGGACAATAAAATTTTCCATCACCTTTTATTTTCAAGTTAGACCACAATCTAGCAATTGTCTCCTTATTTTGTTGTTTGTTGATATTGTCTAACATGGTCTTCCTTCATAGGCAAGAAAATAGAAATTATTGTTTGACATGGTCTTTCCCTCAGGAGCTGGCAGATCCTGCCTCCATACTTTAATTCTATTTTCTCAAAGGACAATCCTAAAAATCCATGCATTGCAAACAACTTTTTACACCTTTGTTGGTTGTGGTGGTGTCACAAAGAGTTTACATCAATAAATGAAGAACATGCCAATACTTTTAATGCAGCAGTAGAAGTCTATCTCTTATTCAATATCTCTAGTGAAACCCCTATGATCTTTTGTTGGAGTAGAATTTGTTATATTCTAGAAAGGGTCTTGTCCTTTGTTGATGGGATATTCATCTACCTCAAGAAATAATTGTTCTTATCTCCAACAAGAAGTGGAACTAAATGAAGATCTAGCACCATGAAATTAATCCTCAAAAGGATTACTATAGTTAGTTTTGGTAGATAATGATCTGGGCAAAATACTAATGTGGCTTTATGAAACATTATGTACTAGCTTAGCATACTCTAACAACTTTGGTGCGACATGCTACATCCAATTAAGTCTCCATCGGTATCTCTATTGTGTTTATGGATTGGGATTCAATGCACTCTTTTTATACACAGATTTTATTTTCAACTGAGGAGGTTTGTATGTACTTACTTGTCTTTCGATTGTATCCCTATTTCAAGAATTTCTTCTATCAACAAATCATTTGTTGTAAGTTGTACAAGTGGAAGCTTGAACATGCCTTCCATGCTAGCCTTGTTGATACGTTCAACACCATCTTGTGCAACAAATCTTTAGAACTCCATTTTTTTGAATTGAAGAGTGAGTAGTAGGGACAATCTAGGACACTTACAGAGGTTTTGCAAGAGAGATAAATAGACCTAAATATTATGGCTTAATAATGATCAATAGGTAAACAGATAAGAAACTCTCAATATCAAAATGACTTTCTCAATTGTCTTTACTAGAAATGGATAGATCTGCTAATAATGGCTTTATGGCTGTATGTCAACTTTAGACTCAATCCAAGAAGAGCTATAACTAATATGCGATATCTAGATTTATGATCTCTATAATATAACAATACAATAATTATGTTTCCACGCATCTATACCACAACACAAACATCATGCTAGTGTTCAGCCATAGCAATTGATATCCTAATTATAGAATGTGAAATATGCACATAACTATGAATAAAGATTAAGAAAAACAAAGAAAGATGTTTATTGCAAACATAAATGACTAATGGACAAGAATTGAATTTATTGTAGATAGTTTTGAATATAAAATTCACTTATTTGTGTGCATTTAGTAACTCATGTACTTGTGGCCAACCATTTATCTCTTTCATAAATTAAACACTTATTAATAACATTAAATGGCTGAGTAATTATGTTTTATTAGAAATTGAAAATAAAATATTTTATTTCAGGACACCTCACACTATTCCCTATCATATTTTAGACTCTCGGTTTTGTTAGTAGTGGTTTGATGTCTTTGGAGCTGATCATTGCATTTCTTTAGTTACGTTTGCCAGCCTACTCCCAGCCTGTGCCAAAATGGGAGCTTTGGAACAGGGTATGGACATCCATCAAAGCATAAAAGATAGAGGAATTTTGTCAAATGTAGTTGCAACTGCACAAAATGGATTTGTTGAGAAGGCTTTAGAAACTTTCAAGCAAATGCAATCGGTAGGTGTAAAGCCAAATTCCACGACCATTGCTACTATCCTCTTTGCCTGTGCCAAAATGGGAAATTTGGAACATGGTATGGATATTCATCGAAGCATAAAGGATAGAGAAATTTTGTTAGATGTTGTAGTTGTAATTGCCTTGGTAGACATGTATGCAAAATGTGGAAGCATAGACAAGGCACATGAACTATTTGATAGAATGCCTAAAAGAAATGTTGTCTCGTGGACTGCAACGATTGCTGGATATGCACAAAATAGATTTGTTAAAAAGGCTTTAGACGCTTTCAAGCAAATCAAATTGGAAGGCATAAAGCCAAATTCCATAACCTTTGCTAGCATCCTCCCTGCCTGTGCAAAAATGGGAGCTTTGGAATAGGGTATGGACATCCATCAAAGCATAACGAATAGAGGAATTTTGTTAGGTGTTGTACTTGCAAATGCCCTACTTGACATGAATGCACAATGTGGAAACATGGACAAGGCTCGTGAATTGTTTGATACGGTGCCACAAAGAGATGTGATCTTATGTGAACAATCAACACGTGCATATACGGGAGGAAGGGATTGCTAATACAAAATTGAACGCTCACTCCTCAATCAAAGTTCTATGGTTTTATGAGATTAAACTAGGACAATTAACCACCACATGTATATTTTTTGCAACATGAAATTAAAAAGTAGGGCAATTTGAATCTACCTCCTACGTGGGATTGCCTTCGACGTAGGTTTGATGTTCTTGGGGGTTAAAGTCGCCATGGATGCCTATGCAGGATTGCAATTCACAAATGAATTCCCCGCCTCTTTTTTTATTTTGTAATGGCCACTGTCATCGGAATTATGACAAACTCGAGCACTTTTTTAAAAAAAGAAAATTCTCATTGCTAATGCCTTCTTCGTCAAAACCAAATGGGTAATTTCCATCAGAATTACGACAAATGCGGGCATTTTTTTTAAAAATATCAAATTTGGCCACAATATACCTTCTCCGTCAGAAACCTCAGTCAAAATCTAGTCCAAATGTATTAGTGGAAAGGCCTCTAGGATCAGCTCGAGGACAAGAGAAGGCCTAACCAATGAAATAGGAGGGACATCCTGAACGGGCACCACATTCATAGCGATGGGTGCCCGACATCATTTTGCTCTAGGAGGGGATGGAGGGATAGGAAGTGCCAACGTGGTCTATGATGTAGGTGTAAGTGAAGATGAAGGAACTCGACGTGAGTGATTCCCCTTCGCATAGTGAGATGGCTTATGAGTATCAGCAATGATAGGAAGCTCAAAGGGTAGATGAGACATGGACTTTGACAGCATGGGTGCCTTTCCCGTGGTTGCGCTAGGCATAGTTACAGGAACAATAGACACTACTAGAGGCTGTGTGGTCTTAGGAAGACGAGGAAGCCTCGGTGCGAGAGCTGGTTTAACCCTAGCCTCTATGATGAAGGAGGATGTCACACAACTCGTTCCAATATTTTGATGCAAGAGGCGAGAAAGATATGACAAGTTGCACAGACATAGAAACCAACTCCCCCTTCTTATATTTATAACAGACATGGTATAAAAGATCAACACAGGTAAGCATGGGTCCCACTGGAGAAGGCCAAAATTGGTTCAAAGAGAAGCCCCCATAGGTAATCAAGGGTCGGTATCCGAGTAAGTGCACCAAGATGGTGAACAAAAGGACGGGTATAAGTGGCCACTTTTTTTTTTTCGAAAACGGGTAAACGTGAACTTCAAAGAGATATTTGAAGGTCATGCACTAAAAACTAGGAGTTGATAAAATAATAAGAATTGTAGTTCTCTAAATCAAGTTTCTAAACTACAAATTTTTTTCAAAATTGGATAAGATTAAGAGGGTCAAACCTTTCATGCACGAAAAATGGATATTGATTTTTTTAGAAACATATTACATAGCTGTTTTCATGCACTACACAAAATATATAGCTAGATTTTCTAGTTAGCAAAACCATTTGGTAGGATGATAGGTAAGAGTGAGATCTAGAAGTTATGTATTTTTTTGTAATTTTCTGCTGATTAATTTGTTTTTTAATTATTTTTTGAAGTGACCGCATACTGAAAATTTGGTACCTGTTCCTACGTTGGGCATAACTTGCATCAAAATAATCGAAAATGAAAACTTCTTTTTTTTAAAGTGTATAGAATCTAGTGTAGAACAATAATATGTAATTTATTTTGAATTTGGTCAATTATATCAAAATTTATTAAAAAAATGGTAGACATATGTCTGTGAGGACTATTAAGGCACTAGTAAAGAAAATTAAAGTTTACTATGCTAATGTTGTCCAAAAAAAGAAAAAGTCATATGGTCAGAAAACTGAGAAGACGTGTGAGATTTTGGTGGTAATTTTAGGGATACTCAATTGATCATTTGTAAACCTTATGATGACAAAGTTGATAAACCATGTTGGAAGATGAAAAAACATGTAAAGGGACAAAAATGGGGGGGAAACGGGCTTGCAAGCCTTAGGGTCATTTTCCAACCCTCTTACCAAGCCAAAAACTGCATGGGTTCTGAAAAATAAAAAGTACTATTCACAGTTCTTCATAACCCACACAAGTTTTGAAAAAAAAAAATTACTATTCACAGTTCTTCATAACCCGCACGGCTTTTCAAAAACAAAAAGCACTATTCATAGTTCTACATAACCCGTACAGGTTATGTAGAACTAAAACCATTATTTTGTGTTTCACAAAACTCATAGGGGCTATGAAGAGAATAATGTATGCTTGTAAACTTAGCATTTACTACACATATGTACAGACATACATATATAATATGTGTTTATATGTGTATATATGCATATCTATAGTTATATATACATATATTAATATAGATATACGTATATATGTTTGTATACATGCATGTCTTCCTTCTTTTCCTCTCTCTCTCGTCTTCCTTGCCCATCACTGTATTTGTCTATTCAAAGCCCTAATTATCCTCCTCGAGTTCTATCTCATCTCTCTCCCCCTCACACTTCTCTCTTTGTCAAGTCTCTTACCCTTTTCTCCTTCTCTTTCTCTCTCTACCTCATGTCTCTCTCTCTCTCTCTCTCTCTCTCTCTCTCTCTTTCTATATATATATATATATATATATATATATATATATTTGTCCTCCCTCTACCTCTCTCCCAATCTCCTCTCTCTCCCCCTATCTCTCCCTCCCCCTCTCCTTATCCTATTCTCTCTCTCTCTCTCTCTCTCTCTCTCTCTCCTTTTCTAAATCTCCCTGTCTCTCCCTCTCCCTCTCCTCCTCTCCTTTTCCCAATCTCCCTCTCTCCCTCTCCCACTCTCCCTCCATCCCTCTCTCTCTCTCTTCCTATCTCATTCTCTCTCTCTAACTCTCTCTCTCTCCTCCTCTTTGTTTCCCAATCTCCCTCCCTCCCCCTCTCCCTCTGCCCCTCTCCTTTTCCCAATCTCCCTCTTTCTCCCTCTCCCTCTCTCTCCTTCTCCCTCTCTTATTTTCCCAATCTCCCTCTCTCTCCCTCCCCCTCTCTCTCTCTCTCTCTACCTTCTCTTTCTTTGCCTATCTCTCCTTCTCTTTCTTTTCCTATCTCTCTCTCTCTCTACCTTCTCTTTCTTTGCCTCTCTCTCTCTCTCTCTCTCTCTCTCTCTCTCTCTCTCTCTCTCTCTCTCTCTCTCTCTCTCTCTACCTTCTCTTTCTTTGCCTATCTCTCCCTCCCTTCCTATCCCCTTCTCTCTTTGTCTCTAACTCTCTCTCCCTCCCCCTTTCCCTATCCTATTCTATCCCTCTCTTCCTACTCCCTACTCTCTCTCTTAATCCTATTCTAACCCTCTCTTCCCTCTCTCTCTCTCTCTCTCTCTCTCTCTCTCTCTCTCTCTCTCTTCTTAGGTTGATTTTTTATTATAAAATATAATGTTCATCAACTTTTTGTTTTTTAAATTGTTTTTGGCTAGGGGAGATTGGGAAAAGGAGAGGGGGAGAGAGAGAGAGAGAGAGAGAGAATAGGAGATATAAAGAGGGAGAGAATAGGATAACGAGAGGGGGAGGGAGAGAGAGGGGGAGAGAGAGAGGAGATTGGGAGAGAGGTAGAGGAAGGAAAAAGATGGGGAGAATAGGAGAGAGAGAGAGAGAGAGAGAGAGAGAGAGAGAAAGAGGGTGAGAGACATGAGGTAGAGAGAGAAAGAGAAGGAGAAAAGGGTGAGAGACTCGACAGAGAGAGAATTTTGAGTGGGAGAGAGATGGGATAGAACACAAGGAGGATAATTAGGGCTTTGAATAGACAAATATAGTGATGGGAAAGGAAGACAAGACAGAGAGGAAAATAAGGAAGACATGCATTTATACAAACATATCAAAACCAAAGAATATACTCTTAGAGTGAGATAGTGCCACTTTTCTCTTGCAGAGTGATTATTCTCAAAACTAGAGCATAGACTCTTAGAATGAGATATCATGCCTTTCTTGACACTTGTACTATACATTCTATATAGGTTGTAGCATACTTGAGCATAGACTCCTATGAGGTGCTTCGAACCTCACTTTCACATGATTGCTCTTGAGGTTGGGTGGAACTAACAGTGTTCCCTTTCTCCTCCCTTACATGGATCACCCACACAAGCTCTGGGGGATAGATTTCCATGTCCTTCTCTCCATGGATCACCTAGTTTTAGGGGCGAGATGTCCATGGTTTTTTTCTTGTTCATCTCTCTTCTCATGGATCACCAAAGTGTGCATTCATGTTCTCTCTCTTCTTCCTCTCATGAACCCATAGTTTTTCTATTGATCATTCATGGGCGATGTCATCTTTTCTCTTTTATGTTATTGCTTGTGTTTATGTGATGGCATTGGTCTTTGTGTTTTGATTAGTTATTCAAACATCTGGGTATTGAGGTCTCTTTGGCTAGTTGGTTTGTCATCTAATGTCTTATTTTTGTCATGTGTCTTGTGTGCTTTTTTTTTTTTTTGTGCATCTTGATCCCTTTTGTTTTATGTGCTCTTGCATATGTTTGAGTGAGTTAAGATCCTAAGATAGGGGGACTTTTGTTCCTCAAGGTTAGTGACATCTTATACTCCTTGTGGTATTTCTCTGTATCTCTCATCTTCATCTCTCTCTTTCATCTACTTTACCGGTAGTAGTGGCATAGGCCATACTCCTACTAAAGAGGGGGTTAAATGTAGTGTCATAAAATTGTGCCTCCTACAATTTTAACCACATTTAAGGTCCTCACCTTGGCTACGACATACTCCTTCCTAGCCAAGACCTCTTTCTACATTTTCACCACTTGACCCCTTCCTGTTTGAGCCCTGAGGTAGTCTTAGGACCCTATCAGAGCTCCAAGATAGGGTAGGACAAGGGTCTAGTGCCCCTGTACCACCCTCTTAGGGTGGCCCCAAGATAGGTCCCCATGGCCCTATCTGCACTTCGGGATCCTAAATGTCCCCGATGTCGACCTTTACTGAGATGAATTAATCTTCAAATGCATGTATAAAAGGGAGTTGGTTTTCTCATTTGTGGAGGAGGCAAATTTTAAGCAAGAAT
Source organism: Cryptomeria japonica (assembly GCF_030272615.1). Lineage (NCBI taxonomy): Eukaryota > Viridiplantae > Streptophyta > Pinopsida > Cupressales > Cupressaceae > Cryptomeria > Cryptomeria japonica. The sequence continues at coordinate 722,116,865 of NC_081409.1, forward strand.
TAGATAAGAAATCATAGGCGAAGATATACATCACCAAGCATTCAAGCATTCAAGTCTTCTTCATTCTTCCATTAGAGAAACATTACAACATTCATTTGCAAGCATGTATGTATGTTAAGGTTTTTTCATGTAACATGTCATTTCATGCAACTTGTGATTGCATTCAAGAAGAAAACCAATCATCATCAACAAGTTGCAGATCTACAAGGTATTCGCTTCTATTCTTTGCATTCAAGCATTTGCAATTACTTTCTTTCAAGGTTGATTCCTCAACCAGGGTTTGACTGAGGCAAACCCCTATTCACAACCTCTTTCCCTCTCTTTTTTGTGTGTAGGTTGTAGTTGTGCAGTTGTAATTGTAGGTTTGGGCTTCATTTGCAGACACAAAAGAACCCTTTTCATTTCATGGATTTTGTGGAGGATCATGTACACTCCCGCCACGATCCTAAAGAATTTTCTCCAGATTTGCAAGGCAGATCTGTATCAGTCTAATTAGATTAGATCCAAAGTTACAACGCGATCCTGAACCGGTAGCTCCTCATTTCACTCATTTTCTCTCTCTTTTTCACATAGTTAACAAGTGAACTTTCTCATTTACAAAAGAGGGTAAATCACACTTCAACCCTTGCAATCCATTAATCTTCAGATGCATGTATAAAAGGGAGTTGGTTTTCTCATTTGTGGAGGAGGCAAATTTTAAGCAGGATTTAGATAAGAAATCATAGGTGAAGATATACATCACCAAGCATTCAAGTCTTCTTCATTCTTCCATTGGAGAAACATTACAACATTCATTTGCAAGCATGTATGTTTGTTAAGGTTTTTTCATGTAACATGTCATTTCATGCAACTTGTGATTGTATTCAAGAAGAAAACCAATCATCATCAACAATTTGCAGATCTACAAGGTATTCATGTCTATTATTTGCATTCAAGCATTTGCAATTACTTTCTTTCAAGGTTGATTCCTCAACCAGGGTTTGACTGAGGCAAACCCCTTTTCCTCTCTTTTTTGTGTGTAGGTTGCAGTTGCGCAATTGTAATTGTAGGTTTGGGATTCATTTGCAAAGACGGAAGAACCCTTTTCATTTCATGGATTTTGGGAGGACCGTGTACACTCCCACCATGGTCCTGACAAATTTTTTCCAAATTTGCAGGGCAGATCTCTATCAGTCTAATTAGATTAGATCCAAAGTTACAACGTGATCCTGAACTGGTAGCTCCTCATTTCACTCATTTTCTGTCTCTTTTCAACATAGTTAACAAGTGAACTTTCTCATTTACAAAAGAAGTTAAATCACACTTCAACCTTTGCAATCCACTTGGAATTCATATCCTTGTCTCCCTTGAATTTGGATCTAGTGGATTCAAGCCCCTCTTTTGAATGTAAAGTTCTCCCAAGTGAAAATCATCTTAGTGACTTCCTTTCTCTCTCCTAGGTGGGGAGTCATTGGGGTTTACAATTTTCCACTTTACATCAATAAACAAACAAAGTTCAACAAAGAGATTAAAATGAATCATTTCGTGCTTTTCAATTTGTTGTTCTACCTTAGAAAATAGATCAATTACCTCATGTGTCATAAGCAAAGCTACTATGACTGTAAGTGCTTGACTCAAACTTGGCAGTGAAAGGATTTGATTTGTTTGAAACTTACCCAATAAGGCCTTGATTCACTCATTCTTTGCTTCCATTACCCTTGTAAGATTTTCCTCATATTTCCTTTTTTGGTCCTCCATCTCTTTCTCACAGAGATTAATCTAATAAGCCAACTCATCTTCTTCGATGTTATTAGTGTGTTGTCTAGAAACCATCATATTTTCTTCTTGTGGTAGATCTTCATCATCTTCTTTCCATTTCATTAATACAAAACTAGGAATATCTTGCTAAACTTGTGGACCTTTTTCCTCATATGTGTCCTACAATGGATACTTAGAAACCATGGAATTATGATGCTCCTAATGGGCTTGACAAAAGGTTGGCATAAGTATGTTCTTGAACTGAAAATTAGTTCAGGGTCCCATGGGGTGTGCCAAAAATTATTGTCACAGAGGATGCACCTGCCTCTGCTAAGTAAATCAATATCAGTACTTAGGAAATCCTATGCAACATGGAAATGAAATCAAGCTTGTGGGTTAGCTCATAATGACATTGAATCTTTGGGTTATGGGTTGGCTCCCTTTGAAATTGCTCCTAAAACTATAAAATGGGTGTGGAAAAGATTAAAAATTGGTTTGAAATGCTAAAACTAGAAACTATTCTAGGAGGTGATGCACCAAAATTATGATGAAAATAGCCAAATGACTCACAAGAATATGATAGAACCTCATTCACACAAATAAATTTTACTCTTCAACCACATAAGTATTTCCTAGAAAGGCTAAGGAAATTCTATACTTGGAAGGAAAACTAGTTTCACAACCAAATTGACAGATAACATTTCTACACAAACTAAAACATGTGATCTAATGAAAATCAATGATGCATGCACATAAAAGAGATTGAAGCTTCAAGGTTTCAAATGAAACACAAAAATTACTTCAATCAAATCTATTAAGAACATACACAACTACCAAGGCAAACACATGGAATCCTAAAATATAAAAGGAATCTTTCTAAAGATATAATACTAAAAATTGTTGTAAATATCTCTATATCAATGAATGATGTGCTATAAATATTTGAAAATCCCCTAAGGAAAGATAATAAAAAAGGCAAGAACTAAGGAGAAACTAATAAGTTTACCTTTATATAGAACAATAGGGTATGCAAACCCTAAACAAGAAATAACTACACTCTCCAAGATGAAGTTAAGTCTCCAATCCGAGCTCAAATGAAAAGCCTCAAAAATAGGTGCCAAAACTGCATGAAGAGATGCCCAAACACTGCCAAATGGTCCTCATATGAATGCATAACCCAAGAGATCCTCAAAATAAGTTTGAAACTGTCAAAAACTATCTCATCCCCACTCAAACTGTTGTTGAGATACTCTTTCTATTTTATGCATGTATGTGTAATAATGGGATTTTTAGAATGAATATTAAAGTCCAGTCAACATGACATTCACTTTTAATATTTATTACATATGCATGATTTATTCCCTTATTATGTCTATATAATAAATATTATAAGTGATTTATAATGATATCACTTTAATGTTTATTTTACAATTTTAGTTATGCACATATGCATAAAATAGAAAAACTTCTAGTGCCAAAACATATTAATTATTTATTAAATTAAATATAAGTGTAAAGATTTAAAATCGTTATACTATTTTTATTATTTACTTCTATTTAAATAAATAAATGATTAATAATTATTATATTATATCTAGTATATTAATAATGGCATATTATATCTTACCATTATTAATATATTAAATATAATAAATTATTAACAATATTAATTCAAGCAATGATTGTATTAGTTACATTACACAACACTTAATTTATAATTAAGTAGGAGCCCAAGGCTCGACCACTATACAATAGTTAACAACAGTTTTTAAAAGAAAACAAAGCCCATAAAAATCCCAAAGGGATTAGGGTGTGGAGAAAAAAGGAACTTGAAACCCTAATTTGCATTCATCATTCTTTTTGTATTCTGAAGAAACACAAATGAACCACTAGGGGGGGCATGAATCAGTGGTAACACAAAAATTGCATTTTCTAAAAGATTAAAGCTCTAATAACAATGATCAAGTAGTAGTGAGAAAATACACTAAACAAATCTGCACAAGCCCGCAACAAAAAGATATATGAGGAAAACCAAAGATGGGAAATACATTGGTGAGAAATGTTGCTAGAGTCTACTGCTCTAATCTAGCCTCACAGTGGAAATAGTCTAATTACAAAGTTTATGAGCACAAACCCAAATGAGTAGCAACCCCTAATCTTTATGGGGACCAACCCAAAGGAGCACCAACCCCTTATCTAACCACCCACTTTGATGATTACAATAATCAAGAATTACAACTACAAGTTGAGTATCTTGTTGCAGATGAGGGGCAAAATGTAGAAACCTAAAATTGTTCTACCCTAATAAAATAAATATTTTATTTACTTGATTATTTTATCCTAGGTCATCTATTAATTAAATAAATTTATTTAATTCATTCATTAATCCTCTTCTAGCCTCTCCTGATTGAAATATAAACATTTTCATTTATTTAAATTATCCTTTCCCTAAATTAAGTAAATATTTTATTTATTCAATTGGCCCCACCTCTTTTATTAATTAAATAGATATTTATCTATTTAATTTATTCATTATATTTTTCCCTCCATGACACTTTGCATTCATCTCTTAATTTTCCTTTAACCACCTCTCAAATATTTCATTATTTCGTATGCCTACCCTCTAATCTAAGCTGACCATTTATCCTTTCACCTCTTAATCACATCCCTCTATTTCTAGGATAGTCTCTATATAAGAGGATCCTTTCATCCTTATCAACCCTAACTAATGTGATCATATCCCTAACAAGTGAATCAATCTTCATGCGACCTTTCATGTGATCAAGCAATCAAGCATCTACACAACCACACTCCATTGTTTGTTGAGCTCTTGTGCACAATACAAAATTAGAGAGCAGCCATATCAAGCAAGATTAATGGAGGTCAAACCCTACTAAGCATGTGAAAGGTATAATCGTTTTATTTTTTAATATTTTGCATGTTTTAGGTTCTTCATTGGTGTATGGTGGATCTTAATTGTAAAACTAGGGTTTTATGTGGTTGGATCTTTGTTGGTTTTACGATAATTTTCCATTCTATTTTCAGTGTATATAGCTATCGTATTTATAAAATTTCTAATGTTTTCATGAATTGCAAGTGAAAAAAGAATCTTAGAAGCTATACTTGATCATATGATTTTATTGGAAATAATTTATGGCATGCCTTAATGGCAGCCAAATCTTCAAAAAGATTAATACTTTGGAAAATACATTGATAAAATTACCTTCACTATTACTCACATTCTTTTCTTAGAAAATTTGTTGAAGAAAAAATCTCAAAGCATATGAGAAGGATTCAAATAAGATCTTTTCTTGGGATAATTCATGACAAAACATTATCAGCTATTTAATTCTATTTTAAAGGAGAAGAGATAGAAATTAAATTTAGCCTAGGTATAGAAACCTAATCTATTACAACTAAATATCTTGCTTCTAGCCTAAGAACTCCACCTAGAAGAATTATGTCAATACATAGAGCTTATGCTTTCTTTATTTGAAATAATGGTATCCTTGAGGCTATTTAACAATGGAATCCTATTCTAGCTCCTACTTTAAAATCTTTACCTTCTTATTATATCTAAAAATTTCATAATTCCTACTATTTATACTCAATATGTAGCTATTTTATGCACAATCTATGATATAACACAAGTGAATATCACTTATATTTCTTACAACCTCCTTTAAAGGTAAATATTTGGAGTAGCACCATATATTTTCTTCAAGATAAATAAAAAGTGTGGTATATCTCTACAATTTTTTTAAAAAGAGAGATAATATATCCTTAATGAAGTAGTTGACTACTATAAAAAGAGTACCAATTGATTCACATATTATCAAATCATATTCAATAAGAATTGGTATAAGGAACTTGAAACTTGAATGAAGAAAATGCATATAGAGAATTATGCATGAAGGAAAGAAACATATAGTGTTGTATTATTTGTAGCAACACTGAAGGATGTGTTAGTATTGATTCATTAGTGTGTACCTAGACTCATTGTCATTCATGTGGACAAATTATTTATTAAGGAATGGAATTCTCCTAAGTTTTTCTTTGTAGTGGTGTTCAACATGTCACAATGCTCTCATTATAGCCGCATTCTACTATGAGATAGATGACCTTTCATTGAGAATCATAGTATAAAGGTTGAGGAAGGCTTTCTTATTTTAGGACGATAAGGATAAATTGGAGGAGATAATTATGGAAGTCCTAGAGAATTATTTTATGGAGGGGACCACCATGAAATTATAGATAAACTCCAAATTTCTTCTATGTTAAAAATTTACTAAATGAGTGACTTACAAAGCATATGCATCAACTATACTACTACCTAATACTAATGTCTCCAATAGAATGGATATTCTTAATAAATGCAATATTTTTACCCCAATCCTCTTGAAAATGTAAGTAATCAATTAAAGTTAAATTAAATTTCTACATCAAAAACCTACTATAGAAGGAGGAAAAAATAGTATTTATGTGAGATCAATCAATGACATTTTATCAATATAAATTAACAAATGTTTGGGTACCTAAAATCCACTAGCTTTGTTGGCCAAAAATCCATTCTTTTATTCTTTGGAGTCAAAATTGTCAAGGACATCATATATGCCTAGGTACTTGGTCATTGGAGATTACAAAGAGCTAGCCATAGCCTTCAAGCTCTTGTATTTTGTATATTAGCTTTTCTTCCATAGGTAGTTGAATGAATTCCCTTACAATTACATTCATTCAAATTGTGAGAGACAGAGGAATTTCATGATTCATAGCCAACCATGGAGACATACATATAATATTATCTTATTAAGCAAGTTAGGAGAACAAGGATAAAAGGAAACCTAATCCCCATTATATAACACAATTTATAGTCAATTTTGGTGTCCCTACCTGAAAAAATCCTCATTCTTGTCATGCCATGACAAGTTTTTGTAATTCCTTTTTCCTGCAAAGATTTAAATCCCCCCAAAGAATGTCCATATCAATTATGGGAATTTCTAAATGATGAAGAGGAAATGAATTTAGGCTCTCTTTTTTTAATCTAATATACCTTTGAGGAAGGTTGTGAAGGTGTTGAGATGCCAATTCCTAAACAATAGGAACTGATTTTTTATATTATTATTATATGAAATATATTGAATATTTTTTAATCATTTCATATATAGCATTAATTTAGAGAGATTAAATTTATCATTAATAAAAAATAAAATAAAAGATCTAAATTAATCTTAGTTAACTAATGAAATATGTACAGATTAAAATAAATTAATTTAGATTATTTTTTTTATTTAAAAGGTATAAAAATTTATTAAACAGAAAAAAAAAATTGTAAAGCAAGAATGGCCAATGACCCAAAAAAGAACAACCAATTCATATCCTCCCCAACTAATTTCCTAAATATATAAAATAAATCCAAAGCAAATGTCCTACATCTGCAACATTCTAACCTTGCATATGTTCATATGCCCATTTGACCAAGCAATGCACTCATATATTAACAAAATCTAAAGATCTATTTAAACTTAGAATTTGTCAAATAACCACAGCGTTATTCAATCATTTGTCATTTAACATATTCACCACCACTTGTGAACTATTCACAACAAATAGTCATTTTCCAACTAAGGGCACAACCTTTCTCCATAGAATAAAAAATGAGAAGAGCCTCAATGAAGTTTTGGATTAAGGGTAAACAGGTTTTGAGGGGACTAGAAACCCCATAAACAGGTTTTGAGGGGACCCGAAATCCGCAGGTTTTGAAGGCACCCGAAACCCTTTGATTTTACTAGGATCTGGAACCCACAAAACAATGCTCCTAATAGAAAAGAACATTAGTGAACCAGTAGCCAACCCACAAACTGGACACAACGTGTCCCAAACACAAAACAAGGGTTTTACAAGGCTCCCTAAACCTACAGAATATTGGAGTTTTGAAAGGCTCCCCTAACCTTCATCAAGGGTTTTAAACTAGCTCTGAAAAACCACCAAAAAAGGGTTTTCCCAAGCTCCCATAACCAGTAACATACTCATCAGCTTACCAACTTTACAACTAACCCTTAACCAAAAACCATCATTGGTTAGACTAGGCCCTTTAAAATTGTTAGCATCCAGCATGTCAGTGGAATGAACAAAACACACATGGGGGTTTTGAAAGGCTTCCCTAACCTTCATGACATAGACAAGGAGGGTTTTTGAAGGCTCCCTCAAACCCCCCCAAAATTGGAAAGCATGGTTAAAATCCCAGTGCTGACCATGAAAGTAATGACAGGTGGCCTCAACTAGCAACTCGAACAACATCCTCACCCAAAAGACCTTCTCCCACCAACTTCCCACCTCAATAGGGAAGAGGTCCACCTCAATAGGAATAGCAAGAAGGCAAAACTTCAGCTTTAGAGACTCTCTTGTAGCAAGACAAAACCCGACCGCTCTCAAGCACCAAATCTCCGCCTCCATAGGAGAAAGGGCCACACTTCAGACAGGCAAGGAAGACAACAGTCCAAAAGCCCCCAAAAAACAATCATGGACCAGCAAAGAAAAATCTCCTCCACCTCAAAAGGAGGACTATCAAGAATAGGGAAGAGAAAAGGGGATTGAGCAAAGGAAACCCTAACCCAGAATAAAATATGAGAAGACCAGAGGGTCTACTCACCCCTGAAACAATGAAACCCCTCCAAAATAGCCATACTCTGCCATGACCACATAGAGCCTCCATGAAGTTAATCATTTGAATCTCTTGAAATTAATTTAATATCAATTGACAATTGGCAATTTAAATGATACAAATTTAAATGTAAAGGATTAAGCGTTTACTTGTGGAAATTATAATAAAAAAGGCATTTGATATCATGAATAATTTTTTTATCTAGGCACAACAAACTTGATGTCCAAAGCTCCACTACATGATTGTTGTAGACTCCAAAGAACTCCTTATCACACAATCATTTATATCCTCATAATAGAAGATCATATTTTTAACTAATAAATTTGCACATAATAGAACATTTAAATTTGAATACTTTCATGTTAGGAATTGTGTTTCAACCTTGCACAACATTAAAATGTAGTCTGCTTGAATGAATTTTCTTGTATTGACAGGGATGCAACTCATCTATGAGCTCAGGAGCAGGACCCACTTTTGTTTCCATACTTGGACCACAAAACGTGGCAATGGAGATTCGATCTTTGTCCCTATTTGTGACCGCTTTGTGCTTGATGCTCTTATATATTCCATTGCTTATTACCTAAATCAAAATACAAAAATAATTTTTTTTTGGCATAAAAAATTAATCCCAATTATTAAAGCCAGGTACTCATCAAGAATGAAGTGGGGGGATTTTTCTATATACATGAAATCTTAAATCTATCTTAAATCTAGACAATCATTCACAACTTGAATTAAAAACCCAAAAGCTATATATACTGCATATGTTTGATTCATTTGATTATTCTTTAATGAATTTGTTGTATTCAATACCTATGATTGATGGAGACTAAGTTAGATTATTATCAATGCCTCCAAGCATATTAAAAAATGGATAAGCATATTAAATATCTCCAAGCATATTGAGGGACTAAGTTAGGTTATTATCAATGTCTCCAAGCATATTAAATATTCAGGAGAATAAGTTGATTCCCACCATGTTCTCAATCTCATCAAGGCGTGTTTCCTCCTCCAGCACTGGATATGATTTCTCTGATCGCAGGAGGGTTTGTTTACATTAAAAAACTATCATGTTTAATTCAGGCATGGTGTTTGATCCCTCCAATGGAACTTTAAAAAGGTTTTCAGTTCCTGTTGTTCAGGAATTGGCATCTCAGAACCTTCAAAGCCTTCCTGAAAGATATATCAGATCAGAGAAAGAGCGCCCAAATACCTTTCCTCTTCCTCATTTGGACATTCCTGTTATTGATATGGACATGTTTCTGAGAGATTCTAATCTCTGTCGGCAAAAGGAATTGGAAAAACTTGGTACTGCATGCCAGCAATGGGGATTTTTTCAGTTGGGTGTACATCAAAATTGATCGATTATATAATAGACTAACAATTGCTAGAGAGAAGACGTTTACATATCAAGAGCTTTTGACAATTGCTTCAAGGAAAGCTCACAACAGGGTTATCTTCCTAAGGCCATCATAATAAACCAGATAATGTATAGAAACCAGATTTTAGGAAAAGTTTCCTTTCTTAGACTATAGTCGTTTATCTATGTGATGGCATATTAATTGTGTGTACATGCATCCTTGTTACAGTGACTGTTTTGCTGTTGTCTTCTTTCAAATAACATTGCGGGTTGCTGTTCAATTTGTGTATTTGCACTTGTAATCTGAATTTTATTTTTTTCAGCTGCTTATTTGAACAAAAAAAATTGTTCACTATGTACAAAATTATTAAGGCATTACCCGTGATGGATTCCATATCATCCCTATTCTTTAATCTTGCTTATTTAAGTAGGATGGTATCTCTGTCTCCGTGACAGGCTGTGAATCATGGAATTCCTGTCTTTGATGGAAAGAATAAAGGGAATTGTAAGGGAATTCATTCAACTACCTTTGGAGGAAAAGCTCAAGCACAAAATGCAAGATATTGAAGGCTACGGGCAGGCCTTTGTAGCCTCAGATGACCAAATACTGGACTGGGCAGATATGATGTACTTGGCAACTCTGCCTCCAGAGAATAGAAAGATGAATTTTTGGCCAACAAAACCAGCGGATTTTAGGTACAGTAAATGTTTATGGTTGATCATTTTAATGGTCTCATGTTGATAATCATTGGATTGAACTCGTGTAAAGTCTCTTTTCCCTCTTTTTGCTATAAATTTGTAAACCTTATCTCCTTCCTCGACTCTGTTTTCTCAGTCCATTGTTTCTATCCATCTGACTTCTATCATTTTCATTTTCAATGTGATTACACTGCCAATTTGTTGCAGAGAAACCCTGGATCAATACGCTTTTTAAATTCAAAAGTTTGGCAATACAGTTCTTTGCCTTCTATCAGAGAACGCTGGGCTAAAACCAGACCATTTCATTAACATGTGCGGGAAAATGACACAGTTCATGCGAATGAATTACTACCCACCGTGCCCAAGACCAGATCTGGTTTTAGGGTTAAGCCCTCATTCAGATTCAGGTGGTCTGACAGTGTTGTTGCAGGATGATGAAACAGTGGGACTACAGATCTGTAAGGATGGTGAATGGGTCCCTGTTCAACCCATCCCTGGTGCCCTGGTTATCAATATTGGAGACATGCTTGAGGTAATGAAGATGATTTTTAGAAGTCTTAAGGCGAAAACAATATGTAGGAACAATCAAACTATGTTAAGACGTTTCAAAGAATGTTTCAATGGGTGTACATTTTTGAGCTTTTTGATCCAAGTTGTGAATGATTTCGTGTATTCAAGAATTCATGTATTATACAAAACTTTGCCGACTCCCTTATTGATTTACACTACTTGGGTTTGATTAATGGAGATTAATGTTTGATTCCACCAGATCAATATCAATTGTAATTTTTGTTTTTGTATTTTAATTCAGGTGATAAGTAATGGAATTTATAAGAGCATTGAGCACAGGGCAGTGACAAACATGGATAGTGATCGAATCTCCATTGCCATGTTTTGTAATCCAAGTGGGGAAACAGAAGTGGGTCCTGCTCCTGAGCTCATAGATGACTTGCATCCCTGTCAATACAGAAGATTCATTCGCGCAGACTACGTAAAGAATTTAATTTCTGGAAAACTTGAAGGGAAGAAGATTGAATTTGCCAAAATCAATTCATAACTTTTTAAGTTAAATTTGTTCAATATGGCTAAGATCCTTAGCGTTCAATTTGATGAACTTCTATCTTGAGATTTTTCGGGCTTATAATTTAAGCAAATGATCAGTGATAAGTAATTTAATGGATCGCATGATTAAGTAATGCTGATTTTCTGTGAGTTGTAGTTATAAATGTTAGTCATTAAAAGATCAGGAAGTGACACTCGATATTATTAAGGTCCAATTAAAAAAACAAATTTTACAGAGATTTGCTAAGGTAGTTTAGCAATATTTTTACAGAGATATCATGTTGCAACTCTCTTCCATTTATATAAGAAAGATCTTCAAATGTAACTATAAAAGTATGCATGTGTTGATGAAATATCCTAAGTTCTCTAGGTTGATACTATGTTGTTTCATTTTATTACTTCTGATTGAGGTCCCCTCTTCACTTTCTTCTGTTGTTCTGTTGGTTTATATGTAATCATGGAAGGATAGATATTTCCCCTCAATCTAATAGTTTTGCTTTTGCTTTTGAAAGTTTTTATTAGACGATAACATGCTTTCAGATTTATCTTATATAATATATATTTATATTATAAATCTTTTAGGCTTTTGGTCTTTTTCCCAAACGAAGTTATAGAAAAGATACTAAAAATGCTCAAAATTTTTAGAACAACTTAAATTAGTTTTCTTTCTTTTTGTGAGATGAATGTAACCATCAGTATAGAGGTTAATGTCCAAATACCTTAGAAAATTCCTTCAAAACCTGAGCAACCCTAACCACCCTTGCGAAAACTCTCAAAAAATCAATGTTGGGTCTCACAAGGGCATAACCCTTGTCCTTTTTGACATTAGCCTCAAGGATGGTAAAAAAAAATGAATCAATTTTGTTTTATATTGTCCAAACTTGATTTTGGTATCTTCGAATCACACCTCCAAAAAGCTTTCCAAAACAAGGTAAAAATAGGTATCTTTAAAAATGATGTGCTAAAGATGAAATACCAAAGACCTTCCATGAAACACAAACTATTGATTAGGAAAGCCCTTATGTCTCTTAAAAATGAGGTTACTCAAGGGTTTCAAGCTTCAAACCAATAAAATGCAGCAACAATAGAAAAAAGTATAATCACATAATGACCTTTAAGAGAGCCTAACATATTATATAATGACTCCCAAAAGAATGATCTAATCTTAGCCATAGATTCATTGCAAGCTTACTCTGATGCTTTAAATAAACCCCTGAAAATGAGCCAATAGACTCTTTATTTTCCAACACCCCCTTTTTATTTATATTTAATAAAAATCACTAACAATACATGTCTCTTAAATCATTATACTCAAAAGTGGAAATAACGTCTTTAGGCTAAAAGTCACTTAAATTGCATAAAAATATGTGCCCATAATTTAAGATCACTTAAGTTGCATAGAAAGATGTTCCCACAACTTAAAATTTTTTATGTTGCATAAAAAAGAAATGCCACAACTTAAGGGTAGCATATAAAGAAAGTCAAAGAATTTAACACTTACACAATGATGCTCTAAGACCTCTTCCTTTTGAGTAACCCAAAGAAGGATGGTCAATGTATACTTAAGCCTCGTGGCTTGAGTTGGGTACATTACATCTACTTCAGCTTCCCACATTCTATACTCAGCAGACGGGAGACCTTTTTCACGTGCTTTATCAAATTATGCAACATGTTTCACGTATATAGCGTCCTTTAAATAAAAAATTATTCACCTACTCATGGAGATCTAACAAATATTCGAGTCTTGTTTTATATAATCCTTCTATAATTCATTAATTAATACAAGTGGAGTCTTTGGTTTGAATTTTGCATCCACGTGGAGAAAACAACTACCGTTGGTTTGAATTTTGCATCCACAAATTATATGCCTATCCCATCAATGGTCGTGGCTCCAGTACACGAAGTATTTTTTTATGAAATGTTGACGTCTAATGTATTTCAAATAATCTTATATTAAATAATTTTATCATATTTAACATTTAACATTTATCATAATTTCAAATAATCTTATAATAAATGATTGCACTAGGTGCTGAAGGAGTCAATATATGATAATTAATGTTCATGCGTAGAAATATGCGCAGAAAGAGCTTCAATACTCATAATCTGTCATTCATATAGGAGTTTGACATTTATTATCCATACAAAATAATAATCTATATAAAAATAAAAAAATTCAAAATACAATACGTACAATAGATTTTTATAAGATTATCATTTGTTCAATCTTCATAATCTAACTTAAATTTTTTTATGGAAACTATTATATTATGTGGATTTAAATAAATAAACAAGTCATTATTTAGTGTAGAGAATAACTGCGGATACAAACACCTCATCTATTATCATCATTGCTCCCTTTTGAGATTCATACATTTTGAGCGGGTCAAGAGTTTGTTGTTGTCTTCTTCCAAAAAAATAAAAAATTGTTAATTATGTACAAAATTATTAAGTCATTACCCGTGATGGATTCCATAGCATCTCTATTCTTTACTCTTGCTTATTTTAGTAAGATGGTATCTCTGTCTCCATGATAGGCTGTGAATCATGGAATTCCTCTCCCTTTGATGGAAAGAATGAAGGGAATTGTAAGAGAATTCATTCAACTACCTTTGGAGGAAAAGCTCCAGTACAAAATGCAAGATATTGAAGGCTACGGGCTGGCCTTTGTAGGCTTAGATGATGTTAGCTACTGATATTCAGCACACATATACCAACACCTCTTTTGACTTTGTCTCATTCATTTCTAATGGCATTCACAAAGCCCTTATAGATATTAAGAAGAGTATCCCTATAACTCATTTTAGATGGTATTATTTATTGTGCCACATTCTTTTGCATGGTGGAAGGCTTAGCAATGGGGCCAGAGTTGAAGTTGAGAAAGGTAGATGAGTAGAGAAAGATTTTTCCAATTCAAAAACAGATACATATTTATTAAACATGCATTGTGAGAATTCCAATTAAGTCATATTTGAGGAATTCTTTGTCAATATTGTGATGTAAAATTTGGATTGACTGGTCAATTGGAGATTATCTGATAGGGTGAAGAGATTTTTGAGGCCCTTTCAACAAACGCCTTAGTTAGGAATGAATATTAGGGAGACTAGTTTTTCTACCCTAGGTACACTATCATTAGAGTTTATGGTGAGCCGGTTAAACCTCATGTTTTGCCTAGAGATGTACTAGATAGAATTGTTTTTTTTAGAAATCATTTGGCAGTTGAATGAGTTTGACAAGATTCATTTACTAAATAACAATAAGGGCTCCTTCATCCCACCAAGTCTATATTTATTTGATTTTGAGATCATAGGAAAAGAACGATTGGACTTGGTATATTTCAAGTTACTGCCATATTAAATGGCTTTTGAAAAATTCAAAAATTGTGATTCGAAACAATTTATTCACCACACCATGGCTGAAGTTAAATTAGAAGCCTTCAATAATGAATAGGATCATATTGGGGACTGAAAAATAAATGTTACTTCTGATGTAGAGGTTCAGAGGAGAAGAGAGATATGAGTTAAGGTACAAATGGTAGATGAAAAAATGAAAAATATTGACCCAACATACAAAGGGGCACACATTGATTTGGAGGACAGGCCTCATGATAGAATGATCAGAAGCTTTGAAATATGACAAGAGGAAGAATATGATGTCAAAGAATTAGCATGCTCTACATTAATATCTAATGATAAGTTTATGCAGTACTTGGAATTTAGGGACTTTGTCTTAAAGAACAAAAAGGAGCAATTTTCTAACATGGTCAAAGAAAGGCTAGCATTGGGGACTCATGAAGTTAGAGTTAGATTTATAGCCAAAGTCTTAGTTGAAGTCAATTTTTATATATAGAAGATGACCCTTGAGGAGGCAAGGCATATTGTAAGGAATAATGGATGTCTATTACTAGAAGGATTGGACCTCTTCTACAATTGAATGGGATTCCGTAAGAAGGGAATCTTCAAACTTCCCAACTTTACAAACTGAAGAGCAGGCTCAAGAGTTATATTTTGGATCAAGTTATAGCTCCCAATATGAGGCACTAGCGGTGTGGTCAATATTTTTGTGATGACTAGAAGCATCAGATTACAAAGAAGTTCAATATTCTTTAAGGCATTCTTCCAAACACTTCAGGCACCTTGTGCATGTTTCTACTTTTGTATGTATTTCTTATTTTAGTTGTGGTTGTAGGATTTAAAACTTCTTGTATGGACTTAAGGGGGATGTGGCTAACATCTATGTGGAAATAGATTTAAAACAAGGCTTTTACAACAAATTAGAGATAATCTCAGAGGTTGGCAGATGGAAGCAGAAAGTTCAGAGACTGGGAAAGGTGACTCCTGGTAAATGAATCATCCGTAATCAAATAGTCCACAATCGCTAGCATTGCAATCTCTCCCCTTTAAACAGTTGATGTTCTAAAAAATGATGAAATGAATCTTCAGATGGAGCACAAGGGATTGGCGTCTCCAACAGAACTGCCTGTTCTAGTTGTTGTTCTAAAAAATGATGCAATGAACCTTCAAATAGAGAACAAGGGATTGATGGCTCCATCAAAATCACCTATTCCTACAGGCTCATGCCATAATCAAACTCCAAGGCCCTCTCGGATCTCAAATGATTTGACTATAATCTTGAAATCTCAGTCACTCCCAGGTTCTGGTTCTCCCTCTTCTCCTCACCCTCCTCCTTCCCTTCCCCTGCTCATCCTGTCTCTAATTGTTAAGATCGAAAACAACAAGATTGTGAGGAGTTTGTTTGGCAAAAAGAAAACCCCTTCTCTAAGTAGGGAAGCCTTCAATATATTTTCTCAGAATCCCAAAAAGGTTTCCTAAAGAAAGAACAAAGTTAGGTGAAAGCGGGCAAGGGGTGCTCCAGTTTTAATAGAATCAAACAAAGGTAAACTTATGTCCCTAGCTAAGATTTTACAAGAGGAGGACGTTTTTACTAAAGACATAAAAGAAGACATGGAGGTCGAAGATGATTTCTCTCTCAGATGGATAGGTGTCTCCAGTCAAAGTCCAACCCATTTTACCTCTTAGCCCTCTGCCTCCCCCCTTGGAGCTCCCCTCAAAGGAACATTTTGATTGCTTGGATTCCTCATTAAATGATCTTTTGTCATCAAAACAATGCTTTAATATTTCATCTGAACTCCCTAACCCTCTGATGTCACCTTCCTTGATGCCACATGATTTGGAAATGCACCTGGATCAAAAGACTTAGAGACTTCTTCAGGATTATATGATTGATGATGAGGATAAGGATTTAGTTCTGGATACTCCCTTAGCTACAATGTATTCGAATATCAAGGAGAAAAGGAAACTAGGATTGAATCAGTTCATAGATGGAAAGGGGAACCCTGATTTTGGCACCTCTCCTCCCAAGAAGGGCCGCATATCTTTGAATGAAGCAATAACTCAAGAAAGGGCAGCGGCAAGCCAATCCAAAATCACAGACCTTTGGGAAGTAGGGAAGGGAAATACCCTTCCTAAACAACAATCAAAATCCTTTCTTGGAATGTTAGGGGCCTTAATGCCCCTAATAAACAAAGGGTGATTAAGAGAAGGATTCCCTTGGTCAGCACGGATGTTACCCTCCTCCAAGAAAATAAGTTAGATTGTCAACAAGTTGTCTCCTTTGGTTCCGAAATTAGCTCCCTTTTTCAAGCTTCTCTTCAATCAACAATTGCATCAGAAGGGGCTTCTGGGGTCTAATGATTATTTTGAAACCCTCTCAAGTTCATGTGGAAGGTGTTGCTTCCAATAGAAACTAGCTACTAGTAAAGATCACTCACTTACAAACAAATTCTTCCTTTTTTATCATCAACACTTATGGACCAACATCTCCTCAAAACAGGCAGATCCTTGAATTATCCCTAGATGGGGTCATATCCCAACTTTTGGATCAACAACTCATCATAGGAGGATATTTCAATGCTATTAGCTATGCATCAGACAAAAGGGGAGGCATAATCAGGCTAGGTAGATCTCAACAAGATTTTAATGATTGGATAGATAGGAATGGGCTTTTAGATATTGACTCAGGGGACTATTTTATATGGACAAATAGGAGAAAATGTTTTAGCAACATTTCAAAGAAAATTGATAGATTTTTTTGGTTGGGGGATCTCAGCTCTTTTCCCTTCTCCTTTCAGTGCTTGGTTCTAGTGTGCTTAGGATCTGATCACTTTACCATTATGCTATCCCTTCAAGGAGTCTTTGATACCTCCAAATCTTCTTTTAGATTTGAGAACATTTGGATGAAAGATCCAAATTTTCTAACCTTGATAGAAGACTGGTGGAAAGCAAAAACATTTGAAGGCTCCAAACTTTATTTCTTCATTTCAAAGTTAAAATATGTAAAAAAAAAACCTGTTGCAATGGAATTCTGATAATTTTAAGAACATTTTCTCCTCCAAAAAATCTTTAGAAGAGAGGTTGGTTGTTCTAAATGCAAAAATTATCTCTGAAGGCACGGATCAAGACTCCTTTGAACAAGAAAAGAGTTTGCTTATAGATTATGAGGATATCCTATCTAAAGAAGAAATTTTTTGGAAGCAGAAGTCTAGAGAAAATCGGCTCCTGATGGGTGACAAGAATACTAAGTTCTTCCATAATGTGACAAAGATTCGCAGGCGCATGAACATGATCTTAAAACTAGGTTTGAATCAGAACCAAACTATAGTAGACCCTAAAGAGATTAAGAGAGAAATAATCTCATATTACTCTCCTCTACCAAACAATGAAGATGGTTCCCACCTTACAGAGTAGAGAAATTTCTTGGCCTTGATTCCAAAGATCATTTCAAATGAACAAAATCAGAAGTTAAATGAAAAATTTTCACTGGAAGAAGTAACTCAAGCTCTTAATCAGCTTCCTTCTGGAAAGGCTCCTGGCCCAGATGGATTCCCTAATAACTTCTTCAAGAAATGCTTGCATATTTTAGGACAAGATCTTGTTGAGGCTCTGGAGTTTGCAGGAAGATCAGACAATTTTCTCAGAGAAATCAACAATACATTCATAGTCCTAATTTCAAAAAAGGAGAAAGCTTCTAAATTAGGGGACTTCAGGCCTATTTCACTCTGCAACATAGTCTACAAAATCCTCTCAAAAGTCATGACAAATAGAATGAAGCCCCTTATGGCTTTCATTATATCAAAAGAACAAATTAGATTCGTCCTTGGCCGTTCAATTCTTGATGGTGTCATTGTGGCCCAAGAAGCTATCCACACTCTTCAAAATACAAAGATACTAGGTATGATAATCAAACTAGATATCTCTAAAGCTTATGATAATCTGGATTGGTGGTTTTTATACAAAATAATGCAGGCTTTTGGTTTTGACAAAAAATGGATCAACTGGATATTTGAATGCATTTCTACACCCAAATTCTCGATCTTGATAAATGGGAAGCTAGTAGGTTTCTTCTCCTCCTCAAGGGGCATCTGACAGGGAGATCCTATCTCTCTATTTCTTTACATTATCATGACAGAAGCTCTAGGGAGGGCCATAAATCAAAACAATCTAACAACCTATTGGAAGGAGTCAAAGTAACCACAAACTTTGTTGTCACATATCAACAATTTGCAGATGATAACTTCTTGTTGGGTGCAACAAAAATCAAAGAAGCAACTCAACTAAAAATACTTCTAGAATCCTTTGGGAAGGCCTCGGGTCAAACCATCAACAAAGAAAAATCAAAAGTTTTCTTCTTCTCGACCCCTCCCCCCTAGAGGTTAAGATCCAAAGAATCTTGAACTGTGGAGCAGGCATCCTTCCCTATATACACCCGGGCATTCCAATTGATAGAGGATTAAGGAACACTAAACTTTGGGACCATCTAAAGCTAAAGATGGATCAGAATATAAACTCTTGGAAAGGGAAATGGCTTTCATGGGCTAGTAGATTAGTAATGCTCCAAGTAGTTATTTCGGCCCTTCCCATCTACCTTTTATCCTTATCCCTAACTGCTAGTGCAAATTCTTTCATCATCAAGAAGATGAGAAACTTTTTCTGGCAAAACACTGAAGAAAAATAGAAAATTTCCCTAATTGCATGGGATAAAATCATCAAACCTAAGTCTATGGGGGCTCTAGGAATCAAAGATCTTCACTTGCTGAACAAAGCATCAGGAGCTAAACTTGTTTGGAATTTAATTAAAGACCCCAAAGCAATATGGGTTAGGGTAATGGCAACTAAATATCTCACAGATGGGGATCCTCAAAACCTCCTTAGATCTAATTTTCATCTAGAGGGTTCTAGAACTGGGAATTTGATATAGTGTCTCTTTTTCAATGCTGGCCTCTTCCTTCTAAGGAAAGCACTTTAAGCCAGATTTTGGAAATTTGTCCTTCCTACCTTATTTGGGAAATTTGGAAAGAAAGGAATTGAAGAATTTTTTACAATAAAGCAAGAGGATTTGATTTAGTTTTAACCTCAATTGAAACCTCAATTGTTGAGACAGTAAATTGCAAACTAGCTTTCTCAACAAATTCTTCCAAAATCTTCTCTTCTTGGAATGATAGTATAAGAAATAACTGGCAAGGAATCAAGATTCCTCCTTCATTTGGGAAAAAACCTAATTCTTGAAAGGAAGCTATATGGTCACCCCCTAAGCAAGGTTGGTTCAAGCTAAACTTTGATGGGGCCTCCAAAGGTAACCCAAGTCCTTCAGGTATAGGATATGTGGTTTGAGATTATTTAGGGTCAATTATTGGAAAAATGGCCATACCATTGCCATCGGATACCAATAATATAGCATAATTCAAAGCCTTTCTTTTAGGCCTATTAGATTGCTTCAATCATGGGATAAGAAACATCATAGTAGAGGGAGATTCAAAGATAGCAATCAATGCAATTAAATTGAAGAAAACCCCAAACTGGCAGCTACAGGCAATTCTGGATAGCATAATTGATAACTTGGTCATATTAGAGAAATATGAGGTTAAACATATCTATAGAGAAACTAATATAGAGGTAGATGCCCTCTCAAAATTTGCAGTAGAAGGCATTTCTTTTCATTGGTGGGATCAGGATGACAAGCGCTAGGGTTAAACTATAGAGTCTTTTTATTATTCGCTAAACAGACTATCATAGAGGAAGGCTTTATTTTTAAATCTATAGCAGATAGCCTTCCATTGCTTTGGTGAGAGCAGGACCAAAGTTCCCAAGGTCAACCTTTAGAGAGTTAATCTATTATGCCCAGTAGTGGTTTCTTGTTTTCATTCCTCAAGCATTAACTCTTTCGCTTAAGTTTGGTGAAACGACTACTTTTTTGAATTCAAAATTTTCCGCCACCTTTAAGAATTGAAACTGACACGTCATCTCTGACATCACCTAATTTTGGCTTTTCTATCAGCAAATTTCCCACTCTCATCCTGAAAAGACAGTTTGTGATCTGCCATCATTCCAAGTACGAGGCATTCCTTGTCTATTGGATAGAGATTAACTTGTTAGCCGAGAGATTTGGCATGATTTTAGACAGATATCCTTCACCGCTTTTGTAGGCAAATTCATTGCAAGTCATTTATCATTAATTCATGTCGAAGACAATGCCTTCTAGCTTTTATTCAGCTTCCTCTGCAAGATTATCAACTGGTTTATCTCTACAATTGCATACATAGAAGATCAAGCTACTACATATTCTTGAAGCAATGTTTGGTGAGGAGCCGTTTGGATTTATCATGAGTGTCTACCCTAGACCAATCTCATGTTTAGGTGCGGACATTCCCACCTCTCTCTTTTCCTAAACCCGTCAAGTCTCTTTTAGGAAAATCATGGACCTAAGGCTGAAGAGGCTCCTCCTATTCCCGGAGCCAGCGGTCATCGTAGACATTAAGCTCATTCTTGGCAACAAGCACATTAGCAGGGAAGAATACCCTCAAGACAACACTAGCATCTCATCTCGGTTTGTCGCCTCCCTCATGGATCTACATCTTGACAAACAAGCAGTCTAGACCCTCACCAAAAGACTATTTCCTGATGACATCCTGCTTGAACTGCAAGAGGTCCTCAACAAGGCACATGATGACTCTGGGGCTCCTCGGACGAGTGAGAGAATTCTTTTCAATGTCCTGGGTGAGCTAATCAATTCTACCCATTTCTGCTTGACCTTACCGATAAGGACCTCCAAAAGAATAGAACCTTTGCAGGCATGGGCCTCAGATTCCTAAAATGGCATTTTCTTAGGGAAAATCTAGAAGATTTGGGCAAGGAAGAAGAATTTTTAGACTTTTCCAGGCTTAATGGTGTCCTGCCTCCTAAAAATAGAAGCAGAGGATCCCCAAGCGGAACAGAGTAGGCGAGGTGGTAGCAGAGGTTTTGGTCGTGCTTCTACTTGTGGAAGGGGTCATCCTCTACGCAGAGGTCCTCCTCTTCTATGCATATTCAGGGACATGGTTTCACATTTTCAGTCTTTAGGCCCTCTAGGCTATTTTGGAAATCTGAGGATTCATGTTGTAAATTCTCATTTGATTCAATATATTAATCTTACCATGCCTTTTATCGATAAAAAAAAAAAAAACTTTCCTTCTCTTTCCATAAAAAATTATAACCATCCTTTTATGTTCCTTCAAACATTAACACCGACATTTCGGCATCAATACTACAGCTATCAAGTTATTGAAAAGTCCCCATGACTATTCACTCTATTTGTGAATCGACATTTCGAGACGAGATGGCAACTTCTTTGGAGTTTATATAAAATATAATAACTTGTTGATAGAAACAGAAAGTCTAATAGACTGCCATTATCCATACCCCATATCGACCTTTGAAGAACTTTTATTAACTCCAAACTTCCGGCCTATCGGTATAATATGAAGAGTTACGAAGGCATTTTGGAGTGCCAACTATCATACTTTGTTTTCATTGGTGGTTTGATGGTTTGTCCCTGATTGGTAAATCATACAAAGTATTCGAAAAATGAAGACTTCCTTGGTATTTTGGAGTTGGTTAACAACTTTTCACATCGACATTTTTGATACAACTCATAACTTCTTATGTTAAGAAAAAAAATTGTCCATACTCAAGACTCTATACATGCGTTCACTATAATATATAACTTAGAACTTATCAAGATCGAAATTTAAGTTATTTTCTGACAATTAGCAGTTTTGATGTTTCTCAAAAACTCGATGTCATATTTAGCACGATCTTAAACAAATTTCAACCATAATATATATCTCGTAACCTTCTTGCAATTCATTGTCAAGAGATAATATTACGATGACTGTTATTTTTCTAATGCTAATCATATATAATTTTTAAAAATTTACAAGTTTTCCTTGACACATCTATCAACCTCAAACTCACATTGTTCAAACTAATCTTGTGGGCAAAACTCAATTCCATTCAAGTTGAACAAAATGCTTGATTTAATTGTTTTTTGAACTTCGTCAATCAAAAATCAAAGTTTTAAATTGTCTCAGAAAAAAGAACGTATTGACCCAAAACTTTGCCAAAGTCATCAGAATGCTATTAGGGATATCACCATAAACGGGTTTCACACCATCTTGTACAAATTTTCAAATTTAATTATTTGTGATTTTACTTTTGCATGTTGCACCACTGCTCCTAATGGTTTAAAACTAGGACCAACAACTAGCTCTTATTTGGGACAAAGACTGTGAGGGACGGAGCATGAAGCCATAAATTTTGGAAAGGATTACTACCTTAAGCATTGGAAAGCAGAGTCAAGGATAGGAAACAACATAGGTAACTAATTGGATAAACTAGAGATAAATAGACCTTTTTTTTTAACTAAAATATATACATGTTAGGTAGTCATACAAAGGCATTTACATGTTGAGAGAAACACATGTATGGAAAAGAGAAGTGTATTCATTTAACACTTGCAAGCTCAGTAGCTTGACCAAATTGACATATGTAAGATGAGAAATATTTTTGAACAAGAGACAAAACAACCATTTCTCATCATAAATTTTTTGAGCTTTATTGAAACATATTTGTACTCTCTATTGTAACATTGGTCATATGTTCAAACATCATATGGAGTACACCAGTATCTTCTATCTAGATATTATTTTGATGGTTTAGATTGGAAGAAATCAACCCATGAATCAGAAAACCTTTATATAGTTTGTGATGTTAGCTTCCAAGAGCATAGGGTCATCTTTTACTATGATATTTTCTTATTATTTTTGAATAATAATTTTAGAAAATTATTTTACTATAATATACAAAAATGAAAAAGAAAAGAGGACATTAGTACCTTCAGAATATTTTGTAGAAGCATGTCCATCTAAAAATAAAGGAGTAGGGTAGACACCTTCACCATAGAGGAAGCTTTCAACCAAGAAGTGATATGAATATCATGAGAGTTAACCTTTCTAGATGCCTTCATTAGATCTTCTATTAGCTTATTCCTTGCTTCATTGTTTGTATAGTTCCCTAAAACATCCTTCAATATAGGATTGTCTTCTTCATTAAACTATTTAAAAAGATGATTGCTTTGGACATTAAATGCTTCACAAAACACAAATTGTACCTACATTGAGATGAGGGCATTTGTTGATATATCTTTGAATATTTTTTATCTTAAACCTATTCATTGATATCCATATAGCTTTCTATATTCTCTTAGCATAGTAACTCTTCTCCAAGATACTCTTCTTGAATTTTGAAAGCTTCATACTCAGGTTGCATGAATGGTTGGATAATATTTCTTAATGATTCATCATCTTTCTCTTGAATCCAATCCTTAGATTTTGTGTCAAATCTATTGCTAATTGAAATCTATCCATATCCATAAATGTAAAAACCTCTAATTTTGAAGTAGTAGATATCTATAAAAACTCACTTGTGATTTCTTCTCCATTAGTGGTAGTATAGTTAAATGTTGTCTAATAGCTACTAAAGTTTTGATTTCATCAATAGAATTATCCTCTTCGATGATTAGTGATGGATGAGTTGGAATATTTTCTCCACAAAGTAAATCCTCATTAGAAGTATTGAGTCACTAACTTGGAATGAAAACCATATGAGATTCATCTCGATGCGTCTTTCCTTTTATCATTGTCTTCAAGCTTGAGTTGTATGCAAGTCAAAAAGACATTTGGTGGTTCATTTACACATTTTGTAATTTTTATTTGGTGAATAATTTCTTCTTCAATATTGCATGTCTCGGTCTAGAGTCTTCTCCCACTATCACTTCTAATTCTTCTTGATTATTCTCTTGGAAAACATTCCTATGAACATGTGTAGCTTCATCTTCCTCGGCACATACGCATCCTATTGAAACTCTTTCAACACTTGGACTATAAGACATCTCATCAAGAATGTGTTAATCATCAAGAAAGGAATTCTTCCTCCCATATTTTTGTTCAATATTTTGCAATTATTGAAGTGAAAAGAAGGATATGTTTTATCAAGATTAAGTTGCATGTCTCCATAGAAGCTTTTTAAAAATTAAATTTTTTTAGGAACATCAAAATATTGATTTATTTGAGCACTAGGTACAAGGGAGGGAGCATGATCAAAAGTAATAAATTTGGTATCTTTTCCATATTATTCTTCAATATTTTGAAAATTTTGAAGTAGAAAAGGATGAACCTTATCAAAAACCATTTGTGTATCACCATACAAGCTCTCCAAGAATTGAATCTATTTAGAATCATCATGAATCTAATTTTTGTAAGCAACATCTGCAAGAGAAGGATTGCTAGTGTTGTCCATTACTAATTCAAAATATTCTTCATCTTTACATGCACAATCCCTTTCTGATAAGGATACTTGATCATCAGTAAGTAAATGACTCTCTCACCCATCTTTTTCTTCAATATTTTGCAAAACTCAAAACAAGGAATGGTGAATTTTATCAAAAGGAAATTGAACGTCATAAATCTTTTAGCCTCCATTGATGGTTTCAAAAATACTTGTTGGATTCAAAATACTTGGTTTTGAATATTTCTTCAACTTTTGACATGATTTTGGAAACCTTTTTGAGATCAATGAGGTTATAATAACCTTATGAAACTTTATGTGGTCTTGAAAACCTTGTCACACTCTAAGACAAGTTTTCAAACCATGAGGAATCAACCTCACCTTGAATATATATCTAACCACCATATAGAAACACAGACCCAATGATAAGATGCCTCATCATCCTCCTTGAATATTGTCAAATACACATGTTGCCTCAATATGTCAACATAACTTATAAGAATATTATATTTGGTAAAGTTGTATTATGAAGAAATGGCATGCCATGATGATATGAAAATAACTATCAAATATTTTTTTGCTTAATCATATGCCCAATAGAGGATAAAAATCACCTTGACACAATTATCATGGATGGCCCTTATCATAATAGTGCATTTGTGAGATTATTGTCAAGGGAAATATTTTAGAAACTATGTCCCAAAGTCCTAGTGCACTGTAATAGAAAGTTGACACTTTTTGTCATAGCATGCTAGTGCAAAGTCATTCACTAATACTCAATAAGAAACTATGCTACAAAGAGAGTTTTGTGCAATAAAAACCCATCATAGTCAAGTACCACCATTTTAGCTAGGATAAAATTATAGATAATGCAAAAAAAATGTAAAGGAATTTTAGTTCAAGTAGAACATAGTTTTTAACTAACATTTTTTCATGAAAGTAGCCGAAAATGTTTTCAAAACCTTATCATCTTCTATTAGTGGTTTTTAAACTAGAGATGGTTTTAAAATTTTCTTTGGGATTTGACATGATTTTGGAAACCTTGTCATAGATCAACAAGGTTATGATAAACTTGTGAAACTTTAATATGGTGGTGAAAATCTTGTTGTGTTGCAATATAAGTTTTAAAACCATGTAAAGTTGTTGTCATTTTTCATATCATTGACCACTATGATATACACCCACACTAAATGATATAGGTCACATCATTATACTTGAATGTGGTCAAATATACACATGTTGCCTTAACGCATCGATGCAACTTCAAAATGGAAATGCTTTAGCTAAGTTACATTACCAAAAATTATGTTCCATAATGAGAGGATGATAACTATGAAAAAGACAATTCACTTTC
Organism: Cryptomeria japonica; assembly: GCF_030272615.1. Lineage (NCBI taxonomy): Eukaryota > Viridiplantae > Streptophyta > Pinopsida > Cupressales > Cupressaceae > Cryptomeria > Cryptomeria japonica. Next base: position 722,143,417 of record NC_081409.1, read on the forward strand.
CTTTGATCAATTATATTCTTAATACAGACTAAAAATCATCCAAGCCTAGTTCCAATAGATGAAACTTTTTATTAAAGAATAGTAGCACAAGTATGGTTAAGTGAGATGTTTTAGAAATCACATTGCAAATACTTAAATGAACTAAAATAGAGATATGCCACATGTCACCAAATGTGCCAACATAAACTAAAATCTTGATAATAAATGAAAAACTATGTTATTAAGAGTAATGTAAATAATAGTTGATACATAGACACAATCTATAACCATCGATGCAGTATGCACTCATAATCAAATAAGCATATAGTCTATTCATCCAAGAAAAATAATTCATCGATACATAAAATAAGCGTAGATAGAACAACTATGCCTAAAACATGAACAAGACAAGTAATAAATATTCAAGTATTACTATATATCTATTTTAACTATACTTTTATTAATATTACTGTAGTGTCATGACATTGTGACCCTAGTAATTTTTTACCACATTACGGTCCTCACGCATGCGAGATTGAATCCTCTAGCCTGATCAGAGACTGGAGACTACTCAAACCTGGGAATTTGCTTCTTCCTTGGCCTCCACACCACCCTGTCTACACTATGCCCTAGAGAAAGGGGTAGGATAGGGGCATCCCTGCCCTATTTTGGGGCAGGACCTTTCCTAAGCATGCGTTGTAGGTTGTGCAATGAGCGGGAAACTTCTTCAATGTTGGGCATGTATTTAAGTGGCATTTTCCCTCTCATTTGCATAAGTTCAATAAGGTGAAAATTTGCGATCAAGCGTTCAAGAGCATTCAAGCATTCAATCATTCTTTTCCAGCATTGAGCATTCTCAAGTCTCCCTTTAAGGCTAGGTGTTGCATTCAAGTCAAGGATTCAACCATTGAAGAGGAGATTGATTCCAACATTCAATTCCACACGAGCATTTCTATCAACATTGCTATCACAACCTCTCTTGAGGTGATTTATATTTTAGTCTTTCATTACTTGGTTAATTCCAAAATTGGCGTTTGACCTAAAGGAAAACCCCCAATCCCAACCCATTTTCCTCTCTTTTCTATGTGTAGGTTGTAGGTGCACAGTTGTACTTTCAGATTCGGACTCCATTTGTGGAGGCGGAAAAACCCTTTTCGTTTCACGGATTTTTTGGAGGACTGTGTACATTCCTGCCATGGTCCATGCAACTTTTCCTCCAATTCACAGGGAAACTTCATCTTGACATATTATTGTTAGATCCAGGTGCACAACTTCATCCTATACTCTGATCTCAAGTTATAATCAGTTATTTGTCACTTTTGCACTACATAATTCAATCAATTCCTTTTCATTTCAAATAGAAAGAGGGAGATTAGCTTATCATTCCCATTTCACTCAGAATTCTATCTTCTTCTTTGAAGGTTGAATCTAGTGAATTCTCCTCTCCTCTTCCAATGTAATTGGGTGACAAGTGTTTGAAGGGAAATCTGTATTGAAACTCTCATCTCTCCTTGGAGGGAAAGGGTAGTTTTCCTCTTGATCTCTTATTCACATATTGGTCACATTACAATTACATGGACAAATATTAGTCAATATGAACTAAGCAACCAAGACAAATACACTACTCATTAGTTATAAAGTTACATAATTTTATATTATTATAATAATTCTTGGTACATAGATATTAATATAATCAATTGATACTCTTATATATTATAAATTGGTTAATAGTTATATACTTTTTTAATTGTTTTGATTAAGGGAAAAAACTAGTTTTATAGGGACCATAAACCTAGATTATACAAAGCAAAATAAAATAGAACCAACTAAGACCTAGACGCAAAACAACCCAAACAAAACAGGGCACAATAACCCAAACAAAAAACAAAACAACAACCTAACAAACTTACAAAAGCGTGCTTAATTCATCGTACTTTCTAGTGACCTCTTTGTTGATGAACATAACTTTCTTACTCACACTATCCTCCAACTGGGGCACCTCGATATCCTCCAACGCATCCTCCACACAATCTAAAGGCTTTCTGGGAGTCTTTCTTGTCCCTGCATCAATAGCCTTAGTAATATTACCCATCATCATACTGCCCAAAGTGGAAATGTCCTGGGAAGTGACATGCAATAATTTGGCTTGCTCATTCAGCTTGCAGAGACCTTCATTAGCATTATCCATAGTCGCCTTACTAACCGCCACCACCATAGTCAAACTTTGTTTGACTTTATGACTATCCTCCTCCAAAGCTTTGATTCAGCTCTCATGGAGGTGATCTGAATCACCCTTCAAGTTATCAACGCTTCCCCTCACGTAATTAAGCTCCTCAATAATCCAAGAAAATAGAGATTTTTTATTCTCTTGAAAGTTACGCTAGCAAATGTTGGAGACCGCGGCATCAAGGAAAAAGGAACCCACTTCCTTCGGCATAGCCCTACCCCCATCAACAGGCGTGTTGAAATTGACATCATGTTCCATCCCTTACCCTCCAGAATCCATATGGTTCACCTTTCTCTTTTTCACCAACACTTTAGAGCATTAACCATCTAGGATCTAGAAATCTTTGATTTCCCTTTTCATGCTGGCAATAGAGGCCCCAGCCGTCTTATTCCCCTTCACATCACTGCTAGGGTCCACAGAATCAGGAATAAAATCAGGCTCATCTTCGTCCAAAATCACAAATTTCCTACCCGAGATTGGGGTTTTTGGAAGAGTACAGCGTCGGGCCCTAGTTTTCATAGATATGGAAGGCATTATCCTTGTCTGAATCCTCCTCCTCATCTGAGAACGTATCCCCATAATACACCTAGACATTCTTCTAAAATTCAATGCCCATCTGATCCCTATGATTCCTCTCCACATGCAGGGCTTTGACATGTTCTATAATCAAAAGTATCAAGACCTCATGGAGAACAGGGGAAGAAACCCTCTTCGCATGAGCCCACATACTGTGATTTAGGGAGGCCATTAGATAAAAGGGCAGGGAGATACATTTGTCATGACGGAAGTGGTTCAAAATAACAAAATGATAACTGAAAAGACTGCAATATTTACCATTCAAAGTTAGGTATCGCATGATGACCTCTGAAATTGTCTTCTAGGGCTCAGGAAGCGTCATTCTATCCCAACCCCCATCCGTGTTCTTCATCATTTTCTCCCTCTCCTTTAGCATGAGGAAGGTCTTAAATGCTTCAGTGGCACATTTCTTGTCCCTGTAAAATTTAAACCCTTCAATCTATCTTGTAATAGGTTTGCAATGCACACTGGCTGCAAGTGAATCATATTACAAACTGTACAAACAAAGAAAAAAATCTACAATAATTATGGAAAAGATTCAGCTGCTCTCCATTTACCCCATGCAACCAACGACCACCTGCATACACACGTGCCTTACTATTGAGACTTGAAACAAACTCTTCTTGTGCCAATAGTTAACGTTATTGAAACGAATTAAAAAAGCAGGTTAATCCTATGAATAGGCACAATTTGCATGAACCATTTGATTTTATGATATTTACTATCATGGAAGGATCACAAAAGCTAGTTCAATGAGAATCCTCTCCAGATAGTTCTCATATCTCTCAGCCGCAGCAGAGGCCTCTGGCTGTAAATATGGTGGAAAAGAAGGATATTATAATGAACGTATCTGAAGGATTCAAACAAGTTTTCTAAAGCAATTTTAGGTTAAAAATTAGCAACGTGCATATGGAATTAGCTATAGCATCCATAACAACTAAGGAAGAAAAAAAACTAAGAAGAAGGGATAAAAACGTTTGCCCCAGAAATGAATGAGATAAGAAAGTTTAGCCCTGAAACAATGTTAAAGAATATCTAAAGGATTTTAGCGCCATTAGTTTTGCAAATAAAATAAGAATATTTCTTTGAAGGTCAAGCCTTCTGAAATTTGAATTGCTATTTGTAAAAATATGACAACATCTTCAGTTCTCAAACTCTGAATAATACCCTCTATCTAAGACTCTGAACGAGTGGTTATGGTAGCGTTTGACAACTATCTAAAGTTTCTGGTTCAAAACTGCATATTCAGCAATCCTTGTTTTCATGTGGTAATGTTAAAAACCATTTCTAATGATTGGAATGATTGAAGAACTCATGTAGGAAATTACTGGAGAAACTGTGGTTAATAGTTGCTCGAAAATATGGAATTTCTGAAATGTTTGTTGTTTTCTGATAGCTGATTATCATTAATGGAACCAGACAAAAAAGACTATATGACAAAAATGGAAAGAACTACACTTAGAATATAATATATTTCAATACATATTTTCTCATTAATCTAGGAGATCAATTACAATATGGACGCCATATCTAATCCGCAATGCCATATTTGTTCGAGGCAATTGCTAGATGGGTCGGATTAACTCACTTCCCACATAAGCAAACCATGTGACTGTAGGACTTTTATGATTTTGAGTGCGGTGATACCGAACAATTAGGTGTATGGGTACCTAGGTCATTAGAATTGCTTTGCAATGAATCCAAATAAGTTCCACAAAAGAGTTTGAGCTTTGAGACGCATCTGTTCAGAATTTTTAAGATTCAACTAATGTTTAGGAAAAACCACCACAGAAGAGAAGTTAATGAACTATTTTACTACTTGTTGCAAATTGTTTTTTAAAAAAAACACCCTTGAAACTAAAGGGAATTCATTTTTTTTGCATTGAGAAAATGGCATCTATATTTGATAGATAGACTAGCAAAGTTTATACTACAACAATGCAATTGTTTAGCAAGATTAGGGAAGATATTTTGTCCAATAAATAACATTTTTTAAAAATCTCTCCTGCATCCAAACATCTGAAATAGCTTCACGATTTTGCAGGCCCGAGACCAGAATCAGGATAGTTGTCTGAAGAATATTTGCAGGGACAAAATTTCAGTTATGCAAATAAAGATGCAATCGTGGCCAATGCAAGAACAGAAGATAGAGAAGGCCCAAGGCTCTCAAAGTTCACTTCAAGCTCCACCGCAGCTCTTACACCAAGGATTCCAGGTCATGCTGATGAAAAGAAAAACAAATCACCACATGCAGTACTCATGATCGGCTTAATCATCAATATGGTGTTCTGTAAACTAGTACCAAAATCCAAAATCCAAATTCCTATTCAAATGTTGTAGGAATTGTATGGACTCTTGTTTCTTATAGGTATGTACGAGTAGAGAAAAATATATAATGAACACAAAACATCAGAAAAGAAATAATCCAAACACAATAAAGAAGACACGGGACACAAATTTATAGTGGTTAACCATAAAGGTTATATGTCTACTCTCAAAGAAGGGATAACTTGTATTAATCAATATCAAATACACATCCATACATGACTACACACATTCATTTATACAATCACGTTCAACTATGAAACCAAGAGTTCAGAGAATGAGAATGGTCATGTGACCATTGGGCTTCACATTCCTAACGATCTCCCCCATGAAGGCCAACTGGTACAACCATGCACAACAACATCCGTGCTTCCATTTCGAAACTCACATTACATCCAGCCTATAAGATTTTCACTTCACAAACTCTTGTTCATGTATGTTGCCGATGCACCTTCTCCAAATCAAATGATCTCTCCAAATTCTACAAAAAAGTACATCCTCAAAGTGAAAAGCCAAAATTATTACAGTGAGTAGTGCTTCTACCATTTCTTTTGACTTTCTCTCATTCTTTATTATCTTCACAATCCCTTCCAAAATCAAATAGAAAGTATGAAAGGCCTCGCATATGCACAAAATTTCGTTAGGGAATTCATCCTCATGAAGTTCTGAAATGAAAGAATCGTGATGGAGGATAAGCTGTTGTAGAAGAGAAGGCAAAGCTTCATAGTTCATCAAACAAAATATGTTACCGGCTTCATTACTTAATTCTCCCACACCAGAAGCAATATCTATATGCGAAAATGCCCTTCTCACAAATTTTTCACCTTCTGAAGGAAAGTGGATATCTTTGAAAATGAGGTTAGAAATTTGTCACAAATAAATTGGGCTGCATGTTTCCTCCATGTCCAGCAAACACCCCATTTAAGGCCCACGAACCATCTCCTAACGAAGAATATTCAAATTTGTTTGCAAAATTGTCAATGCATACACGCATGTCCTCCATATATTGGCGATCACGTATATGAACCCACCCTCCAGAACGCAGAACATGAATGAAATACAATGTCAGAGTTTTTTCAATTGGTTTCATTAGGGAGGCATGTTATGACAGTGGAAAAAAGCACTCCCAAGAGGGTTGGGTGGCCACTCCTTCACACTATTTCTGCTCCCTTCATCACTCTTCGCTCCTCCCTCGTCCAAACCATTACTCTTTGTCACTGCAACTTGTGCATCGTTAGGCGTGTTCTTAAGAAGCTCTACTTCTGAATCCATGACAGCCTCTGGCTGCTGACTGCTCAAGTGTCAGGAGGATGATTCACCTCCACCTATTTCAGTGGTCACAATCTTCACATCTTCCTTGGGCTTCTCAGTGGATTCACCTTTACTCTCAACCATTAGTTCTTCCTGCAGGGCAATCTTCTCAGACTCCAAATTCCTAGGAGAATTATTTAAAATGGTTGCTCTATTCTGGAAAACCTTGCCAACATCACTGTGGCAATCACCAGGCTCCAATTTCACATTAACTATGCTCCCCTTAGCAAGCTCCTTGGCCTATTGTAGTGTCTTTATTTCCACGGCCCTCATCCACTAGCCATATAGAAACCCTTCTCACCACTCTCTCGAGGGCAACACAGAACTCAGCACATCACTGTCCAAACCATGTTGGTCTTCTCCCATGGACTCGCCACTACCTTTTGCCTCAGACCTCTCAGAATGAACAACCAAAATCTCACATAACTTCTACTCCACCTCTATATTCTTGGTGGCTACTTTCTTTGAGAAATTATTTTTATCCGTCAATTGTTTCTCCACAATCTTCAGCTTGACCTAAAGCTTAGATTCTCTCAAGAGAGCATTCTGTATATCTTCTTGAAGAGCTAATTATTTGATTTATGTATTATTATGTTTTATTTCTTTTTCTCTTAAACTAGACGAAGTCTCAACCTCCAAAATTCTTGCCAAAGAATCTTCCATAAAATACAATAGATCCATGAGGAAGAAATTCTCTTCCTTTAGTTTCATAATTTTTTCCTCTTTGTAGCTTTCAGCATCATATGTCTCATCTTCTTTAAGTTCATCTTCACTGGCCTTAGCATCCTCTTCTTCAGCTAAATCTTCCTCATTTTTCCAGCCATCCCACCAATGTACGTGGTGTTTCATTTAAGCTTTCTCATGCATAACACCACCCTCGGTGAATTCTAAATTACCAAGAAATTCTTCCATGATGCAATCAACTTTATCTTCTTCTTCCATCTCTGCTCAATCCAACCACGACTTTGATACCAATTGTAAATTTAAAGGAGTGGAGAAAAATATATAATAAACACAAAAAAGTAGAAAGAAAATAACACAAATGCAACAAAGAAGACACGAGACACAAATTTATAGTGGTTCACCATAAAGACTATGTCCACTCTCAAAGCAGGGACAACTTGTATTAATCAATATTAGATACACATCCATATATAACTACACACAGTCATTTATACAATCACGTTCAGCTATGAAACCAAGAGTTTAGAGAATGTGAATGGTCATGTGACCATTGGGCTTGACATTCCCAACAAGGTATGTCTTCATCTCATTAAAAAAAACAAATTTAATTTCTTCCATTAACTGAAGGTTTTTTTTGGACTAAAAAACACTTAGCAATGTTTCCTACAAGAGATACTATCTACACATTGAGAATCTCCATTTTCCCAACATATTTTTGTGTAAATTTAAGATGTATTCAGAAGCAATGTAAGACATTAATGGTTTAATTTCAAATTTGATTGAATTATCTGTTAGCTCTTGTTAATAAATCAAAATTTTCAAACAACATTTTTTTATGGGGATAAGGTTGAGATCATAGTCCATATTCTTCATAATATTTCATTGAAATTTGGCTACTCATTGATAATTTGTGCTTTATATGCTTTTCTCCATAACAATCTTGTCAAATGTTGGCCTTGGTATGGCAATGTTTAGTCTAGGAGAGTTGATTTTAGAACAACACCTGTTTTTTTTTATTCTTATTTTTCTTTGGTAAACATTTTGTCCACCAATAGAATTCATCAAACGAACATAATCTAATTAGCTAATATTGACCTATAGATTATATTTTCCAAGTTATTAAAAAATCACAACCTTGATTTCCACACTTCGAATATGTATACTCTCGAGCTACTCTGATACTGTGATCCATATTTTGAATTTGTACAGTTGACAGAGCCATTGTTCTGATATTGTGATCCTTTTTTGTAAGATATTCATATTATATTTAATACAAAAAAGAACCAATGAGTAAAACTATCGAAACACGTTTCTCTTGAAGCTGAGGAATTAGCTAGGTTTCTCTTGAGAAAAGATATAAAATGGTTGTTGTAGTTGAATCACATAATGTTTTGTATGGCAGGCTTATTCATGGCTTTACAACCTAAAATCATAGCATGTGGGACATCACCAAAAAGAAAATTATTAGCAGGCCCGAGGCACACCATGTTTGGACAAAGAAATGGCATTTTACAACTCTTGACATAATTTTTCTAGTAGAAACAATAAATTTTACCAAATGCTTTATATTCAATGGAAATTTTCAGGTGAACTCGACCCTAAGTTTACCCTACAAAACAACACACTTTAGAAAGAAATAGAAAATTCCACCTTAAAATCTATATATAACATACAAAAAAGCACATTTTAAGAGAAAATTAAATATCTTGCAAACTAAACTTATTGCTTCAACCAGCATATGTTGAATTTTCAAAGTAGTCTACCTACTTGTTGCTATTCTTCTATCAAAGAGACTGCATGCAAAATTATCAGTTTTTTATTATATGGTCAACTACAACTATAATAGAATGGTAGAATGCACAACACTGAAAATAAAAAAATTTAAACCTAAAAATGAATCAAATCTGGAGCATTCAATAAGTACTAAGAATTCAAAAGTATTGAATTACATCTACTTCATTTCACTTATTTCACACGTCCTATGCAATTATTAGTAGCCTATAATAAATGTCTCAATCTTGATAGATTTAAACTATCTAAAGTCTGGCAAAAATATTACTTTTAATTTATTTTTTTTCACAATATCCAATACAAATTTAATTTCTATATTTTTTTCTATTGAAAATTCGTTAAAACTATCAACAAAATTCTATTAGCCAATCACATTTCTAGAAAAAAAATAAAGAAAATCTAAAAAGTAATAATATCAAATATTGGAGGGTACAAATGAAACAACTTTCCAAGTAAGGAGGTCATAGAGATGATATTTTAGGTAGATATCTCTTACTATCCAGTTTTCGTTTTTCAATTTCACTTCTGAAGTTATCAATTTCAACCCTTTATTTACAATTTCTTCCAATATGTTATTATCCTGATTTGATATAAAAAAATATAAATATCATAATTTTTGAAAATTTATATATATATATGAAACCATAGAAATTTCATGTATTCAATTTGAAATTCTTATATTAAATTGACTAATGTTATATTTTAACAATTAAAAAATATAGATTTAAACATCAAAATTAAATTTTAATTACATTCTATATATTGAAATTAAGAGCCATAGAACAATAAATTATTATTAAATGATTAATATTTATCAAAATAAAATTTATAGTGATGAGCCACACAAATTATTTGATGTAGATTTAAATTCTTTGCTAACCTTTTTTTTATTCCTTAAATGGTTGTTTTTTCTTTTTAACTATTATTATAAGTAATTTAGTTTTATAAATACTTTTGTGTTTGCCATGAAGTAGTTTATAATAGATTAAAACAAATTATGATAGGGAACTTATGTTCAATTTTCAAAATATGTATCTCCCCAGGTCTCCCTCTCTCCCAACCCATGACCTCAAATTTGATTTCTTATAATTAATTTAAATAGTATTGTTTTAAAATAATTATATTATATAATTGTATGCTATACTTTTGTATGTTTAGTAAAGATGTGAAATAAATAGTATATTTGTAAATGTAGATACAAACACATGAATTTATATATAAATATAAAGAAATAAGCATACATGAATTTATATCTAAATATAAACATATAAACATATATATAAATATATAGGAAAGTACATTTCAAATGTTCACAATATATATTATTAATAATTATTAAAATATAAAGATACAAACATATGAAATACATTATATTACATTGGAAAAATGAAAAATGTAGATATCACAACTTGACAAAACCTCTAGAATTAAGAATCCATGATATTAAAGTACTCTCAATTATGATAAGCTACCATGTCCAATATCTTGATATTAGACTTAGCCCATCTCAAACACCTTGATATCAAACTAACCTTATATCATATTTTTCCATCATTGATACCTAATATCAAACTTCTTTCATCTCTAACGCATTAATATACTTTTTCTAATGCCTTGAAAGGTATTAGGCTTCAAACTTCTATGATGCTACTTATGATATCAAAATAAGTACCAAAACTAAACAACTAATAGTCAACAAGAAATAAATAAAAAAGATTGATTTACAAACAATGCAAGGATTGATCTAGTCATTATATTAATATTGCTAGCAAAACTTAAAGATTGTTGAAGGAATATAAAAGACGTGTAAAAGACTAATAACAAAAGATAGACTTAAATGAATTATGGAAGAATTATGATTAATATAAAAGATTATGTTAGTTGAATTTGCAATGATAGATACTAAATGAAACAATATGGTTTTCATCAAAAGAAAAAATTCTTTTATATATCGAAAATTCATTTTCCATATAAAGCCTTAGAAGTCAACATACTCATGTGCTATTTAGAAAAAGGAAATATGTTGTATAAGATACTATCAATATGACATTTATAGTGCACGTGAAGTTATTTCTATTCTCTATGAAACATAATATTCTAGTACTTATAAAGATTATGCACATACAACTTCGATATTATGTTTATCTTGTCAGGGAATTGGTGAGGCATGCACAATTAAAATATGAAAGACACAATCATTTAAGCTAGTAAATTGCCACATCCTTAAATTCGCTGCATGTCTAAACTAAGGACTAGCTTACACAGATAAATGGAGCGAAAAGGAGACTGCAAGGCAGCTATTATTCATAGATTTCTGTTAATTCACAGATTTCTCTACCCGTGACTGAATGGGAGAAATTTTTAAATGTCTTAATTTACCCAGGGACGCCTTAACAATTTCGTCGGCCAAAGATAAGGTGAAGCACCATGTGTTGCCACGACAGATCCAAAGGTGGGGTCAGATGGGGTTTGGCCTGTGGATATATTTTTCCTCCCTAGGAAATAGTCTAACGGCTAATGATAATATTATTTGATTAAACACTTCCTCAGGTACACTCTTTTTAAATAAAAAATCTACATTAACACTTAACTTGATCTTCTTACAGATGCAACTGAAGACCACAAATATTTTGACAAGTAACATTTCAGTCGTGGATAGAATTTTCGACACACATTCCATAGCTATTATTACACAGAAAATTTTCTGTTTCTGAGAGTAAAAAGAGTTCGAAGTGTATAAGCAAGTAGGTGGTTTGTTTAAATTAAAAAACTATCATGTTTAATTCAGCCATGGTGTTTGATCCCTCCACTGGAACTTCAAAAAGGTTTTCAGTTCCTGTTGTTCAGGAATTGGCATCTCAGAACCTTCACAGCCTTCCTGAAAGGTATATCAGATCAGAGAAAGAGCGCCCAAATACCTTTCCTCTTCCTCATTTGGACATCCCTGTAATTGATATGGACATGTTTTTGAGAGATTCGGATCTCTGCAGGCAAAAGGAACTGGAAAAACTTGGTACTGCATGCCAGCGATGGGGATTTTTCCAGGTGGGTGTAAATAAAAAATTGATTACATAATAGATTAATAATTGCTAGAAATAAGACGTTTACATATCAAGGGCATCATAATAAACCAGATAATGTATAGCAACCGGATTTTACGAAAAGTTTCCTTTCTTAGACTGTACTCGTTTATCTATGTGATGGCATATTAATTGTGTTTAACTATGTAAAAATTTATTAAGACATTACCCCTGTGACGGATTCCATATCATCTCTATTCTCCAATCTTGCTTATTTTAGTAAGATGGTATCTCTGTCTTCATGACAGGCTGTGAATCATGGAATTCCTGTGTCTTTGATGGAAAGAATGAAGGGAATTGTAAGGGAATTCATTCAACTACCTTTGGAGGAAAAGCTCAAGTACAAAACACAAGAAATTGAAGGCTATGGGCAGTCCTTTGTAGCCTCAGATGACCAGATACTGGACTGGGCAGATATGATGTACTTGACAACTCTGCCTCCAGAGAATAGAAAGATGAATTTTTGGCCAACAAAACCAGCGGATTTTAGGTACACTAAATGTTTGTGGTTGATCGTTTTAATGGTCTCATGTTGATAAAATGTCATTGGATTGAACTCAAGTAAAGTCCCTTTTCCCTCTTTTGCTATAAATGTGTAAACCATATCTACTTCTTCAACTCTCTTTTCTCAGTCTATTGATTCTATCCATCTGACTTCTATCATTTTCATATTCAATGTGATTACACTGCCCATTTGTTGCAGAGAAAGCGTGGATCAATACGCTTTTGAAATTCAAAAGTTTGGCAATACAGTTCTTTGCCTTCTATCAGAGAACGCTGGCCTAAAACCAGACCATTTCATTAACATGTGCGGGAAAATGACACAGTTCATGCGATGGAATTACTACCCACCCTGCCCAAGGCCAGATCTGGTTTTAGGGTTAAGCCCTCATTCAGATTCAGGTGGTTTGACAGTATTGTTGCAGGATGACGAAACAGTTGGGCTACAGATCTGTAAGGATGGTGAATGGGTCCCTGTTCAACCCATCCTTGGTGCCCTGGTTATCAATATTGGAGACATGCTTGAGGTAATGAAGATGAATTTTAAAAGTCTTTACGCGAAAACAATCTGTAGGAACAATGAAACTATGTTAACTTGTTTGAAAGAATGTTTCACGGGTGTATAATTGGGAGATTTTTTATCCAAGGTGTGAACGATTTCCTGTATTCAAGATTTCATATATTAAAAAAAACTTTGCGGACTCCATTATTGATTTACACTACTTGGGTTTGATTAATGGAGATTAATTTTTTATTCCACCAGATCGATATCAATTGTAATTTTTGTTTTTGTATATTTCTGCAGGTGATTAGCAATGGAATTTATAAGAGCATTGAGCACAGGGCAGTCACAAACATGGACAGAGATCGAATCTCCATTGCCATGTTTTGTAATCCAAGTGGGGAAACAGAAGTGGGTCCTGCTCCTGAGCTCATAGATGACTTGCATCCCTGTCAATACAGAAGATTCATTCGCGCAGACTATGTAAAGAATTTATTTTCTGGAAAACTTGAAGGGAAGAAGATTGAATTTGCCAAAATCAAGTTATAACTTTTTAAGTTGAATTTGTTCGGTATGGCTAAGATTTTTAGCGTTCAATTTGATGAACTTCTATCTTGACCTTTTTCGGGCTTATAATTTAAGCAAATGATCAGTGGTCAGTATTGTAATGAATTGCATGGTTAAGTAATGTTGGTTTTCTGTGAGTTGTAGTTATAAACATTAGTATGAATGCTAGTCATTAAAAGATCAGGAAGTGGCACTCGATATTATTAAGGTCCAATTTAAAAAACAAATTTTACAGAGATTTGCTAAGAAAGTTTAGCAAGCGTTTTACAGAGATATCATGTTGCAACTCTCTTCCAATAGATATCATTTATTAAAGAAATATCTTCAAATGTAACTATAAAAGTATGCATGTGTTGATCAAATATCCTAAGTTCTAAAGGTTGATAATATGTTGTTTCATTTTACTTCTGAGTGAGGGGTGAGGTTCCCTCATTTTTACTCTGTTGTTCTTTGGGTTTATATGTAATCATGGAAGGACATATAAATCCCCTTGTATTTGAAAGTACTTGTATTTGATAACATGTTCTAAGATAAAATATGTTATCAGATAAAATAGCTTGTCTTATATAATATGTATATATTTATATTATAAATAATTTTATAGGCTTTTGATTTTTTGCTCAAAGAAAGTTATAGAAAAGATACTAAAATTGCTCAAAAATTTTAGAGCAACTTACATTATTATTTTTTTATTTTTTTTATGAGATGAATGTAACCATCAATATAGAGGTTCATGCCCAAATACCAATAGAAAATTTCTTCAAAACCCTATCAACTCTAACCACCATTATGAAAACCCTCAAAAAATCAATGTTGGGTCTCACAATGGCATCATCCTTGTCCTTTTTGTCATTAGCCTCAAGGATGGTTAAAGAAAATGAATGAATTTTGTTTTATATTGTCCAAACTTGATTCTGATATCTTCAAATCACACCTCCAAAAAGCTCTCCAAAACAAGGTAAAAATAGGCATCTTTCAAAAAGATGTGCCAAGGATGAAATACCAAAGACCTTCCATGAAACACAAACTATTGATTAGGGAGAGCCCTTATGTCTCTTCGAAACAAGGGTTACTCAAGGGTTTCAAGCCTCAAGCCAATAAATTGCAGCAACAATAGAGAGAAGTATAATCACATAATGACCTTTAAGAGAACCTAACATGCTATATAATGACTCCCAAAAGGCTAATCTAATCTCAGCCATATATTCATTGCAAGCTTAACCTAATGCTTAAAATAAAACCCTAGAAAGCCACCTTTTCCCCCGTTTTGTTCATATTTAATAAAATAACTAAAATACATGTATCTTAAATCATTATACTCAAAAGTGGAAATAATAAGTCTTTAGGCTAAGAGTCACTTAAGTTGCATAAAAATATGAGCCCACAATTTAAGATCACTTAAGTTGCATAGAAAGATGTTCCCACAACTTAAAATCACTTACGTAGCATACAAAGACATGCCACAACTCAAGGATAGGATAGAGAGAAAATCAAAGAATTTAACACTTGTGCAATTATGCTCTAAGACATCTTCCTTTAAGGTAACCTAAGGAAAGGATGGTCAATGTATACTTAAGCCCCATGGCTTGAGTTGGGGACATTACATCTACCTTTAGCTTCCCACATTCCTTTGACAACTTGGTATGTTTCTCAAAGCTTTATCTAATGAAAACTATTTCTATTTGATGCTTCTTCTAATAGGACACACTTATTTTAGTTAGCATCCTTTAATATGTGTTCTCTAATAAGCATATCATACCCCATTTCAATCATCTCTTTCAAATTTTTAACCACACAATTTCATCCTACTTTGATGAATTGATTTCATTGTTAATTTCTTTTTTATTGATCTCATCATATAATTTTCTTTCCCCTTTAATGAAATTGGAACCTTCAGATACAATTTCGTTTGATGTTGACATTTTCAATTTTTAGTCATATTTGTATAACATTGATGCATGCATATCTTCCCAATCAATTCCCTTGCACTTCTTGAAGTGGGATTGAATTGATCTTGTCTAATTGTTGAACTGAGCCATCCACTATCAAATTAATATAAGCAATCAATGATCTTAACCACTATTTAAGATCATGTTAATGTTAATCGTCTTTCTCTATCTTCTCAAAAAGTCTGATAACTAGCATGTGAAGGTTGTGAATATCTCAATCCTTAGAAGGGGGGCCTAAATTAATCCCTGTTATATTGAAATCGTTTTTTATTCCCTTTTCCATACGTTTCTATGTACACAGTTAATAAACCTCCATAAGCATATGTCCTGAAGTTGAGTCCTTCATCAACCTCAAGTCATCATGGCCTCATTAGATTGAGATAACTTTTACAACAAATCAACAACAATATCAAATTGGAGAGTTTTTAGTTAAGCTACTTTCCTCTTCTTTGACATTGTGTTTTGTAATTAAGATTAAGATGGGTTAGATAAGAAAGTAAAAGAACTTCCCATAGTAGTACGGGAAATTACAATGACCTCATTGCAATAAGTGTAGTGAATACACATCCTACTTGATTGGAGGAAGAAATGTCATGTGAAGAAGGGAAGGGAATGAAAGATTGCAGGTAATAGAAGGGTTATGAGGAAGTAGAATAGTTGTATCATGGTGACCACCAAACTCTCAATGAAAAATCAAAACTCAAGGCTCTGATCGAGAAATCATTCATGTAATAATAAACCTAAACCTTCATTATCATCAACGAATATTTTAAATTTTGTAACATATTTTATTTTCACAATATGCACCCATTTGTTTTGAAAATTAGCATTACTCAGCAGGAGGGAGACCTTTTTGACGTGCTTTGTCAAATTATGATTTTATACTTCAATTGGTGTGGTACGATTTACATTTAAAATGTTGAAAAGATTCATTTAAACAAAATAAATTATTTTAAATGAAAAATTATTCAACATGTTTCATGTATATAGCGTCATTTAAATAGAATATTATTCACCGACTCATGGAGATCTAGCAAATATTCGAATTTTGTTTGATCTAATCCTTCTATAATTCATTAATTAATAAAATTGGAGTCTTTGTTTAATGTAATGCCAGGAAAACAATTACCGTTTGTTTGAAATTTTTGCGTGAAGACGAAAGCAAAGGAAAACGCACTTTGTATTTTGTATCAACAAATTATATGCATATCCCATCAATGGTCGTGGCTCCAGTACGATAAGTAATTTTTATGAATATCTTGACGTCTAATGTATTTCAACTAATCTTATATTATATAATTTTATAATATTTAACTTTTAAGAAGCCATTTGAATAACAAATGGTTGCACTAGGTTCTAAAGGAGTCGATAGATGATAAATAATGTTCATATATAGAAATATGTGAAAGAGATTCAATATTCATATTCTGCCTTTCATCTAGGAGTTTGACATTTATTACTATGGTTTCTATGGTTGATATTGATGTAGGTATGAAGGTTATAAATATTTGTCGTAGTTATTTTCTATATAAAATGGTATTGAATCAAAAATATATATTTGTATAATACAATTGTTTTAATTAATAGATGTTTTCAATTTTATAACATTGAGAAATTAAGAGGATCGAACCTGTAAATCCATTATGATTTGCAGATTTTATATTTTTGATCAAGTGTTGTTTTGTATGAAGAGTAGACCACTCCATAAACAGCAGATGTAGCTATTCTCCATGCAAAATAACAATCTGTATAGAAATAAAAATTCTCAAAACCGATTTTTATAGAATTTTCACTTGTCTGCTCTTCATAATCCGTCTCTATGATACTATTAAAACTTAAAAATCTATCCAAAAACTATTATATTATATAGATTTAAATTTTTAAACAAGATGTTATTTTGTGTAAAAAACAACCACAGACTAAACGCCCTCATCTATTACCATCATTGCTTCCTTCTGAAATTCATACATTTTGAGCGGGTCAAGTTTTCAGGCTGCAGCTTTATCCTGCACTATCAGAGACACTGTACATCTATTTTTCTAAGTTAAATTCTAAATATAGAACTCTCAAATTTAATGATGTAGTGTGTTAGCGTGCAACTTGGAAAGTAATTGGAATTTATATTTTCCTTCTCATATTTTTTAAATAATCTAAAAATCTAAATGAAAAAATGTATTGAAAAGCTTTTGTGTAAAATAATTTATTGTAGAATGCATATTTTAAGGATGTCAAAAATCGGTGATTGTTAAATTGCTGATGGGTTTCATGAGACAATAATAAATAATCCAAAATTTTGAAGGCGGTAGCAGTTGCTAAAGATAACAATTTTTTGAACTTGAAGAAGATTTTTTTAAATTGATAAAGGCAAAGCCAAGAGTTATTTATTAATAAAAAGTTACTTTTTACAAAATTAAGTTAAAAAGGTCCTTGCTGATCAGGATAAAGGCTAAACCACAAAAAAACGAAACAATTTTAGCCTCCATAAGCAAACTAAAGAAAATTCTATCAGCCTCTTCAGACTAGAAAGTTTTTGTCTATACACAACTTGATGATAGAAAAGAGGAAAGGGAAGCATATCTCTCAATTTTTAAAAAGAACCAACAACATGTTTTAGGTCCTTGAAGCACAACCCCGGCCCCTGTTGCGGCCTCGTCCATCTACAGACCCCTACCACAATCCTAACCCCTGCTACGGCCTCGTCCATCTACAAACCCCTATCACAACCCAGTCCACCACTACCGCCACTCTCACTAGCATTTGGCATGTCTGTCTGGGATTCTCCACTTGGGTGGGGAGGGACATTTTCTTATGCAGCCAAGAGGAAGCCATTAACAGTGGCATACTCTTTGAAATCTTTCTCCTTGTTTAGGCCTTCAAATCGATCTAATAGGAATCCCCACTTCAAAAATTATACTGCTACTGCTGCATTTTGTCTATACTTTCTCTTAGCAGGCCCCTTGAGATCCAGTAGAAGGGGATAAAAGTTGACAGTGTCTCCAGATTCATGGGCAACTTCAATGTCAGTCGGCCTCAGAACACTAGAGCCACGCAGAGCATGATATAGGACCTTATCAAGCCCTCCTAGCAGTTCAGACTCAAACAATTCAGTAGTAATGGCGATAGTGAGAGATTTTGAGAAGCATGCATCAAGGACTAAGGCAACAAACCATGATGAAATCTGTGTATTATCTCTATAATATTCCTTCTTGTCTAAATGGCCCTGCCCCAAAACCATTTTTGTAGCCAAAATAACCAAGAGGTTAACCGTGCAGAGAACTCGCTTGATTCTCAAGTTCGTTATTTCCTTAAAACAGCACTAGCAGACAAGGATGGATAAGGAAATTAGAGTATCCACCCTAAAGCATTAAATGGGTCCGGGAATAGCTTGATGATAATCTTAGTGGATTCAACAATTGCCAATTCTGGAAAGAAAAACACTGCTATCAAACACAAAAAGAAGGCCAACCAACTTAGAGAAGAAAAGATTAAGAAAAATTAAGGACAGGGAGTTGAGTATAAATTGAAATGAATGAGGTGCCTTCACTAAACAAAGCAATCTTCTGACTAAAGAAAAGTATGTCATCTTTAGTGATGAATTCTTTGAAAAGAAATTCCAATCCTACAGTTGGATGAGTATTAGTTATCTTAACCCTTAGAGATGTCTTGTCATCCTCAATTAGGGTTGGCTAACTTGATGTGGGATTAGCTTAAAATGTCTATCAAGTCTACCGTAGGAAGAGCATTAATTCATCCTCCCCCACTTTTCACCTTTCAAAGTAAGTGGAAAAGAAAGAGGCGTTAAATGCAAGTGTCGTTGAGGGATCGGGATCCAAGAAACATACTGGCAGGTCTCAAAAAATCTCAAGGATGAAAACATGTCATCATACCAATTTAATGAAAGTAGACTAGTTGTATTGGGTGAAAATAGTTGACGAAGGATCTGCCAAAGATAAAATTTACCATCCCATTATGGAGATGAAGAATGAGACTACCAACGAGTTTATCTATGACCTTTTCTGTGAGGGAGGAAGAGAGAACTCCACAAAGTACACTTGAATGGAAAGGATGCAATCCTTGAAATTCAGCTTTGTTTTCTTGCATGGAAAATCGCTCCTAGGGGAGCCATAAATGCAGCTTCACCTTAAAGACCATATTTGCCAACGAATAGAATTTATGAACAGATCTAATTGAATTTGGCCTGCTTTCAAAAAAACTCGAGCGCCACCTAAGCTGCTAATTGGGCCACTACATTTCTATTACATATGGAATGAATTAACACTGAAAATTCAAATTCAAATTCATGATGGAAGGAGGGAAAACTTCAATTGTCAATTCATCGACCAACCAAGACGTCCATATTTAAGTTTGTCCTATTTCCATATAACTCAAAACCAATTCTACTACCAACTGACCACTTTACTTCTATTAAATGGCATAATTTACTGTGTATATTTAAATTCAAATTGAGGCTAGAGAGAGAACAAGGTTTGCTTGTCGATACAACAATCAACTAGTTGGCAACAATCTCTTCAATGAGCTAAAGGCATGAATAGATTAGTCTATACAATAGTTAATTTTGTTTGTCGTTCTAAATCCAATTAATAAATTTTTGTTTATGATATTAGACTACAAAATTGAGAGCCATTAGAACATTGAGTTTGAAATTGCAATGGTCAGGGAGTACTATAAAAAATCTGCAGGTTAGTCATTCTATTTGAACCTGATATCATTCACCCACCATCTTAATCCGGACCCTTCAACCGTTAACTTGGAAAGAAAATCTTCCTCTGAGTTGGCTTCTCTATAAATATGCTTGCATTAATAAATATCAAACAAAGCCAAAGTCGATAGAATCTTTTCCAATAAAGATTGTAGATGCCAGTTGGGAGTACTCTCAGATCTGATTGCATTAATCACTATGGTTGAATCACCTTCAATTTTGATGTCCCTAATGCCTCTCTTGGAGCACTCAACAAGGCCCATAAGAAGGGCTCTGAATTCTACCACATTATTAGTATTTGGGGTAATAGGAGTAGCTAATTTTCCTTTCAAAGTTCCAATGTGATCCCTAATAACGTAGCCTATGCCAAATGGACCCGGATTGCCTTTTGATGCACTATCAAAGTTGAGCTTTAACTAGCCTATTTTTGGTGGAGACCAAACAATAGTGATTTTTCTTCAGCCTTCTTACCAGTAAATGGAGGAATTTTAATGCCATTCCATCTAATTCTAATCTTGTCATCCTAATCTGTGAAGTCCTTGTTGGAATTGGGGTTAAATGCCAGTTTGTAATTATTATTCTCTACAATGGAGCTTTCAATAGAATTGATAACTAACTCTACCTTCCTGACTTTACTGTCAAAAATTCTCCTATTTCTCTCTTTCCATATCTCCCATATGAGACTTGAGGGATTGACTTCCCATAAAGGGCCGAGAAGACCATCCTTAGGTCTGATTGGCCATCCTTGGAAAAGGGAAACAATGTCATTAGGGAGGGCAGTAATTCATCCCAACTTAGCAAAAAGTCACCTCCAACATCTGACTGAGAAAGGGAAATTAAGGAGGAGGTGATCAATTGATTCCTCTTGTACCTTATATAGAATGCATCTTGAAGGGCCTTCAAAGCCCATTTTCTTGAACCTTTCTGCAATGAGAATTTTGTTTCTCGTGGATAACCAAGCAAAGCCCTTGCTTTTGGAATGAGTCTGCTACTCCAAAAAAGTTTATGATGAATTCCAAGGTCATTATGCTCAAACTGAGTATCTAGAAGATTATATCCTTCCTTAGCTATGTATTGACCTAATTTAGACGGGGTCAAAATTAGAGAATCATGGCCATTTCTAAAGAACAATTGCCTATTTTTGATAGAATGTAAGAGTTTATCAACTTCATTGGAAGGAAGGGGAAGCCCCTCAAAACTTTTCCAATGTCATCTAAGAGGATCTTTCTCAGAAAAAACAACATAGTCCTAGACATATATTCCCCAATTAAGTTTGAGCCAATCTCTTGTGAATCAGATGGAAATCAAACTATCAATACTTGGGTAACCACCCCAATAATCCTCCCAAAATAGACATGAAGATACATCATGAACATCCCAAGAAATATGGTTAGCTAGTAGGGGTCTGCATTTAATTATAAAATTCTATATCCTTGATCCTTTAGGTGGATTAATGACTCATGAAATTGACTGGATTCCCATCCGCAATGTATTTTGCATACATAAGTTTTACCCATCTTGGTGTTGGGTCTTTAGTCATATTCCACACAAGCTTAGCTCCTAAGGCTTGGTTTTGTAATTGCTAATTATGAATTCCCAAGCCACCCAAGGTCTTTGGTTTACAAATTTTATCCCAGGCTATTAGGGAAATTCAATGCCTCTCCTTAGAGCTTTGCCAAAAATAAAAATCTCATTTTCTGAATTAGGAAGTTTATCCCTACAGTTAAGGAAAGGTAAGAGAGAAAGTAGATGGGGAGTAGTGAAATAAACACCTGCAACATAATCAATCTTCTCACCCATCAAAGCCATTTTCCATTCCAAGAATTAGTACTATGCTCCATTTTCATCTTCAATGGATCCCAAAGTTTTGAATTCCACAAACCTCTGTCAATTGGGATTCCAAGATAAAACAAGGAAGGCTCCCTTTCTTGCAACTGGAGATATTCAAAATTTTGATTTTTGTTTTGTGAGGGGTAGAGAAAAAATATATTTCAAACTTCTCTCTATTAATAATTGGACATGAAGCCTTACTATAGGAAAAAAGAATGCTCTAAAGATGAATCACTTCTCTTTAATTAGCTTCCCCCAGCAAAATATTATCATCACCGAACTGTTGATGTGTAGCTAAGAAGTTTCTAGCAATTTTGATACCTTTTATTAAACCTCTACTATTCATATCTTTGAATTCTCTACTCAAGGCCTCTACCATAATGATGAAAAGAAATGGGGATAGGGGATGCCCTTGTCTAATGCCTTGGAAGATGGAAAGTATCCTTATATATTTCCATTTATAAGAATAGAGAACCTTGGTGTCGAAATGAATTCAAAAATCTAATTAATCCATCGATTGTTGAAGCCAAAAGCCTGCATAAATTTGCAAAGAAATCATCACTCAATATTGTCATATGTCTTTGATATATCCAACTTTATAATCATCCTAGCTTTGTTAGTATTTTGGAGTGTGTAGCGTCGTAAATTGTACGCACTTGCTAGGGTGGTACAATTTCACACCTAGTTTAGCACCCGCCTTGGCGCATTTTGCATTTTCTCCTTTAGCACTTAATTAATCAAATTAATTAGGTCTAAGGTCCTATTTCATCATTCTCTACATCATAAAGTTGGGCCCTTTCACTAAAGCGCGCCCTTCGCATTTTATTCCTCCAATACATCATTTAATCAAAAACCCTAATTAGGTCCTATTTTGAACTTGGGGGCTTGGTTTCAGGGGTCAAAACATCTCGAAATCACCTGTAACTTCGGGATTCTCTCTAAAATCATCATATCTGACGGCCCTGAAAATTTGGTGAAAAGTTGTCAGGACCATGGCGCCCGGAGTGCACATGGTCCCGGACATTTTTCCCAAAATTTTAGGAGCGCGATCCAATCATAAAATAAAGCTTAACCCCAAGAAATTGGTGGGATATTCAATCTCTAGGTTGGCCAAAAGTTAAAATTAAGACCAAGGGTTTCATACATAAGAGCTCTCTTTCTTCATTTGAAAGGATCCGGATTTTGGCTTTCAAGGACCTTCTATGCAGCGAAAGAGCAGATCTTTGAAGACTTCAACAACAACCAACATCCATCCATCAAGCATTCATCAATTTCATTCATTCATTTAGGGCTTGGAAGACATTGAAGAACAATAGGAGATTACCGACTGAAGATTGGCTTGTACTCCTCCCTTGAGGGTTGGGTATGATTTCATGTTGTTTTCATGTCTTTGCATAAGCTTCAATATATCGTTTATTCATGCTTTAGATCACTTTGCATCTTGATTTAGATCATTTACATTATCATTTACAAGCAATTAGGGTTTACTTTCTAGGTTGCTCTAGTTTGCTGTCTTGCATTTTAGGACCTTGCACACACACTAGGTTTGCACACACAATACATTTTACAATACAACTTGGCTATTCGTGGAGGTGGAAATCACCAAAGCGGGGGTTTGACTAAGGCAAAACCCTATATAGCCGCCCAAACACCTTTTCAGATATAAGTGCAGGTTTCGGGACTCGGACGACGCCGCAGGTTGCAGATCCGGGAGAAGCAGACTGAGACCGACCTTCCCACCAAATTTCAGAGCAAAAGACCAGGACAGGGGCGTGGGGCGCCCTAGTCCTGCTAGGACAAGGGCGCTGGGCGCCCTGGTCCCTGGGACAGGGGCGCTAGGCGCCCTGGTCCTCCTGACAAACATCATTTTTGACAGCTTTTTCCAAAGTGCAAAACAACAGTTTTCAGAGCAGTTTCAGGGGTAGAATCAGGACAGTGGCGCCCGTGCCCCCGTCCCGAACATTTTCATTCATATTTTAACACCGGGTACGCATTTACATTCTTGTCTTGTCCTTGTGTTTACAGCTTTCCATCATTTAAGTTCAATTCTGTAATCTTGTTATTAGTTCATACTTGCACTTTGGGGTTAGGGATTGAACTTGCATCATTTTATCTTTCAATTACAACAAAGGAATAGAAATCCTAATAGGTAGCCCGTGGCTCTCTCTTTCACAAAAAGAAGTAGCCAATTGTGTGATACCTCTAGGCTCTTTCGTATTCCACAAATGTGTGATTGAAAGTGAGATTAGGGCATGTTTGCTTAGTGTCACTTTTTCCCCCACACAGAGTGTATGAATTGCTTCTTAAGCAATAATCACCCCATCAAGAATTGATCTTCCTGGCACAAATCCGGTCTACTCTTTTGAGATTATGTTGTCCATAAGGGGTTTGAGCCTATTAGGGAGCACCTTTGAGCCCTGGAATCTTAACTGTAATGGGTAATGATCTGATCTTGAGCATGAGAGGACTTTACATTCAAGAGAGTAAGGGAAAGAAAAGAAGTTGCCTAACCAAAAAAATCTCTCAATCTACTTTGCAATATTACTGAACCCTAGCCTTCTATTATTCCAGGTGAAAATTCTATCTCTAGACTCCATCTCAAGAAGCCCATTCCTATCAACCCAGTCATTAAATTCTTGTTGGGATTTGTTGAGTCTAGTTATACCACCCCTCTTGTCTGTTAGACTTCTAATAGCATTGAATTCCCCTCCAATAAATAAATTCTCATTTTGAAATTGGAAAATAGTTCCATCTAGGTCTTACCAAAAATCCCATTTCAATGTGTTGTTATATGGAGCCTAATTAGACTTTGAGGTTAAATATTCCCTACTTCTATTGGTGCGGTTTCCCCCCATATTTTTTGATGGAGATTTGGGGGCAGCTTCCCCAAGGTGGGGTCAAACGGAAGCACCCCTTGTGGGGTCAAGGGGTAGTGCTCCTCGTCGCGATATAGGGTGGGGTTGAGGGGAAGCGCCCCATGAGGCCAAATACAATTATTTTATAAATAAAGGCATCGGGTGTTATTTTCTATTACATGACATGTTGTAACCCTAATTTTGTAAATAACATAAGTCTTGATAAAAAGGGCTAAGGTTTAGGGTTTTCGGTAGAGAATTTCATATAGCATTTTGCAGTGGTATTGAGTTGCAAGGGATCGCTGGTTGTAATTAGTTTTGATTTACTAGATAATAATATTGGACTCTTTGTTTGGTGGATGTAGCTCGAGATTGGGTCAAACACGTTGAATATTGTCTCTTTGCTATTATTATTTTTGTGTTTTTCATTCCTTTGTTTAATATTTATCTACATATAATTGATATTTTGTGCATGCAATTCCTAACACAATGTTGAAGAAAAAGGGACCATAGACAATTATCAAGAAGAAGGAAATATTGAAAGATAGGATTTTAACAGCTACCAATAGCCAATGTTTATCTAAAGCAAGCCTCTCAATTTGTAAAATTGTTGGTTCCCATATTAAGAGAAGGCCTCTAGACGCACCTTCTACTTGACCTAATTCTATTTAGCAATATTTATATTGATTACCAAGATATTGACCAAAGAGATCTTCCCATTGGGAATTAAACTTGGTCTACAGTAGCATGACAATATATGTATTAATCAAAAGAAGTCTCCTTTTGATTAAGCATTTCTTGTTAGGGGCGTTGAGGCCCCTAACATTCCAAGATAAGATTTTCATTTTTGTTCAAGAAGGGTAGAACCCTTCCTTACTTTCAGGATATCAGTGATTTTTATTTGACCAATATCCTCTCCCTCCAAATATCTATGTTCACTAAGTGATTTCTTCCTCTCTTAGGGGAAACAATGCCAAATTCAGGTTTAGAATTGTCATCAATAAGGTGCTTGATACCTAGTTTTCTTTTTCCTTTCACCTAGGAATACAAAGAAACGAGGGGAGTTTCCATGAATTTCTCATAAACTTATTCTTCCTCCATGTAATTGTTTAGCAGGATTTGAATGTTTGAAGTTATTCCTAAATCCGCAGACACAAAGGGAAGAATAGGAGATTCTTCCAAGGAGTTAGGGACCTCCAAAGATAGATTAAGACACCTTGGGTTGAGAGAGGCACTCTTGGGTGAGGGGCTGAAAGGCAAAGGAGGGAATAGGGTGGGGGGAAGTGTGATTTTTGTAACCTCTTCCACCCCAAGCAAGTGCAAGTTCTATGTATTCTGTCAATGGACCTCATCTTCTGGAGCCCTGTCCTCCTTGGAACTATTCATTTGTTGTAAAACTTCCTCCTTTAAATTTTTTGTTACTAACAGGAGGTCCAAGAGAGCTTGAGCTTTAGATTTCTCTTGATTTATCGGCCTTGAAAAATCTCCAACTTTGGCTTTCCTAGCTCGTTTCCTTTTTCTAATGGGCATTTTAGATTTGGCTAGAAAGACCTTGCAATATTATTGTAATGGAGGGAATTTGTCACCTCGGGGATGATGAATCCTCAAGGACAAATTGTCCTTTGGATTACCTCTTCGAAAAGGCACAACATTGATCCAGGGGATAACAGAATTATGCAAGGAATGTCAAATGTTCGAGAGACGTCTCTAGACAGCTCTGTAGAACCTCTGTCTACAAGATGATCATGCAGAGCAGAGATGCCAACGCGGCATGCTATCATCCTGTATGAATGGAATGTAGAGTCCGAGCAGAAAGATCAAGACGTATTGATAAAACTTACATATTAGCTAAATAGTATTGAAATGTACAAAAAACACAAATTACAAAGTAGAATGAGGATAATGCTAAAAGGATGAAGTAATCTTACAACTGGTCCATGCTATGAAACCTCCCACATGATAGTCTCCTCTCCACGAAGCTATGCCTACACACATGCAAGAGAGAAAATGTTGGGGTTGTGTTTTGGAGCATGCCTAAGTCAATCTCCTATTTTGGTGTTTCCACCTCCATGGAAAACCCCAGATAGCAATGGGAAAGGAAGATGATAAAGAAGATGATAAAGAAGAATGCAAAGACAATTGCAAAGATGATACTATTCTATTTGATAATTGGAAAGTAAATGAGATATTGGAAATGCAAGATAGAGTTAGATTACTCCCCTAGTGCTTGACAAGTGCTGGTATACTTGATGAACTTGGTAGCTTGGTAATGTTGCAACAATGGTGGTAGTACCTCCAAGAGCTTCAATCTCCAAGAGTCGGTTTTCAATTTGTCAAATGATCCTTTCAAAATGTCCCAAAATTAAAGATATAGGCTAAGGGAAAAATTTGGATGTCGGTGGTCGTGCAGGGAGGCATTACGATTCCTTCCTGGCACGATTCATAACATTCCAATGACCACCTATTGGATGGAAAGTTGGCAGGATAGTAGTGCGCCATGCAAATGTCTCTGCGTCGTGTTTGCATTCACAAACCTATCAGGATGGCAGAATTGGTAACCCCTATGGGGAAGCTGATATGGACCTCTTTGGTGGACAAAATGACAAGTTGGCAGACCTTTCCTCCAAGTAGCATGGGGAAGGCACCACATGTCTCAATTGCCACTAAAAGTGATGAGGGTGATATTTTTGACTCTACATTTTGCCCCCACTTTAGCAAGCATGTCTCCTTTAAGAGATGTGAAGCTAATGTAGGAAAGATAGGAAAGGTGAAGAGGAGAAGATATCATGATAGGGAAGAAAATGCTCGTTGATCAAATGAAGT
The DNA here is from genome assembly GCF_030272615.1 of Cryptomeria japonica. Classification (NCBI taxonomy): domain Eukaryota; kingdom Viridiplantae; phylum Streptophyta; class Pinopsida; order Cupressales; family Cupressaceae; genus Cryptomeria; species Cryptomeria japonica. The sequence continues at coordinate 722,171,137 of NC_081409.1, forward strand.
TTCCCTTGGCGATATGATGTTAGAATTTTGGAATAAAAATGGGTACTTGGAACATTGACAACACCCTAGCTGTGGTCTAACCTGATGGATGATAAGATATGATAAAGAAGTTGGAACAAAGTGCAACAAGAACAAGCCTCGTTGTGGAGGAAAGTCCCTAATGACAAAAAGATACAAGATAGGGTGGCTACCATTGGTACAAGGTACGTTGATATAGGTAGCATGATGCACCATGTCGAGGGCCAAATGATAGGGCATGATAAGTCTGTATGGATGACCATACGATAGGAAAAATTGGAACACCGATATGGATAACCATGTGATAGGGTAAATTGGAATGCCGATATGGATAACCATATGATAGGGCGAAATGATACACTAACATGGGTAGCGAGGTACTGGAACACCATGCGATAGGGCAGATAAGGTAGCCAGTATGGGTAGCGACATTCTATATTGCCATGTGATAGGGCAATTGGAATTGGAACATAGTAGATTGGCCTCTACCAAGGCAAGAAAGATGATGCAAATTGGAAAGATGGTTTAGCCCCCATGTAGGCAATCTTTGAAATAGATCAAGTGGTTTTGCCCCCACCTAGGTGATCTTGGAAAAGAGAAAGACCAAGTGGTTTGGCCCCCACCTAGGCAAGCATGAAAAAGAAACTGGGCAAAATGAAATGATACAAGAACTAAAAGATAAAATGCAAACATGATGCCCCCCCCCCCTTAGAATTATATGCATGGAAGGTATGTCATTCTAAGGAGAAGAGCAGTTGTGGCACATCAACATAACGAGATGTTTTTGTGGAATGCCACCAATGGCTAGTGACACATAAATATCCACAACATTAAAAGATGCAATGCAAGAGGACAGGAGGATCTGATAGTTTGGCATCATAACCCATAGCAATGTCAGAAAGATATATGGCATCACTATGAGATGGGTGTATTGTCATAGGACCAAGTTTCTCGGATCTAAAGAAAGGCACCTGAAGACAAAGAGAAAATAAAATTTCAAGTCAACATGGAAGAAGGCAAAGGATGTATCCAACTCTTTGCATCATCCCCGAATGTCAAAAAGAAAGATACGACAAATAGAAGAAAGAGGTAAACAAATAGAGGAATGTGTACGACAGAAAATCCCCCTGTATCTGAGCACCTATAGAGTAACTCAGGTCCTTCAAGAGAGTACAATGGATAAAAATAGTCAACCCCCCGTATCCAAGTACCTACGAAGTGACTTGGGTCCTTTGGGAGGGAACAAATAGATAAAGAAAGCACGGGGGAACACAATCAAGTAGACATGCAAGTAGATGTAGATGAAAAAGAAAAACTCTAACAATCATCATCCTCCCAACCTAGGTCATAGGGAGAAGAAGGGGAGTGATCTCAGATAAGAATGACATCCAGAGAAGCCCCCAATGCCTCACTTGTAGTGAGAGCGAGGGAGGAAGCTACATCAAGATCGACATTCACAAGCACAGAGGAGGAGAGGGTCAATGACCTTGTGAAGATCGTAGATAGTTTTGGGATCTCCTCTAATGAATTGAAGATGCATCCTTCATAGGAGGAAGTAGCTGACACGCTTGGAGAAGATGAAAAAAGAACAAGACTATCAGCCTCTAGAAGAGGGGCAAAGACAAACACAAGAGAAGGTGGGGCCTTCTCAATCATACAAATAGAAGCAAGTGAACCAGCAGGCACTGAGGTAGGCAGAGGAAGGATTGAGGAACAAACCTGCAAAGATTTGTGTCATCGAAACTCCAAGATAGGGCCCTAATCAAGCTCGTGTTTACACAGGATAGGAGTGCCAAGCCTCCTATCAACCATAGCAAGCTGAAGGACCCCAGGAAAACTAGGATGCTGGAGTAGTAGCAAGGCAAGTGGGGTAGATAAAGACGCACTAGGTACCACCTGCGTATGTGCCATGTCAAGTGGCTAAGACAAGGGAGGTATCTTCGGCAAAGAAGTGATAAGAGGTGGCTCTAAGGAGGGAGCAATGAAAACCCACACCCAACTAGGAGAAGGTTCATCGAAGGCCCTAGGAGAAATTGGAAGCAAAACCAAAAATGATGTAGAAACATGAGCCACCAAAGGAATGGGATCCAAAACACCAATGCTGGAGGATGCACCAGTAGACTATAAGGTAGCGTCACGCTCTCGAGCTTGGGCTCATCGAAGGCATTTACGCCCACGCACACGTTGATTCCAATGGAGGTCAGGAGCATCATGTTCCATAGGAAAGGCCTCCGAGATCGGCTTGAGGACAAGAGAAGGCCTAACCGATGAAATAGGGGGGACATCCTAAACGGGCACCACATTCACAACGATGGGTACCCAACATCGCTTTGCTCTAGGAGTGGGTGGAGGGATAGGAGGCACCAACATGGTCTGTGATGTAGGTGCAAGCGGAGATGAAAGAACTCGATACGAGCGCTTCCCCTTCGCATAGCAAGATGGCTTATGGATATTAGCCATGATAGGAAGCTCAAAGGGTGGACGAGACATGGACTTTGACAGCATGGGTTCCTTTCCCATGGTTGCACTGGCCGCAGTCACAGGAACAATAGACACTACTAGAGGTTGTGTGGTCCTAGAAAGACGAGGAAGCCTCAGTGCGAGAGTGGGTTTAACCTTGGCCCCTGTGATGAAGGAGCATGTCACACAACTCGTTCCAAGATTTTGATACAAGAGGCAACAAAGATATGACAAGTTGCACAGACATAGAAACCAATTCCCCTTCTTATATTTATAATAGGTACAGTATAAAAGGTCACCACGGGGAAGCATGGGTCCCACTAGAGTAGGCCAAAATTGGTCCAAAGAGAAGTTCCCATGATAAATCAAGGGTCAGTAGTCAAGTAAGTGCACCAAGATGGTGGACAAAAGGGGGGGTATAAGTGGCCACATTTTTTTTCTAAAAATGGGTAAACCTGAACTTCAAAGAGATATTTGAAGGTCATGCACTAAAAACTAGGTTTTGAGAAAAGAATAATAATTGTAGTTCTCTAAATCTAGTTTCTAAACTACTGAAGTTTTTTAGAATTGGATAATATTAAGAGGATCAAACCTTTCATGCACGAAAAACAGTACCTGATTTTTTCAGAAAAATATAACATAGCTATTTTCGTGCACAGCACAAAATATATAGTTAAATTTTCTAGTTTGCAAAACCCTTTGGTAGGATGATAGATAAGAGTCAGATCTAGAAGTTATGTATTTTTTTGTAATTTTCCGCTGAGTATTTTGTTTTTTTATGATTTTTTGAAGTAACCGCATCCTAAAAATTTGGTACTTGTTCATGCGTTGGGCATAACTTGCATCAAAATAATCAAAACTGAAAACTTCTTTTTTTAAAAGTGTATAGAATCTAGTGAGAACAATAATATGTAATTTATTTTGAATTTGGTCAAGTATATCAAAAGTTATTGAAAAAATGGTAGATATATATCTGTGAGGATTGTCAAGGCACTAGTAAAGAAAATTAAAGTTTACTATGCTAATGTTGTCCAAAAGAAATAAAAAATTATATCAAAAAACTAAGAAGATGTGTGAGATTATGGTGGTAATTTTAGAGATACCCACTTGATCATTTGTAAACTTGATGATGACAAAGTCAATAAATCATGTTGGAAGATGAAAAAACGTGTAAAGGGACAAAAATGGGGGGGGAAATGGGCTTGCAAGCCTTAGGGTCATTTTCCAACCCTCTTACCAAGCCAAAACCTGCACGGGTTTTGAAAAACAAAAAGTACTATTCACAGTTCTTCATAACTCGCACGAGTTTTCAAAAACAAAAATTACTATTCATAGTTCTTCATAACCTGCACGGGTTTTGAAAAACAAAAAGTACTATTCATAGTTCTACATAACCCGTACGCATTATGTAGAACTAAAACCATTATTTTTTGTTTCACAAAACCTATACGGGTTATGAAGACATAATAATGTATGCTTGTAAACTTAGCATTTACTACACATATGTACAGACATACATATATAATATGTGTTTATGTATGTATATATACATATTTATAGTTAGATATACATATATTAATATAGATATATGTATATATGTTTGTATACATGCATGTCTCCCTTCTTTTCCCCTTTCTCTCATCTTCCTTCTCCATCATTGTATTTATCTATTCTAAGCCCTAATTATCCTCCTTGAGTTCTATCTCATCTCTCTCCCCCTCACATTTCTCTCTCTATCGAGTCTCTCACCCTTTTCTCCTTCTCTTTCTCTCTCTACCTCATGTCTCTCACCCTATCCTCCGTCTCCTGCACTCTCTCTCTCTCTCTCTCTCTCTCTCTCTCTCTCTCCTATTCTCCTATTCTCCCCATCTCCACCCTCCCTCTCCCTCTATCCCAATCTCGTCTCTCTCTGCCCCTCTCTCTCTCCCCCTCTCCTTATCCTATTCTCTCCCTCTCTTCATATATCCTATTCTCTCTCTTACCCCCTCTTACCCATACTCTCTCTCTCTCTCTCTCTCTCTCTCTCTCTCTCTCTCTCTCTCTCTCTCTCTCTCTCTCTCTCTCTCTCTCTCTCTCTCTCTCTCTCTCTCTTCTCAAGTTGATTTTTTATTATAAAATATAATGTTCCTCAAAACCCGTATGGGTTTTGAGGAAATTTTTTTTTTAAATTGTTTTTGGCTAGCCTTGGTGTTACCAAGACCACATTGATAGTGGGGCTATCAAAGTTGGGCTATAAAAGATCACATTGATAGCACATTTTTGAATTTCTAGAACACGCATGGGTTATGAAAATTTTCAATTTTTTTCATGTAGCCACTTTTCTGTTCACCATCTTGGTGCACTTACCCAGCCAATGTCCTAGATAACATGCAATATGCCCTCGTGAGGATACTTTAAGCACTTATGACCCACGGAAGGAACCACCTCCATGGCAATCAACCAAGGGATCCCAAGTCTGACTCAGAAGAGATCAGACTCAGGGATGATGGTAAAAGCCGAGGACACTGCCTTGGGACCTACTATGACCGTCAAGATGATGTTGCCCAATGGGCTGATAGAGAATCCATGGTGGGTCCGCAAGATAGTTTGGCACTCATCATAGACCGACCTATGTCATCCATTCACGAAGAGTGTCTCCTCCATGATAACATTGACTCTGCTGGAGGGGTCAACCATCACACTTATGACAGTTTGACTGTTCAATTGAGCAGGGATATAAAGAGGAGCAGGCTCTCCACAATATGGGGTATCAAGTAGTGTGAATGTCATAAGAATGTCAAACATCTTCCCCTTCTGTGCAGGGAGGACATAATAGGGGTGATGGTCACCATATTCACATATGGACCACCATCCAAGGCCGAATCAGATGTAGAAATCACATTGTTCGAGTGCGGAGAAACCAGGTTGCTATAGATCTGTAAGGCACTATTGGTTTTATCCATGGACTTGTTCAACTTGTTTTCCTTGCATCAACTTTGATAGCCCCACTATCAATGTGGTCTTGGATAATGTGTCTAAGATGATAACATCTCTCAGTGTCATGAGTAGGCACATAGTGGTAATAACAATACTTCGACCCATTGAATTAGCGGGGCTAGGGTTGGCTATCTGACAGAGTTTTCGGCCTAGGTAGGGTGATCAGGTTGTCTCGTAACAACTGTTGCATGATACTCAAATAAGAGTCATTCAATTTTGTCAAGACTCGGTTTTGCGACAATTGAGAGGCAGAAATTGGAGGAGTAGCTACTATATTAGCCATAGCTTTATTCTTCTGAGACCCATCTAAGGACGTGCTAGAAAAGGACCCACCACAAGGGTTCAAAGAGGATTATCCAAACTGCATCATGGTGTGCTGATAATCGGTCAAAGCAGAGCACATGCTAGCAAAGTTTTGATAATGATTCAGGGTCAACTTCTCCCTCAATGTCAGTTGCAAGTTGCCTATGAACATACGCTGCAAGTTTCTATTCGACAGGGCAAAGAGGATCTTAGTTGAGATCGCCTAATATCGTGAGATAAAATATGTCACCTTCTCATTTGATTTATGCTTACAATGAACAAGGTCAGATATAGTGACCTTCTTGCCTATGTTAGACTAAAACCTCTTGAGAAAGAGATCCATCAGCTGGTCAAAGGTGTGGATGGAGTGGTCAAGCAAAGAATTGTACCACTCCAATGTAGTCCCTTTGAGGGAACGAGTAAACAACTTGAGGAGAAAAAAGTCTAGATTGTGGTAGTCACTACACATGGTCATAAATGAATCAATGTGACTGTTTGAGTCACCATCGCCACTAAACCTATCATACTTCAATGACTCAGTGGATTTTGGAAGGATGGTATTCAAGATAGTGATGTCTAAAGGGATCTTCCTATAGTATGCAGGTGTAGATGATTGATCGGAAGTAGAAGCCAAAGAAGTGAGCTACAACTAAAGTTGGCCCATGTTCTGTAATATAGTGTTCAGAATTGGGTTCGTAGGCGAAGGAGGAGGTGGACCACCACCACCTCCCCCACCAGACGGCATACCGACTGACGTGGTACTAGCAAAGACAACTGCAATAGTCAAATCACTAGCCACACTCATTTAACCTAAATGAATAGAGGAGACACTGATACTCAGGATAGTAGAATCCACCATGTAGGCTCCCATCCTTGGGATGCTAACACTAACCTTGGACCTGAATGGATCAAACTAGGTGTCCATAGGTGGTACCCTGGCTAGGGGCACATGGATTTTACCAATCATGAATAGGGCCCTCAGCATCTCCATGCCTCTCCTGTCGAATATCAACATATCTCTCAATGTGCTGATGATATTCCCAACCTAGGGGAGAATGTTCTCTCAGTTCAAGAATCCCTCAAAATCTCTCATATTCTTCTCTAAAGAATTGGTTTGCTCAAAATCGATAGAGATGACAGAATCGTGATCGATAGGAGGAGGGGAAGAAGGAGCAAAACTCCTAGGAGAGTTAAGCTATGAATTAGAAGGAGAAGGCCCCCCCAGTCATAATAGACTTCAAACTATGAGAGGTCAAGAACTCATTAGGATTAGATGGCTTTCTACCCTGTAAGGTACCGAGTAGAGGAGGACTATAATGAACAGGAGGGAAGCTCCTTCTGGACAACCTCCTAACTATGGCTCTTGTCACAGTATGGGTTGTAAAGCTCATAAGTTGATCGACAACCAAATCACATAACAAGGACACCTATGCAAGCCTTTGGAAGAAGATGTAGGACTATTTTTTTTAATGTGCTTAAGATGAAAGCACGAAAGGGAAAAAGGTGTTTGTTGTTTTTATTTTTTATTTTTATTTTTTTTTTAAATTTCTAAGATTTTAAGAAGAAAGAGATGAAAAGTAAAACAACTATACTAAGCTGAAAAAGGAACAGAAATAAAATAGCTAAACTATGCAAAGAAAAGAACACACACAAATCCCCCTTCATGTCGGGTTCACCAAAATGTAATGGGGGGAATTTGTCACCTCAAGGATGATGAAACCTCAAGGAGAAATTGTCCTTTTGATTACCTCTTCAAACAGGCACAACGTTGAGCCAGGGGATAACACAATCATGCTAGGAATGTCAAACGTTTGAGAGACGTCTCTAGACGGCTCTGCAGAGCCTCTGTCTACAGGATGATCACATGGAGTAGGGACACCAATGCGGTGTGTTGCCATCCTGTATGGATGAAGTGCAGAGTCTGAGCAGAAAGATCAAGACGCGTTGACAGAACTTACAGACTAGCTAAATAATATTGAAATGTAAAGAAAACACAGATTACAAATTAGAATGAGGAGAATGCTTAAAGGATGAAGGAATCTTACAACCAGTCCATGTTATGAAGCCTCCCGCAAGATAGTCTCCTCTCCACAAAGATATTTCTACACACATGCAAGAGAGAAAATATTGAGGGTTGTGTTTTGGAACCTTCCTAAGTCAAACCCTTGTTTTGGTGTTTCCACCTCCATGGACAACCCCAGGTAGCCACGGGATAGGAAGATGATAAAGAAGAAGATAAAGAAAAATGCAAAGACAAATTCAAAGATGATATTATGCTATTTAATAATTGGAAAGGAAATGAGATATTGGAAATGCAAGATAGAGTTATATTACTCCCCTAGTGCTTGGCAAGTGTTGGTATGCTTGATGAACTTGGTAGCTTGGTAATGCTGCAACAATGGTGGTAGTATCTCCAAGAGCCAGTCTTCAATCTACCAAAAGATCCTTTGGAAATATCCCAAAATCAAAGATATAGGCTAAGGGACAAATCTAGATGTCGGTGGTCACACAAGGAGGCATTACAATTCCTTCTTGGTGCAGGTTGCAATGTCTCAACAACTACCTATTGGCTGGCAGGTTGGCGGGATGGTAGTGTGCCATGTGAATGTCTCTGTTGCACCACATTTGTGTCCACAAACCTGTTAGGTTATAAAAATTGGTAATGCCTCTGGGAAAGCTGGCATGGACTTCTTTGGTGGACAAAAGGACAAGTTGGCAGACCTTTCCTCCAAGCAGTGTGGGGTAGGCACCACGTGTCATAATTGACACTAAAGGTGATGAGGGTGATATTTATGACTCTACAATTCCCTTTAAAGGATTTCTTCTTAGATATCTTAAGATTTTTATGACCACCCAATGATGAATTAGATCCCAGGGGAGATTCACGGTTAAGCTCATGAGAAGATTCATTTGATACTTCGATGGTGGGGTTGACATCATCATTTTCCAAGGAGACATCTTTCCCTACTTCAAAATTGCCTCTTTAGCTTGAGATACATTCAATATAAGAATGTGGGACTCTTGAAAGAGTGGACCTGATGCACCTTTCATTGAATTTCCTGAGATTATCTAACTCCTCAGTAAACATTTCCCATGATACCTATCTATCAATCTTTTAACTTTTTGTTTTCATCTTCCAACTTCATACTTTATTTCAAGATCACCATAGAAGCCTAGGTCTCGATCTATGTCTACATATATATTTGCAACATCCCCTTGGCTCCCATTGAGGAAATCCTCATCTATACCCAGAAGGGAGCCCAAAGCATCTCATATTTTTTAGGAGAGCTTCCACACACCAAAGCTCAGAAGGAAGACTGACCAAGTTGAGCCAAATTGGATTCCTCCTAACTCTATATGAATGTGGATCAAATCTAGGTTTCCAATCTACGAAATGAAAGGTGGGTCGTAGATAAAAAATGGGGCTACCATGAAGTATTCTTCTTTTAAAACTAGAATCTATACATTCAATTAATAGAAAATCATTCTGAAGTGAGTGAGCAGTTATCATACCAGGAAAGGATTGTAGCCACCATGCAATGTTTTCTTGGCTACTACTGCCAATACCACACAACTTAGCAAAGAAAACTCTCTCTTTGAGAAGACCAATGGAAGGATTGATGGCCTCTATAAAAAAGAGCTTACTTCTCATGCCCTTTCTTCTCCATTCTTTTGATGAAGTCTCTAATCGGGTTGTCTCTAGGTTTGAGGGAGAGACTCTTCTATCCAGTTCCTTGTTCTGGTTGGAATCCTTCCACAACATATTTACTTCAGGTTGTATATGTGGGCCAAGAAGTTTGATAGAGGATGGATCCTTTTTTCCTCACCAAGACTTAAGCCACAGGAAGCCTTGCCATTTGGAGTTTGTATTGGCCTTTCTGGACCCTACCGCGCTTGAGGGAAGAGATATTTCTTTGGGAAATAAACCATTTTCATTTTGAGTTAGCACAGATTTCTTGATATTCCTAAGAGGAATACAGTTTGCACTCGTCACCACCTTAAGCCCAATCTGGGCTAGGGATTTGTCTGCACTGAGAGCCTCAATGGATCCACCACACCACGAATAATCTTGGAACGCCCACCCATCCAATTGGAAACAACATAGATCATTATTTTTCCTTTGAGGGTTTCTTTGCCACAAACCATGAGGTCATTTCTGAAAAGAGGGATTTTGATTCCTTACTCTGGGCCTATGCTTGATATTTGCAAGGACCCTCTTGGAAAAACTCCATGAAGAAGGTTGAGTGAAACCAAAGGCCAACTTAGAGTGATCAGAAGTGCCAAATGTATGGGTTATGGGGTTATGGAGAAGTAGGAACCAAATAGGAAGTGGGGAGAGAGATAGAGGGGGAGAGAGAGGGGGGGGGAAGAAAGAGAAGCATGAGAGGGTGAGAATAAGATTAAGAGAGGGAGAGGAAGAGAGAGAGAGAGAGAGAGAGAGAGAGAGAGAGAGAGAGAGAGAGAGAGAGAGAGAGAGAGAGAGAGAGAGAGAGAGAGAGAGAGAGAGAGAGAGTAGGGGGTGGGAAGAGAGGGATAGAATAGGATAAGGAGAGTAGGGAGAGAGTTAGAGATAGAGAGAGAAGGGGATAGGAAGAGAGGGAGAGAGATAGGGAAAGAAAGAGAAGAGAGAGAGAGAGAGAAGGGTGAGAGACTCAGTAGAGAGAGAAATGTGAGGGGGAGAGAGATGAGATAGAACTCAAGGAGGATAATTAGGGCTCAGAATAGACAGAGATGGTGATGGGGGAAGGAAGACAAGAGAGAGAGAGAGAGAGAGAAAGAAGAGAGGCATGCATGTATACAAACTTATATACATATATCTATATAACTATAGATATGCATATATACACACATAAACACATATTATATATGTATGTCTATACATATGTGTAGTAAATGCTAAGTTTACAAGAATACATTATTATGTCTTCATAACCTGTACGGGTTTTTTGAAACACAAAATAATGGTTTTAGTTCTACATAACCTGTACAAGATATGTAGAACTGTGAATAGTACTTTTTATTTTTCAAAACCCATCCGAGTTATAGAGAACTGTGAATAGTACTTTTTGTTTTTCAAAACCCATGTGAGTTTTGGCCTGGTAAGAGGGTTGGAAAATGACCCTAAGGCTTGCAAGCCCAATTTCCCCCGATTTGTCCCTTTACACATTTTTTCATCTTCCAATATGATTTCTCGACTTCATCGACATCAGGTTTACAAATGATCAAGTGGGTATCTCTAAAATTACCACCACAATCTCACACGTCTTCTCAGTTATCTGACCATATTTGTTTTCTATTTTTGGACAACATTAACATAGTAAACTTTAATATTCTTTACCAGTGCCTTGACAATACTCATAGACATATGTCTACCATTTTTTTAATAGATATAGTTGACCAAATTCAAAATAAATTACATATTATTATTCTACACTAGATTATATACACTTTTAAAAAATAAGTTTTCATTTTCAATTATTTTGATGCAAGTTACGCCTAGTGCACAAACAAGTACCAAATTTTCACGATGCGGTCACTTCAAAAAGTCATTAAAAAAATTACTTAACAGAAAATTATAAAAAGATACAAAACTTCTAGATCTCACTCTTACCTATCATCCTACCAGAGGGTTTGGAAAAATACTAAATCTAACTATATATTTCATGCAACGCACGAAAACAACTATGTTATGTTTTTTTCTGAAAAAATTAGGAATAATTTATCATGCATGAGAGGTATGACCCTCTTAATCTTATCCAATTTTAAAAAAACTTTAGTAGTTTAGAAACTAGATTCAGAGAACTACAAGTCTTATTCTTTTCTCAACTCCTATTTTTTAGTGTATGACCTTCAAATATCTCTTTAAAGTTCAGGTTTACCTATTTTCAAAAAAAAAAAAAAAAAGTGGTCACTTATACCCCCCTTTTTGTTCACCATCTTCGTGCACTTACCCAACAATCATTCTTTAGTTATAGAGATAATTGATTTATTATTCTCATTTATTTCTATTAATTGCATGTTGTTTAATTATTTATTATTTGAGTTGTATTAAATTACTTGAGGATATTTCCACTATGCATCAATTCTTCCACTGCTCTCCAAACATCTATGCCCACAAAGTGTCAACATTATTGGAAGAACATTGCTATGAATCCATCTAGTCCTGGAGTTTTACTTGAGGGCATAGAGAAGACTACATCTCTGATTTCATCTATTGTAAAGGGCTTGAGGAGATCTATATTATCTTGTAGAGGAATCAGCGTGGGAATAAAATCCAATAACTCCTTGGTTTCATCAAGATGGCTATTTGGAGGGGTAGAGAAGATGTTTGAAAAGAAATGAATAGATTCCAATTGTATCTTCTCTTTATCATATAAGGTCTCCCCTAAGGAGTTATTAATATCAAATATTGTGTTGTTGGACCTTCTCATAGTGGCCGAAGAGTGGAAAATGTTTTAGTTTCTATCTCCTTTGAGCTAGAGCTCTCTGGATTTCCACCTCCAAATTATCTATTCCCTCTTGAGAACCTCCTCTAGCTGAAATTGAAGAATTTTCTAGTGATAAAAATAAAAATCATTGATACCATTATGAATTATTTCCTCATTGACTTTCTTAATCTAATTCTCAATGTCCATTTTTTACATAAAGATGTTCTTAAAAACCTCTAAATTCCACACTATGATTTCTTCCTTAATGTGCTAGAGTTTTTTGCTAAGCTAAAACATTTTTTATCCTTGGGAGAATGGATCATTTTCCACCATTTTTGAAGAAAAGGGAGGAATGAGGGGTCTCAAAACAACATGTGTTGAAACTTAAAAGATGACTTTAGTTTGCTACAATGTAGAGAGAATGCTAATTCCAATTGAATAGAAAAATGATCAAAACCAAAAAGTAGAAAGATATGAGATGAACACGAGTCAAATTAAGAAACCTATATTATATTTGAGAAAGACCTATCCAAACTTTCAATAATATAAAAATTTCTCCTTCTTTTTGTCTAATTAGCGTTTCTATTAGTAGGGGTCCGATCTTTTAAGCCATTGTTAGATACAAATTCATTAAAGCCATGCATTACTCTTAGAGGAGGAACTATTCCACCTATTTTGTCTCTTTTAGAGAGGGTTGCATTGAAGTCCCCACCCAAAATAAATGGCTCCTTAGGGAAAGAGGCAAGAATTACTGATAGAGATTCCCATAAAAGGTGTTTCCCAACTATGGAGTTTGGACCATAAATATTAATGAAATGGAAAGAATATTGAAATTGAAATCCTGACATGAATGAAGTTAGCCTTAGATTGAAGTTTATGAACCTAAATTGGATTTCCCTCCCATTAAATTGCTAAACCTCCAAATCCTCCCAAAGAAGGGAAGGCCACAAACTTCCAATTTTTCCATGAAGTGAAGAGTTGAAGCTACTCTCCTTTTGAAAAAAAAATCTCTTGTAGCAATAATAGTTTTGCCCCACAAGATTCTAGTTGAGACTTGATAGGGCATCTTTTGTTAGGGGCATTTAAGCGACTGACATTCCATGATACTATTATCATTAGTGTTGCATAGAATGGCATGTTCTCCATGGTCTCATGTTATCATCCAAAGTTGATTGAATTCCTATTTTAATCTCTTCCTTTATCTTAAGAATTTTTCGCTTCTTACGCCCTTTTTCCTTTGGTCTTCTTCATAGAGATTTTCCTAGATTTTTCTAAAGTGATTTGATGAATAGAAGGTCTAGTAGGGGAGCTGATCAGAGAATTATTTAAATAAATTTTAGGCATATCTCCTCTATGTCTACCTTAATTGGAGAAGCAATTTTTAATGAGGATTCCTTTTCTTTCATAGCACTAGGAATTTATTTCTAGTCAGGTCATCCTTATCAACATGGAGATCAGGCGAACCACTATTCCATGCATCTTCTAGAGCCTCATATGTGGAATCTTTTTACTGAGCTAGTTCTTTAGCAATTTCAATTGTTTTCTCCATGCACACTTTCAAAAGCATATCCTCCAAATTGCTAAGAATTCTAGATCTCATGTTAGAAAGGGGTCCCTAAATACTTCAAACTAATGAGGTACAATATTAGACCTAGAAACAACCATATTGGGAACAGGGATAACTAGCTTATAACCTAGAAGGATAGGGCCCATCTTGGATTTTTTTTCCTCCTTTGTAAGCCCATTTAAGGAAATTGGGTTATCCCAAAGGCCACACCCCTGGATTTTATAAAAAAAATATGATACAATGGCAAGACAATTCTGAATTTGACCTTAGGCTCATGACTGTTAAGATACAAAATAGTATTCCTTGGACCATTGGGATAACTCCCCTAATATTTGAATGGAACCATAGAAGCAGATAATGGGGAGATAAGGTCATACACTAAAGAGGGGTAATAAGGATTTATGCTCAAGTTGCACTCCTCAGATAGCCCTTTCAGGGAAATGATTTTAAGAAATAGAATCATATATTGTTTTCTTGCCAGTAAACATATATTGGGGTTTGACGTTGAATCCTGACATAACTTTATTGCTCCATTATTATAGGGAATACATGTTGAGGAAAAATGGTCTGACATACTGACATTTTCTTCCACCTAGTGGGGATCCTCATAAAAAATTGACTAAAAACATTTACCAAAATTTTATTAGATGAGAAGTTCCTTAGGGAAGGGCTTGGACAAATCATCAAAATACAAACATGGATAGGGAAGTGTATATTTTCAAAAGGTTTGAGGTCAAGCTTAACAAAAAATGCCAATCTAGTTGTAAATCATCTTAACAATATCTAAATCTCTATATTCCAGGGGAAAGGAAGAAAACCTAAACTAGAACAAAGAAAATCTAATCAAGAAGGAAGATGGGTCAAAATTAGGGGACCAGATATGAGTGAAAATTCCAAAGCGTTAAAGGAAAGAGGACTTAATTTTATGAGCCAAATTTCTAATCAATTTATCAAGGAAAATAAAAATGAAGAAACCTTCCCCTCCATTACTATAAAAAACTTGCAAAACCCCAACCAAAACAACTTGAATCCAATGTAAAAAAATTAAACATGCAATTAATAGAGAATTAATCAATCAACTCTATAACTAAAGAACGGTTGCCAATGGAGACCTTAGAATATATGCACCTTGAAATTTGAAAATGATCTTGATAGTCAATTGTATGAATCAAAATTGTACTATTATGCTCTATTTTTCTTTGGATCATGTCCATTGGTCTAGATATAATCCATGACCATAAATTTGATTTATAGCTATGAAATCAACCTTTCATGATCTCCAAATTATGCATCTATGAAATATAAAAGTAGACTATTTTATTTTCATTAAAAAAGAGGTTAATCAAGTTTACAATTTATAATTTAATAGTCATTGGATTTTTTGTAACATGTATAAGTACTGCGAACTAACAAATTTGAAAAAATGGTCTTAAATAGAAGATATTTATGTCTAAAATTTATATTTGTTTCTCTTTTCAAAAACTAAAGCTTATTTTCATTATTTATTTTCCTTCTAATTTCTCCTAACATTAGAGATACATGAATGTGTGAAGGCCTATAAGATCTCTAATATGAATACAAATGGGTGTCTTTTTAAACAAGAAAAGATGTTAGATCACAAAATATGTAAATAAAATGCTTTATGTATGGTTGAAGCTCTAAGAAGGTCGATATCAACTCATCACCACGGGGGTGTTTGGGAAGGAAATGCTCTTCCTCACTCTCAAATTGTCATTACTCATATTCTATTTGCAAATGACACTTTGCTTTTTGGGGAGACTTCAATTAAGGAAGCCAAGGCAATTAAGAAGTGTTGGAAAAGTACAACGATATATTGCGTCAAAAGATTAATGCCTTAAAATCAAAGGTAATTTTCTTAAATTTCTTCCCATTTCTCTCAACCAAAGTCACAAACTTCCTTGATTTTAAGTTAGATACTCTTCCCTGAAAATACTTAGGTACCCCCTTGTTTGTGGGATGGAATAAGGGTACCTTTTAGTCAAATATTTCTTCTTTCATTCAAAATAGAGTATCTTCATGAAAAAAAACATGGTCATTACCAAGTCGCATTCCAATTATTAAATATGTTTTGGCCATAATCCCCAACTATATCATGTCAGCATTGCCTATTTCTGAAAGATGTATTATCTATAGTTGATTTCAAAATTAAAAATTTCCTCTCAAAAGGTTCTAAGGAGAAAAAATAAAAAACTATTCTTCCATGGGATAAATGTTGTATACCCAAAATGGAAGGAGGATTTGTAGCTAAGAAACATGGTGCCTGGAGAAAAATTTCTTGGCCCGAGGGCAACTTTTTCATGTGGTTGGTGGTCCAAAATCAGTGTCTTACTTGGGATAATTTGTGCAAGAATGGGTTCTAGGGTCCCTCAATGTGTATTTCATGTCATAATAGTGAGGAGAGTGTCTCTCATCTCTTCTTCCAATGTTCCTTCTCTATGTAAATCTGGCACTTCTAGTGGGGTGTTTGGAATCAGGCTTGTTGGCATGTCCTCTTTGGCTGAGTTTTTTGCTTGCTAGGGCAAGGCCCCCATTAAGACTTCTTTTCTTCAAGTTATTTGGTCTCTTAGACCTACCTTCATTATCTAGTATATTTGGTTTTGAGAGGAATCATGATATTTTTCAAGATGTTAAGATGGTCATCCAACATTTGTGGTGGAAAATTCTTCATTCTCTTGGTGAAACTGTCTCAGCAAAGTGTGATTTAGCTGAACATGTGGATCCGATAATGTTGTTTTGTGCAATCACCTCAGTCTTCCTCTTCAGGGAAATTTTTTGAGGGTTGCTAGAAAGGTCATGCGAAATGGATGCCGACATCCTCTTTAGAAGATAAGCAGGGAGGGGCATTAGCGCCCTCCTCCTAAGAGAGTTCTAAAAATAAATCCCGATGGATCATGTCATGGAAATCATGCTCATGCTAGTATTGGTGGAATTGGGCGAGATAGTTCTGGTATTAAGTTTAGTTTATCTTTTTTGTCTACAAGGGCCTAAATTCTAACAATTTGATGGAGGCTCTTGCCATTTTATATGTTGTGGAGTGTAGTTATGATCTTGGGTGGAAAAAGGTCATATGTGAATCTAATTCTCAAGTGGTGGTGACTTTGTTGAACAAGAAGAGGTTAGATGATGTTTGTTGGCATCTAGCTTTGATTATTAAACAAATTTTTCATATGTGTGTTTCCTTGGAATCTGTGACTTTATGTCATATCTTGAGAGAATGGAATGGGGTTGTAGATTGTTTGGCCAAATGGGCCTCTAATCAAATGTACAATTGGAATATTGTGGATAGGGGTCAATTATCCTTGAAATTATCTCAAAAGTCGGACCAATTAGTTGAGACTGATAGGGTTGTTTAATGTTTGTGCTTTGTATTTCTTTTGTGTTTGAATAAACTTTTATCCCTTTTAAATGTCCAAAAAATAATACACCAAACTGCCATGGTTGTGCACATTACATTGGAAGGGAAAAGTAGAGATAAAGGTTTTTACCATTAAAATATAAAAATATACAACTACCACATCATATATATATATATATATATATATATATATATATATATATATATATATGATGGGACGATTAGCACATGGCATAACTGCAACAATACATATCACATTCAAAAAGTTTTCCACAAATGTGGGTTTTGTGTAGCGTGGAGGCCCTCGAAAGGGTAAGCAGCAAAATTAACAACATTCTTGAATCGAGCAACAACACAAAAAATTCAAACTGCATCATGAACGATATTCTTCCTATGCCTGGCAACAATAGACAAGCATGAAAAAAGATTTATATTTTTTTTAAAAATAGACTACACTTTCTTATCATTAATTTAAATCTATCAAAAAGGTAATTAAACAACATTAAATTTTATATAAATTTTTAAAAATCACTTTTTCATTTCTTAGCTATTATTGTTGAATTATGTCAACCCAAGAAGAAGAGTAAACTTACCCATATAATAGAGATTGAGATAAAAAGTGAATATATTATTTTTATTTAAGAAATAAACCTTTTGAATTTTGTTCATAACATTTTAGGGAAAAAATAGATGAATGATAAATCATTTTGATTAGTTAAATGGTATCTATAATCAATTTGACTTATGCTAAAGCCACACAACCTAGATTTTATTGTGGCATCTCTTCTCATTCTTTTCTCTAGAATCATGTTTGTATAGGTGTACTTTGAACAAAGCATCAAGAATGGATAGTCATTGTTTCAGATAGGGAGGAGCTCCATATCATCAAAGAAAGGAACAATAATATTGTTGACAATTTGCAATGCATTGTAATAGAACTCATTAAATGTGTGATCTCTGTATTGTAATTTACATTTTTGCTCAGACAATTTGTTGTCACCATGTTTGATCCAATCAAATTACATAAAATATTTTTTATAAATTTTAAGATTAAAAACCCTATAGGTTACTTTGATTGAACAATACATTAAAGAAGAAACTGACACATATTTGAAGTGCGATTGGTTGCAGGAATGAAAGATTAATCACTTGTTTTAAGGTAGTTTTATCTAATTGAACAATACATTGAAATGGGAACTAACACAAATTTGAAGTGCGAGTGGTTGCAAGAATGAAAGATTAATCACTTGTTAAGACATAGCCCTCCTATATAGTCCCATTGCCTAAACTAAAAATAGACACCATGTAACCTATTGATTTATCTTTATAAGGCAATTTTTAGGCTACCTATATAGCTTATATCCATTTATAGTTTGGCTCTTTTATGCTAAGCAATATTATTTTTATTTTGAAGTTGTAAGTATGTATATAGGTAGAAATAATTTGGATTCCATAGAGGTAAACTATTAACCATGTTTGAAAATTTATAACTAATGTATGCATATGTTTCCATGACAATTTAAAATCCTTTCTCATAGAAGTTTACACATTTGAGATATTTGACCAAAATTTAATTTTTTGTGAAATATTATGTTTCATTTTCATTTTGGAGGGGTTGTTTCTTATCATCATACATTGCCATCAAACATGATAGATAACAAAACGCATTGGCCTTTATATATTTGACTATTGTCTTAAGAATGTTTTGTAAAGATTAAGTTATGGCTGCAAAATGTTTAAAAACACCTGTCAAGAATCATACTCTCATTCTATACAAATGTAGAAATAGAATTCATTGACAGTGTAGGAGCATCACTTGTCTCCCCATACAACTAGTATCTCTTTATATATATATATATATATATATATATATATATATATATATATATATATATATATATATATATATATATATATATATATATATATATATATATATATATATATATATATATTGAAGAAATGCAAGGAATTACAAAAAATTTTAGACTATCAAGAAAAGATTATGGCAGCCATTACTTACAGCTAATACATAATGCAAAAAAACTGCAAATTGGTGTAGTATAAATAATCAATACATAAGGCACTCAACCATTACAAACAACCAATAGATAAGGCAAAACAAATCTAGACTCGTAGTGAACACATAAGGCACTCAACCATTGCAAACAACCAAAACATAAGACAAAACATCTCCTGATTAGTAGCCATTACAAAAAAACCCATGAATGCAATCATAGAATACTAAGACATGAATGGCCTTGAGCAATGACAACATTCCTTTTGTTAAGTAGAATGTTAACTTGGATATTAATCCTTTGAATTTTGAAGTCAATTTGCAAGTTCTTCTCTACCTCAGCCTGTAATTGGGAAAAAAGTGATGTCAGACAATAAAATATGTTTGAGTACAGCCCTGGATATGCACCTTCTTGATGAGCATTTAAGTTATTAAAAATAGCTTTACATCTGAATCTCCAAATGTGAAACAAAATAACATATCTAAAGCCATCTGCAATAATATTAGCATGTAACCCAACACCAAGAAGAGCTTCTCTCCAATGTAAATTATGTTAAAAAATAGTTGGAAAGTTATCAAGAACTGAGATCCACTATTTGTTTTTAAACTAACAATCCTAAAAGATATGTTCTATACTTCCTTGCCTCTAAGAAAATGGGCAATTAGCTAATTGGACAATTATACATTTTAGTTTGTCCCCAACGGGTAACTTGCAATGTAGAGTCCTCCAAGCAATTAATTGAGCATTTGCATTGTCTTTGATTTCCAAATCGAAGCAAATGATTTGACCAAAAATTTTCTCTAAGTTTACAATTCCATTTAGAATTCAAACGAAAATGTAAGGGTAGCCTTTGAAGCAACTGTAAGTACTAACCTTTTTTTAAAGGAAAAAATAAGAAAGGATGTGATGGCATCAAAATCCAGTCTTTGTAAAAGTTACAATGAATGGGAGTACAAAGTTTCATTAACAAATCCAACGGGACCAAATATATCACAAAAAATAGAAAAGATTTTTACTTATTGTTGAGATTCAAATGATCTTTAATAGCTTGCTATGACAACCAACTAATGGTGTGGAAGTCCCAAATATCTTCGACATTAGAAATGGGTTTTTTGAAGAGGGTATAAAAGTGTTTTGAAAAACTTAATGCAAGAGGTTGATCCTAGTAGAGGATGTGCTTATTCTACTAGATAGATGAAATGGAGAAGCTAAATCCATGTTGAAGAGAATTATCTCTCCATCTTAGAAGATAGCAGTTATGTTGCCAAGCCTTCCAAATAGATTGGAGTGGAGTAGAAGCCTTAATCAAGAAAAATGAAGTGTGAAGGATTTTTTTAAACCAACTCACATGTTGCCATTTTCCCTTGACAATGGCAAGATTAATGCGGTTTCATATAAGAATCTTACATGGTTCATCCCCATGAACAACATGAATAATCCATTTAGTAGCTAAACAAAACCCATGTGTTCTTGGGTCTATAAGACCCAAGCCACCTTTACATTTAGGCTGGATACAATGTGTCCACGATGTGGAAACAAAGCCTCTATTACCATCCCTTTTGGCCCAAATAAACTGACTAACCATTTTGATTAAATCCTCATACCCTTTTTTCGAGGGAATCTAGCATGAAGAATAGTAGACATGTGTTGCAAGAAAAAAATTATTAACTACTTGAATCTTGTCAGTCAAAGATAAAAATTAATTTCCCCAATTGAAAAGTTTATTCTGAACTTTACTAAGGTACCGAATCCACATATCTGAGAGAGACACCTCAATTCCAAACGGAATACCAAGGTACCTCATAATTTCTCCATGTTGAATATGTTTTTATTTGTATGGGATCCAATGAGGAACATAACCATCACTAGCCATCAAGAATTTTTATTTGCTATGTGCAAGTTTGGACCTTGAAATTGCACAATACAAATCCAATATATCTAGCATATTGGAAATATGTTGTTCAAAGTTTTGAAAAAATAATAGGCTATCATCAGCATAGTGAGAATTAGTAACAACTGCATTACCAAGGATAGAGATTCTTGAGATCAGCTTCATATTATTAGTGCTTTGAAGTAAATATCTCAAAGTATCAGTCGTGATAGCATAAAAGTATGGAGCTAAATGACAACTTTGTTGAATTGATCTTTGTAAAAGAAATGGATCTGTTATCATATTATTGATAATAATCTGAGCATCAACATCTTGAAAAAGCATTTGAACATGAGCTCAAAATTTAAGACCAAATCCAAGCCATTGAAACATTATAAGAATGAAGCTCCAACAAATTCTATCATAAACCTTGTCAAAGTCAAGTTTGATCAGAGTGACATTTTGTCCTATTTATTGAGCTCGTTCAATAGTCTCCCATGCAAGCATGAGGTTATCGAGAATAAATCTGCCAACAATGAATCTTGTCTATTCAACCCTGACAATTTCCCAAACCATAGGTTTGGTCCTAATGACCAAAGCTTTAACAATAATCTTTAAAAAGTATTAAGCAAAATTATAAGACACCAACAACTGATATCTCTTACCCTCCAAACATTTTACTCCCTATTAATAAGATTAATAATGAGACTTGATATGTCTTGTTAGATGTTTGAACCACCTTTTTATCTTATTGTAGAGCCTCAAGTGATACATTAAAAAATTCCGAATAAACAAGTGACTGCCAAAAGAGTATATGATATCCAATCAATAAAATTATATATACCTATTCATACATTTACACCTATAAATATCTTCCAATTATAAAGGTTGGAGTTAAATATAAAAAAATGTGTATGGACAGTGCCCCGCTGTGGGTAAAGGAACCTGAGTTAGTGGGTCAAACTTTTTTACATCCACTTTGTTTTATTATTATAATATATTTTCTGGATAGGGCAAGCATCTTTTGACATCCTCTTGCGTCTCACAAACATCCACTTTCAACACTGGATAGGATATTCTGCAACACCGTTTCTGAGAGTCCTCATATTCTGTTGAGAGTGCAGCGTTATAACTCAGGAGTATAGAGCAAATAGCTGACTTGTTTAGAATAGAAAAGTATCATGTTTAATTCAGCTCTGGTATCTGATCCATCTGATGGAACTTCAAAAAGGTTTTCAGTTCCTATTGTTCAGGAATTGGCATCTCAGAACCTTCGCAACCTTCCACAAAGGTATATCAGATCAGAGAAAGAGCGCCCAAATGCCTTTCCTCTTCATCATTTGGACATTCCCATAATTGATATGGATATGTTTTGGGGAGATTCAGATCTCTGTAGGCAAAAGGAATTAGAAAAACTTGGAATGGCATGCCAGGAATGGGGATTTTTTCAGGTGGGTACATCAAAATTGATAATAAATTACATAATAGATTAACAATTGCTAGAAAGAAGTAATTTACATAACAAGAACTTTGGCAATTTTTAATTTTTTTTTATTGGTAAACGGCAAGAACTTTGGCAATTTTTATTTTTTTTAATTGGTAAACGGCAAGAACTTTGGCAATTCTGAAACAGTATCCTAACCAGTTTAAATGAACCATCTTATATTAGTGCAAGTAACCCAGATTAGAATTACAGGAGGGCTATATTCTAAATTACCCTCTTTTTGTACAGAAGTACGATTTTAAGAAGACCTCTCCAAATTACCCTATTGATGGGATGAGATTCAAAACAAACTGCTAAGATGGAATGTATTTTTCTATGACAGGCTGTGAATCATGGAATTCCTGTGTCTCTGACTGAAAGGATGAAGGGAATTGTAAGGGAATTCATTCAACTACCTTTGGAAGAAAGGCTCAAGTACAAAAAGCAAGAGCGTGAAGGCTATGGCCAGAGCTTTGTGGCCACAGATGATCAAATACTGGATTGGGCAGATACCATTCACTTGGCAACTCTCCCTCCAGAGAAAAGAAAAATGAGCTTTTGGCCAACACAGCCAGCCGATTTCAGGTACCTGAATATTTGTCAATTTAGGCAGTTATAAGTCCATTGAGGTCCTGACATCATGTTCAAATCATATATGATTAAGAGTAATGCAATTGCCTCTTACACCAAATATGTTTTACATGATAGACATATTTAGTGCTCTACAATTTAAAAGGCAAACTCAGATAATCGTACTATTTGGGGGATTATACTTGCAGTATAACTTTCTCAAATCGTTGTGCTAAGAAATTTTTGAAGTGATTTAGAGGTGATAGGTCATGTCAAGCGTAGGTTGTTACATAAAACTTTAGGCCCCAGTTTTCAGAACTCTGCGTCTAGCATTATCAGAAGAAGATTTATTACATTAAATCTCTACACAGACTGTCATCTGGCCTTCAAAAACTCCCTAGATTAGTTCAAATGTCAACAGTATTATTTCATGTTCAACACTTTTATACCTTCTCTCCACTAACCACTCAAAGTCTCCAGCACATAAACTTGCTTCCCCTTTTAATATTTAAACCTGTTTCCTTTTCTAAATCCTCCTGTGAAACATCATACTAAAAATAGAAGAGCCTCCATTATGGAACTGCCATCAGCAAGTAATGTAAAATATTCATATCTGTCTTCTTTTGTCAGTTATTTATCCACTAAGGAATATGGTGACACTGGCTTTCCATTACTGTGCTTTTGGCTTCCTAGTTTATTAAGACAATGTGACAATGTGGCTCGGTCTGGTCTTTTGATGTGAACCCAAAGTTCTGAGTTCTCATGCTTAACTTTTCCCTCTTTCAATAGTAAGAACATAAGCACATGGTCAAGTAATGTGGTTGATCATTTTATTGATCATGTTGATAAAATATCAATGGATTAATTCCCCCGTCTCCCTCTTTTGATGTACTAAGTCTCTGATGGCTATAGGAATGTAAATCATATTTACTTCCTGAATTCTCTTTTTTCAGTGCATTCAAAATAATTGCTGGGTATAGCAGACATATATCCTATCCTTTAACTTCTACCATTTTCATTTTCGATGTGATTATACTTCCACTTTTTTGCAGAGAAACTGTGGATCAATACGCTGCTGAAACTCAAAAGCTTGGCAATACAGTTCTTCGCCTTCTATCAGAGAATGTTGGGCTAAAACCAGATTGTTTCATTAACGCTTGTGGCAAAATGGGACAGATGATGCGAATGAATTACTACCCACCCTGCCCAAGACCAGATCTAGTTTTAGGAATCAGCCCTCATTCAGATGGAAATGGTTTGACAGTGTTGTTACAGGATGATGAAATCGTGGGACTACAGATATGTAAGGATGGTGAATGGGTTCCTGTTCAACCCATCCCTGGTGCCCTGGTTATCAATATTGGGGATATGCTTGAGGTAATGTCGACGAATTTTACTATTCTTTAAGCAAAAACAATCTATAAAAACTATCAAAGTATATTAACTTGTTTCGATAATATTCCATGTATTAAACAAAATTGGCCTACTCTGTTCTTGTTAATAAATGCGATGATTGATTCCACCAGATAGGTATCAGATCTAAATTTTCATTTTGTGTTTCGATTTTTAGGTAATCAGTAACGGAATATATAAGAGCATTGAGCACAGAGCGGTTACAAGCATTGACAGAGATCGGATCTCCATTGCGATGTTTTATGGTCCAAGTAAGGAAACAGAGGTGGGTCCTGTTCCTGAACTCATAGATGAGTTGCATCCCTGTCGATACAGAAGATTCATTCGTGAAGAATATATGCGGCGTTTCTCTTCTGACAAACTTGATGGGAAGAAGAATATTGAATTTGTCAAAATCAAGTCATAACCTTTTTTATTTGAGTTTGTTCAATGTTGGAATAGGTTCATAGTTAATATCGAGAAGGCCTCCATTTTGTTACAAGATATTTGGTATGATGGCAAAATTTATGTAGTAGACTTTTATATGGTGTTGAGTTTAAATCTTTTTTAATATAAAGAAATAAAGATCTGCATTCAATGTCATAAAATTCTAATATGAGTGTGTTTATATATTAATAATTACAATACATTGTACAAATAATTGTGACTTTAAAGTTGTTATTGCTATGAAATGTACCATTAGTTGTAAAAAGTAACCAATCATGTGATGCCACATCAGCTGCACAAGTATAGGGGCCTCTTTTGCATGACTATTAGTCTCACTTTTTGGGGGGGCTGTTTTGGACACCTTGGCGAAAAACATGCTGATGTGGCACCATACTTGATAATGTGGTCTTGAAACATTAGTTATAAGCAGGGGACTTGCCAAGTAAGCTGCTATAAAAAATTGGGAGTGATTTGAAATTTTCATATAAGATTTTGAGAAGCGCAAAGTTAGGATGTACAACTACTGGGTCCTCTCCCCTATGCTTATCTAAGATTCTTTGAATATCAACTGATGAGTTTTTTCTTATATGTGGGTAGATTTTTAGCCATTATCACATAGCTTTTTGATACAACTTGACCTCTTCTAAAAATCTTTTTTTGTTGTAATTGTTCATGGAGTTCCATTCAAGATCCCTATGAGTATAATATTTTTTCCATTCGCTATAAATTTGAGCTCAATAGTCTAATAATTCTATGAGTGCTCCCCTCGAGAAAGTAGCCATTGTATATTGGAAACCACACTGGTTTCTCCAATACAAATAACATAAAAATCATCACATATCTCATAACCTCCTAGTGTTTTGTTGAGTTGTTTGATCATTTTGGTACAAGGAAAAGTAAATCCATCAACTACAATGACATTAAAGCCTTCAAATTCTTCTATCTTCAATTTTGTCTTTGATACTAGGCCCTCATCAAAAAAATTGATGGTGTCCCCACTATCTATACACATTTACTCTTTATTGAAATAACAATACCCAAGCTATAATAAGGATAGTATACATGGGTAATCCTAAAAGAGTTGTAAGTGTACCACCAATAGTTTCCTCTTTATATATATATAAGGGCATTTGTGTCCTAGAGCCTAATGGTTATGTACAAGAAAAACATAGCCTCTTCCTTTTTATGTTCATTCTCCTCTTTGATATTCTTTACTACAAAAGGGGTTGTGGTCTTCTGTTTGGGTGTAAAAAATACTTTCTTTTATACATTCCCTAGGATTTATTTCAAAATGGTGGTCCATAATAAGTTTTTTATTGAGGAACTATCATCTCTATATCAAAGGACTTCATAAAAGCTTGTTGTAGAGATATATGATTGAAAGCTCTCACTAAAGCCCTAAGATGTTCAAATAATCCTTTTCTTTGATATATCAATTGCAATAATAGAGAGTCTAAATATCAACAACATAATATTTCACATTCTCTCTTTTCTTGAGTTGAACTAACTCAAGAAAATGCACTTTAGGATCTTTCCTATCAAATCTTTCAATCAACCTCCTATTTAATTCCTTATATGCATGGATGAGATTATGATACCAGATAATCAACTCATGGTACCACCAACCATGAGCTATAGATTCAAGATGGAAGGTGTTAAAATTAATATTTTCATCTTCTACTATTGGTTTGAGAGCTAACTAAGTATCCAACTTTTACAACCAAGCCCTTGTAGTAGTTTCCCTTGAACCATCAAAAGTAGAAAGAGTTAATTTCCCAAAGTGAGATCCAAATCCTTTGGTTTTCTTTGCACCCTTGTCTCTTTATTTGCTACACCATTGGTCTTCCTCAGTGTCATATAGTTTGTTAATTACATTACCTCCTTAATTTGTGGTGAAAGTGCTCTATATTCGATATAGCAAGTTGAAATATCATCTTGAAGTTTAGTTTCTACATCTGAAATATCTTCTACTCATTGAATAAACTTGGGATTGGATCCAACTCTTGAAATATGTGTAACTACTTTTCTTGTCCCTCTTCCATTATTAAGTTTATCTAAAGTATTTGCTCCTCAATTGTTATTGCCACTATTGACATTGATTTTCATACATTGAACTAATTGGTTAATTGTGTCCACAAGGAACTTTTTCCCTTCATCCACATCCTTCATGGTCTTTATATTTTATTTTTCATGACGTTCTAGTGTCCCTTGATTTTATAACTTCTTTAGTTCTCTTTTATGGTAGCTAAGTTCCCTATCACTCAAAAAAATCAATCATTATAAGAATCTACATGCTGTCAAGATCATTTCTCTAATACCACTATAATATCACACATAAAATATTTAAAATTATCTGAAAATAATAAAATCTACAATAAACATGATATAAAATATTTTTCAACCATGCTCAAATTATTTATGGACATATAGAGACATACACACATTGCCTTGTCAATTTATTCATCAATCTTGCATCTAATTACAACAATATTCACATAACATCTTCCAGGACTTGTCATATTGACATAATTTGATCTATTAACACCAAAAATACTAATACACCAACAAGAACTATGACATCTATAACAATAATAAAATATGGAAATACACTTACAAATCCTCACTCAACAAACTACAAAGAACACATTGCAAAGCCTTTACTATTTTATTTGAAGCTAAAATAGAAAGAGCCTCCAAAACTTGAATTAGATATAAAATTAAAAATAAATCATTTTAAGCCACTCTTACAACTAAAAAATAGCCCACAACACACCCCACCAAATAATAACCCACTTGCGCATAGACTTCACCAACAACATAACACTATAGAACACCCAACTACTCCAAATTGTATGATGAATCTCCCAAAGTCTATAGCTAGGAAGACTCAAAACCATAAAAACATGCACTTCTATAGTAGCAATTCACAATCCACTCCAACTACACCAGCAACTATGCATTATGATTTCACTTGCAACCTACAATCAACACAAAATACAAAAGATTAAAAATTGTAACCTACAATCAACACAAAATATAAAAGGTTAAAACTTTTACAAATCATTATGCTACAATGTAATCTTGAGTGAAATTCTCCAAGAGAGTCCATTATAAATCCAAAGTTCATACCGAGATTATTGTAAAACATGAATTGATAGTTACTAAATAAAACTTAAAATGTTTTCTTACACCCAACTTAACCCACAAAATCCAATGTCCATCTTGGAGGGGAAAATAACTTAAAAATTATATTTTAAATTTGTATATATTACTACATAACCAAATAGCTTATCATTTCATCATGCCTCTATTATAACTATCGTAGAATGTACTATTTTTAGCATCTAAGATATAGATTTGTGTGTGCCTTTAAATGTCTTATTTACACATGTTCCTCACATTTATTATTGGCATGATTGACACTATAATTTATCTCATAATATTTACTATGCCTTAAAGGCTTCTTATTGCATTATTTCACTTTCACTATAGTCTTATAGTAATAAACGTTGAGTTTAGTTGAGGGACATCATTCAACCCCCTTTATATTTACTCTGGCATTGCCATATTTTTATACATGATTAGCATCATAATTTTCCCCTTCACAGACTTTTGTTCCTTAAATATTCTTTACCATATGGATCATGTCCCTTGATACAAGATTTCGTATTTACATCTCACATTATTCCACTCACATGATTAATCCAAGTGCTAAATAGCTACTTTCTTACATTGGGGGTTGTTAAGATTAAGGTTTCATTGGAATACAATCTTATATATATTTTAAGTGTCTTGACACTCCTGGAAGGTGTACAAGAATACCTAGGGTGTAACTAGAGAAATATTTTGTAATCTAGATTTCCATGAGTCTTGGCATTGTTTTTTATATGCATCAATGAAGGAGGTGGAGCGTTATTGCGACACTTATAATTAACTTTAATTTAATTTAAGACATTATCCCATTCCCAAGTGCTAGAGGAGGAATTTATAAACATTTTAATGATAAATAAGGGCCCCATTTAGTGACTCATATGCAAAATAGAGCATTGCAGTTGAGGATGTGAGTCGTCAAGCAATTAATGTTCAATGATACACAAGTAAATTTATTGATGTATTTACTATTGCTAGAAGATGTTGTCCAAAGTAAGCATTTGTTATTACGAGATACCTTGGTTTTAGTAAGTCTATTATATTGTTAAAAAAAAAATTAGTTTTGGGATCTCTCATTGCCTATATATTGGAGGTATGGGATAGTAGTTTTAAGAGATATATATATATATATATATATATATATATATATATATATATATATATATATATATATATATATATATATATATATATCTATATTAGAGTGGTAGTTGATGATATTGTATATAATGTATATTAAAAATTAATATAATACATGTCTCATTTCTCTAGTAGATAGTCTTCCTAAAAGGGTTTCTCCATGTAAATCCTATGTTTATATGGTTATCTCTTTATTTTTCTTAAATTTCAGGTATGTATGCCTCTTCACACATTATTAAATTATGGTGATCTTGTAATAAGAAACAATATTAGATTTGCATACACTATGAAGAAGATTTTGTTATAGCTTCAACCTTGTTTCCCAACATTGTGTATCAAGGGTAAAAGTTCTACATAAAAAGGGTGTATTTCTATTAATTGTTACATAGTGGGAATTTTTACATTATATATTTTGTATATTTTTGTAAAGATTGAAAAACATGGTCTTTATATCTCATTTGAATGTTAATAAATTCAATGGCACTAATAACAAGATGTGAGAGTTAAAGATAGAAGATCTTTTTGAGGAAACAAATAAGAAGAGAGCTATTGAAGAAGATAAAAATCCATCCAAAATATCTAATCAAGACTAGCTAAGTTTGGATAAGAATAGATAGGGAGCCATTTTTTAATGTCTCTAAGGAAATTGTTTCCTAAAAGCTAGATCGAAGAGGATAGGTGGCATTTACTGAACCAAAAGCCTAACAAATAAATTATATTTCAAAAAATGATTATATTCTTGAAAATAAAATATGGC
The DNA here is from genome assembly GCF_030272615.1 of Cryptomeria japonica. Taxonomy (NCBI): domain Eukaryota; kingdom Viridiplantae; phylum Streptophyta; class Pinopsida; order Cupressales; family Cupressaceae; genus Cryptomeria; species Cryptomeria japonica. The sequence goes on from NC_081409.1 coordinate 722,201,092, forward strand.
AATCCTATTGCAAATCATTTAAATACTTTTAATTTGATTAGAGATCAATTTTTTTTGTATATTTTAAGATGCAAGATGAATATTGATGCATTTCATTTCTTTTTAATTTACCTAATTCTTGAAAAAAAAATTGTTCTTGTTAGTGGTAGCAGTGCAAAAATAAAAATAGAGAGTACCATTACTATATTTTTAAGATGATATGGAAAGAAAATGTATGAATGGTTTGAAGAATGTCTTGCATGCTTAGGGAATGTTTAAGAAACAATGAGGGTCTAAAGAGGATAAAAGGAAAAGTATATCTCCAAATATAAATGATAATAAAAATAACCTAGGGAAGAGAAGAATAAAGTGTTGGAACTATGCGAAGGGAGGGCATGTGAAGAAGGAATACAAAAATAAGAAGAAATCTTATGATATGAGCGCACAAGAATAAAATTAACAAGAGAAAAATCTTTGTGAGATTCTGCCAAGATCAAGAGCTCAATGAAAAGTACAAAATAGAGAGACAAAATATATGATAGGAATAAATTGTATTCTATCAAGATGAAAATACTGATCAACTGGATCATCAAAAGTTCTTACATACAATGTATATGAGCCTGCTTATATAGGCAAGGCTATATGGATACGTGAGCACACAAACATGACATGTGGCTCAATGAGAAACAAGGGTAGGTAGGAAATAGGTGTGTTAGGTAGGAGAAACAATAAAATATTCCACATGAGGTGGATCACCTACCGAAGGTGGAATTATCATGCCACAATAAGTGGATATGATAAAGTAATAACAAGATCACACCATAAAAGGTGGAAATATCCTACAACATGTCATCCCAATGTAGCACATCTCCCTAGGTGTCTCATATGCAAGCTACTATGATATGCATGTACCTAAGTAAAGTGTAATTATATCCAACATCAATAAATAATTACATTGACACCCTCCCTTAAATGTAACTTAGAGGAATGCACTTAAGTCTATAATGCAACTAAGCAATGCAAAATGGGTCTCGACTACAAGGCCATGTTAGGTACCCATGTACAAATGCAAATGCACACAAACCAATGCAATCTCTCCTAAAGTGGGGAAAGAGAGAAAAACCCAATGGGAAAAAAACCTCCCCCAAAAGAGAGATGAAAACTATATACAAGGAAACTCTCAAAGAAGTATGAGAAGGACAAAACCCCAAGTGAGGAAAAAGTCCCCCCCATATGAGAGAAGAAAAGAGACTAGGTAGCCCCCCCTCAATGGAGAATCTGCACCAATGGTAGAAGCTCGAAGATGAATGAAGAAACTTCTCCACGAATGTCGAACAACGTTCCTCCCCTTAGGAGGAAACAAAACCAAAGGTGTATCCATCAAGTCTCCCGAATCATGAAGGGAATATGTAGGCAAAAAATGCATGATGAATGGAATTTTTGAAAACTGCTCAAGTGTCCCCATGTTGATGTTGAAAGATACCCCCTCCAAAGGTGGTGAACTTCTCCACATTGCTAAAAAAGGCACTCCAAGATCGAGTGGAGAAGAATGTAGAACAATACCCAAAGACTCGCATGTCTCCTCCAAGGATAAAGAGACCTCCTCCAACTGCTATACAAAAGTATCCGCAATCATGCCAACCTCTAAAGAATGATCATGTAGAGAATGCACAAGAGGGTCAGAGTGTTCCCTCAAAAATCAAAGAAGAATCATCTTCATCAAAGAGAAGATGAATGTCATCAATGATGTCTGCCAAATCTGCAATGTAGGACTCCACAAACAAACCTGCAATGTCTATCAAGTACACATCCAATCAACTGAAGCTGGAAGATAAGGAATATCCTGTTGCACTGAATCACAATAAGGAAAAACTATCGCACTAGCTGCATCATCAGGTGCAATAGGTTATGTGATATCAATAGGAGGAGATGAAATGCAAGGCTCAAGAATGGGGTCACATGTGAGAATCCCCAAGTTCAAATACCCAAAGTTCTCCTCAAAATCTGAATCATCAACATAGGAAGAATCAACCTCATCAATAGGACCAAAGTGTGAAAAGGAGTGAAAATGAGATGTATGATCAACCACCCCAGTCGCAATGATAGCCCTAGTCTCTAAGTCTCTATTGATAATTGAATCTGGTGTGAACTCCACAGTTTTCCTTTTTGCCCCATGTGTGATTTGATAGATGGAAAGAAGATTGTTTGTCAAATGGGGTACACACAACACATCATTGAAGGATTTATCCCCAAGGGCAATAGATCATTTCTCAATCACATCCATGTAGGTATGATAGCCCATCAAAATCTACTGCATGTGGCAAGTCTTAAATGAAGAGAACATAGACTGCGATGATGTCATATGATGAGAAGCCCTTGAATCTAGAAGCCATCTCCCTGAATCATGACTTGTAGTAGCACAAATAGCTTGTCCCTTTCCTTTATCTATCCCAAAAGAGTTATCCTTTCCTTTATCCTTTTCTTTGGAAGAAGAAGCTGATATAGACATTCTAGAAGGTAGGTTGATTTTGTTCTTCTCAAGAAGATGCTTCAACTCATCAATATCCTTCTTGTAACAATGATGTTCATCATGTCCTAACTTCTTGCAATATGCACAAAAAAGATTGTCCTTATATGGTTTCCTCTTAGGTGAGGATGTAGAATCACCTTGTTGTGGAGAGGATGATTGTGCTCCATCTTGTTATGGTTTGTACTTAGGTTACTTTTGATTCTTTCATTTTCCTTGATTGCTTTGATTCCCCTTATTAGCCACCAATGCTTGTGACTTTGAAGATTTGAGAATCCCCATCTTAGTTAGCTTAGATTGCTCAAGTATCAACATTTTCGTGAATGCATCAAATGAGGGAGAAGTGTAAGAGGAACCTTGAGTTAACCTATGGTTGTGAAAGCTAGATAATAAAGTTGCATACTCTAAAGGAAGCTTGTCCAACAAGTTATAAACCAATTGAGCATCCTTTTTGTCAATTTCACAATCATTTAGCTTTGCTCTTAGCTCATTTGCATTTGTGACATAATCTTGGATTGTATCAAGATCCTTGGGATCCAATGTTGTGATTTCACTATCAAACTTGTAGCCTTTAATCTCATCAACTTGACCATACAATTTCTCATAAATATCCCAAGCCTCTTTCATTGTTGTACACTTCTCAATGTGAAAAATGAGGTCATTTGATTCATACTGTCTTAATGTTCCAAGTGCCATAGCATTCTTACTAAGCCATTCAATTTGAGCATTAGGATTATCCTTAGGATTAGGTGGTGATGTTCTAGTTTCATTTACATAATGAATGAGTCATTTTTCCATTAGTTTACTCCATGCCTTTATCTTCCATGATACATAATTATGAGGAGTTAAAGGTGGAAATTTAGGAGAATCCATAGCACCAAAATGAAAAAAAACACAAGATAGAGAGAGGCACAATCACACAAGACACCCCCCTAAATTCACTCAATCAAGAAACCCCCAAAAATGATGATTTGGCACTTTATACTCAGTGCATATACAGTGGGCCACTTGCAAAATAAGACAACGTGGACTTCTCATTTCAACTTTACAACTTCTCAAAATGAAATATAAGAGACTTCAACAAATATTGCAAGTGGTCTAATCTGAGATCCAAGAAAAATGCAAGTACCAAATAGGCCAAAAATGACCAAATACCAAAAGTACAATTTCTACTCAAAATCACTGCAAAATAAGGGCAGATTATGAAAGTAGACAAAAAATTATGCACTTTAAAAAAAATGGCACCTAAAAAGGAGGTCGTATGACCCCAAACGAAGCTTTTGAAGTTGCAAAATCGGGGATTAGACAGGGATAGTCATGAGAATCTGCAAATTCTAAAAAATTTGTCCATCAAAATCAGAAAATTCCTCCACCACTACGAAGAGCACAAAAAATTAACCCATTTAAAAAAAAAATTGCACTAAAAAAGGAGCAAATATGAGCAAGTTATGGCCTCCTGAAGTTGGATTGCGAAATCAAAAAGCCAAATGAGAGGGGGTCCAAAAAATTTCAAAAATTGTTGACGTGTGCTACAGTCAACATTTTACTGCATTCAAATTGACGATCATATGCCCGTCAAAATGGTTGTCACTCCTTTTGGCTAACCGTATGGAAATGACATGTGGCAGTCTACGATTGGTTACATACTGTACAGAATATGACGTGTCACTACTGACATGGCGTACGGAATCCAATGTGGCACAAACACGGTTCTTACTTGGCAGTGAGGTGGCTTGTTGACTATGTTTGTCGTACAGTACGGATGCAAAGGTGGTGTTTGCATGGTTGTTGAGGTGTCAAATGAGTCAGCCTAGTGACTGGGTAGATAGGTGGCACCAGCTAGGCACTGATGTGTCTCTTTGTGTTGACGTTGGTGTTGTGGTGGGATCGGGCAGGGTCAGGTAGTTGATGGCAAGGAGATCGCCGATGAGAGGAAAGCAATGGAGATTATTGGAGACCACGAGACCACGAGAGACCGGGAGTCGGCAGAAACTTGACCAAAGTGGCACGGGAAGCCGGTGACCAGAAAGGAGAAATCAACTCACGGGGGGGGGAGTCTGTGGACCCCCCAAAAATATAATAATAATTTTTTTGATTTTTTAAATAATAAAAAAAATTTACAATTAAAAAAAAAAACTTTTTGCGAATAAAATAAAATTGAATATAATAATTTTTTTTTTCAGAAATTTTTTTTTTTTTCAAAAAAATTGTACCTTACTAGCCGTATAGGCTAATTTTTCCTCCAAAAATGACTTTATTCAAAATAGGCTGAGTTTATACTCAATTTTCATGGAAACTGCCTCTCGGACGCAGCTGTGACATCCAAATCGTTGTAGGATGCCCCCAAAATAGCACCTCCACATATCCAAAAATAGAAGCCTCCATAATGTCTCTAAAAGACTTATTAATGAAGCCCTTTAGGCTCTGATACCATGTGAGATTTTGCCAAGATCTAGAACTCACTGAAAGTACAAAATATATTATAGGAATAAACTATATCCTATCAACATGAAAATACTAATCAACTCGATTATCAAAACTTCTTACATACAATGTATATGAGCCTGCTTATATAGGCAAGGCTATATGGATATGTGAGCACACAAACATGACATGTGGCTCAATGAGAAACAAGGTTAGGTAGGAAATAGGTGTGGTAGGTAGGAGAAACAATAAAATATTCCACATAAGGTGGATCACCCACCGAAGGTAGAATTATCATCCCACAATAAGTGGATATGATAAAGTAATAACAAGATCACACCATAAAAGGTGGAAATCTCCTACAACACACTATCCCAATGTAGCACATCTCCCTAGGTGTCTCATATGAAAACTACTATGATATGCATGTACTTAAGTGAACTTAAGTAAAGTGTAATTATATCCAACATGAATAAATAATTACACCAACAATCTTAACAAAGAAAAAATGAATCATCCTTCAATGAGTCTATTTAAATAAATAAATAAAAAGATGGTTATAGAAGAATAAGAATCCTAAGAATTGAATACGAAATCTAGTAAAATTAAACTAACCAATAATTATAAGTTAAAATCATGTTATACGCTAAATTACTAATAAATAAAATATTTTGTCTAATAAAGGGGCTAAGCCTTAATAATTCCTCCTTGTTTAGAGAAAGTGTCCCCGATTTCTCCTTAATATGAGGAAAATTATACACAAAAGATGCTAGTGATATCCACTTGGCTTAGGTCAATAGGTTATCCTTATGACCAATCGAGTATGTAGTGATAATCTCATCCCTAGAAAAGTGTGTGTGAACCTCAAAAATAGTATCTACATCCAAAGGAGGCTAAAAATTCATAATATTATGCTCAAGATGAGGTAGAGCCACTTCATCTTTCAAGTGAGGTGAATCATGCTTCTTGTGTTGATTAACATTAACCACATCATGGATTCCAAGCTTGGATGGAAGGTCAAGTTCAAGGGCATTATCTCCTATCTCTTAGATAATGGTATAAGGCCTATAGATGATAGACTTGTGATTATGATGCTAACATTTGAAACCCCATTTATGAATTTATAAGGGATGCAACGCTTATCATAAATTTCCTCATAGTTAGCTCGAGAAGTTTAAAGAGATGCTTGGACTTGTGCATGGATCTTTGTTATATTTGGAATTAACTAAAAAAGCTCGGTCTTGTTCCTTTTGTTGGTGTGATGAAGAATCTATAGAGAGACTAATTAGACTCTTATATGGAGCACAAGGTTGATTTCCATAACATACCTCAAAAGGAGAGTGGTCTGTGAAGGCATTTGTGACCTTATGAAGATAGTTATCCCACAATTTATTATTGTTGTAGTATATCTTAAGACAATGAACTAAATTCTTATTCAACACTTCAATTTGACCATTTTTAGTGACAAAAAATATATAGAATATCAAATTTAATGCCCCAAGTGCTTCCAAAGTGATTTTCACAACTGACTAAAAATATAAAATCACGATCATAACAAATAATAGAAAGAGAAAACCAAACTAATACCATAAATTACTCTACAATCTTAAGAGAATCAATAGTCTTCTTACAAAACACAAAGATTTCCATCTTATAAAAGTGACATGCCACAACAAAAATACAATCATGTTGTTTGAAAGTAGTAATGAAATTTTTGGAAAGAATGTATTATTGATCTAAAATATACATTATAAGAATATAAAGTTTTTCACTCCTCATAAGCAGCAAATCTAATATCTTCACCAAAATCACGTTCACAAGTTGGGATAATAGAATGACTCAAAATCGGGAAAACAAACTAGCAAATCGTGCCATTGAAATGGATATGTAGAACTAGTCACATTATCTGTGTACACGTTGGGAGGTGTTTGAGTGGAAGGTTTGGGATCCAAGGAAATGATGTTGACTGGTTTATGCTGCCATTGTATTCTTGGCTGAGTAGTTATATCTTTGTTCTCAGGTGTGAACCCCATTTGGTCACTCTTTCATTTATAAAAATGAAAAATCTAATATCTAAACTGTGGATCAAAAAATCAAAAACCTTATTGGTACTACTCGTTTTTCATAGTTAATGATTGAATAAGTTTTAAATGTATGAGGAGTTTTTTCTTAAATTTTAAGATGCATGATTAGTATTGTTACATCCTTTCTTATGATATTGTTTATGTTTTTATTTCTATAGAAATTTTGTGGTTAATTCACATTTGAATATGGTTTATATCAAACGAATGAGTTTTAATGAGCTTTCATGTATGGAATGTTTTACCTTAGTGCATTGTTTTTCAATATATTGAAGATGATTACATGTTATGAGTTAATTACAGTTGTGGTTCTAAGATGGTTGCAGGACAAACAACCCCGTCTGTGAGCGCGCACGAGAGAGAGAGAGAGAGAGAGAGAGAGAGAGAGAGAGAGAGAGAGAGAGAGAGAGAGAGAGAGAGAGAGAGAGAGAGAGAGAGAGAGAGAGAGAGAGAGAGAGAGAGTTGCCATTTGAGTCTTTGTACACATTCACCTAGGTTTAAGTTATCCTTCATCAAATCTTTGATTGAATTCCTTGTGTTTCGTCAGGTTTGTGTTAGTTTGAATCTACATTGACCTTGTCATCAAACTTAGACCTATACTTTGGTTGGATTAATTTGTTTCTTAAACATAATCTCATAATCCTTTAATTTCATATTTATTATTGATTGTTATTATTATTATTATCAAATATTGTTTTAATTGCATACTAAATACTTATATAAATGAATGTACGATTGTTTATGATGTATATATGTATACATATATGAAAAATACATATAAATGAACATATGTACATATATATATATACATTCTTTATACTTACGAATATATATGGATTGGTGAGGAAAATAAAACTACACAATTATGATGTAATTTGGCATAAAAAATTCAAATGGCTATATAGCCAACTTATGAGTTCATTATGTTGGTTTTGTGTTGACGTGTAAGTCGACTGTTTTAGCCTTCTTAGATACTTGAGCTTCATCTCGGAACAAAGGCACCAGCCTCGAGTGCAAATGAACATATCATTTTTATGGGAATTAAGAGTTCAAGGCATATACCATGATTATTTCAACTTTGGCTTAAAAGCCAACAATCTATCATCATATTAAAATACAAGATGCGAAGAATTGAATCACAAGACATTTTTCTTCTGTATGAGCAGACTAGCCAATCCTAATGGAAACATTATTAACTCTTTTTCTTACCCAACTTGGGTATTGCTTTGTGTGATGTTTTTTTTTTTTAAAGTTAGATAAGTATCTTTCAATGCATTGAAATAGGAACAAAGAAAATATATTATTCACTCCATAACGTGATAAATAAGGGACATAACAATTTCTTGTTATGTATTTGATTGTTTATGTAAAAGCCGGCAAGAAACATATACATATTTAAGTCATTTTTTGGTTTAATCTTTTGGGACGGTTTTTCAAGTTGGACGGGAAAAAGGTTTTTTCCTATCGCTTAGAAGCTAGTGATTATTAATTACTCTTTCACATATGTTAGAGTTATCTTGTATTAGCTAATAATTATTTATTTAATTATTAGTCTATTAAACTCTACGCTTAAGCTAAAATTAAGCATTTAATAAATATTGTAGGTATTTAATAATCATTCTAATTATTAAATACACATTATCCCTTTAGGGTTTCTTTAGGGTTGCACATATTTAGGGTTGCACACCTTTAGGGTTGCTATTATCCTTTTATAAGGAATGTATTGTACTTGTTCATTCAATTGATTCTCTTTCTGAATGATAATCTCCTTCTTCAGAGCATTTATGCTTTTTTGCTTTATGTGCCTCCATTCTTCTCTTGTGACAGGTATTTGCATGCAGGTTTTATTGGGATCTCTGAAGTTGTATTTCCTCAACTTCTTCATGGTATCAGAGCCTTCATCTATTATTGCTTGTCCCTGATTTCTTTTCAGAAGATTTTCTCTGGAGGCAAGGGTTTCAATTCTTTTTCAAAGGTTTTAGTTTGGATCTAGGGTATCTTTCTTGTTTCTAGGCATTTTGACCTCAAAATGACCTCAACATTGAGCTTAGAACGCCCAAAAACCCCCCATTTTTATGACCTCGCCATTTGACCTCACCATTGTCTATTTTTATTCTTAAAACATGATCATTGACTCAAAAAACACTCATTAAAGACCCACAATAATAAACCTCATAAACACATCTTTATCTAATAATAAATCCCTATTTCCTTCTAAGTAAACAATAGTTGACCTTATAGCTTGTCAAAGGGGAAATTGATTTGAAATATATATTTCTTCCTTATTCCATATTACTTTCCTGCACATAGCAAACACATTCAAAAGCATAGTTAGACCACAATAACAATTCGTTTTATTTTCCATCAATTTTCATCTTGTTTACTAGGGAATATCAAGAGTATTGACATAAAATTATATCATTTAAAATCTCATGATCTATCTAACTATCTATTGAATAAAAACATGTAATAATTGGAGTTGCATTATTTGTATGTGAGGCGGGGTGTTACAGTATGGATGTGTGAAGGGAAATCAAATATGTGTTGTGAAAGAAAGTTGAATGCGATGAAGGTGTATGAAAGAGGATCTATCTCCCTGATCATTTGATGAGTGTTGGTTGAGTTGGTGATAAGTGTTGAGAAATGTGGAATTTCATGTGTTGGCTACCTAAAGTAGTGAGCCAAAGGTATCTACAAATCTTATGGTTGCAAATGTGCATTAGTGGTGGATTCTTTCAATTTTATTCTTCTTCATCTAGGTAGTGAGCCCTTCTTTCTTTCTTCCAAGAAGTGAGCCCTCTAGCAATGAGCCTCTAGGGGTGAGTCTTTCTTTGTAAAAATCACCTTAACTGGTGTCACCCTAATAGTTGTTCATATATTGAGAATAACATTCTTCGTGGTTTTTCCCTTAATAGGGTTTTCCACATAAAATCTAATGTTTCATTATGTATGGTGTATTCTATTTTTTATGTTCTTTCACACTCACATATTTTTGTGGATTAAGTGATAAAGTTAAGTTGTAGAGAATCTAGTTTTAGATAAAGATTTTAGATTTTTTTGTACAATTGATTAACCCCGCCCCCCACCTCTCAATTGTCTTATACATTAGAACATTCAATGAATTAATACCTAGAAGGAAGTACCAAAAGAAATCCTCAAGGAGTCTAGATCTATGATAACCAAAGAGGGAGGTACTTGGTAAAGGTTAATGAGCATTCAAGGATACCAAATCCAAGGCCAAGATCCTTTGTCTTAGATACCAATTTAAATGGGTAAAAAAGAACAAAACTAACAAGAAACATATTTCTCAACAAAAAAAAATTGAATTATCCTTCATTAAGTATATTAAAAGAAATACAAAGATTATTCTAGAAGAAAAATCTTCTAGAAAATAAGATACAAAACATAATAATATTCATATAACAAAAAATTATAGGTAAAGAAATTTTTATAGTGTAAGATACTAAACTGATCAAATATTATGTCTAATGAAGTGTCTACAAAGGAGCTAAGGCTTATCATCTAAATATTTCCCCACAAAGAAATATTTTTATGATACCAATAGTGATTTTTTATTTATTTCTAGTAACAATATTAGTATCAGTGCTTGGCTTATTTATACAACTTCTTCTTTTGATAATAAAAATAAGTTTAATATATTTAGCCTATGATGGAGGAGAGATTTTCCTTGGTGACAATAGTACTAAGTGGATAGTGTAATCCCTAATACTTATACATAGGACATTAACCAAGTGTACCATTTATTTAAAACATCACTAAAACAAATAAGACACGGCACTAGCATATCAACGTGCACTCTAAGGGTCATGTTACATATAATTACATAAAATCCATCATCATTTCTCCAAAAGGTGGCACAAGTATAATAGTTACAACACATGGGTAGATGAGGGAACCATAAACCTCAAATTCATTTTAACATATACTTGATAATATTCACACACCAAAAATGCCTATCCAAGAGGGAAAATCACTAGGAGATGTTATTTCTCAACTTGACAAGATGACCATCGTTTCCTTAAAAAAAATCATTCTCACCAAGGAAAAAGTGAGAAAAATCCCAACAAAGAATACAAAATTATATGGAAAAAAAACCTTTCTAGGAGGTAATGACATTTTTCCCAATTAAAAGATGACATAGGTACTAGATTGCAACACTTTCCAAAAAAGAGACAATAGGAGAAGACTCATAAGGCTAAGAGAAATAACATTTGTTGATAATATTTCCCCCAAAAAAGATCAAATGTGCCCATTATCTAACGAAATAGAGAGCATAACACACTAAAGGAATGCAATTCTAGATAGAACGCTATCATAATTACTTATGTGTCATAAAAATGTGTTAGAGTCCTACAACTACATTCAAGTCTCGAAAATTTATTGTTAGTAATATTTTTCTATTGTACTCATATTTCCTATGCTATATTCTAACCAAATATTGAATATGTGACTATTTATTATAAGGAAACTTGCAGCCAGCTTTATGGCAATTTCCACATAACCCAATTGAGATTTCAACAAAATAATCACATAGAATCCACATGCAAAAAATAGACAACATACCCATCAAATATGACACAAGATATATCCTAGGAAAACCCTTATGAGGGAAACACCCAATCTCCAAAAGCATCCATCACCATGTATTATTCAGCAATGCAACATTACAATACAATTGTGAAAGCTTTTGAAACTCAACCATCAACAAGAATTCCATGTGAGAAAGAACGTAACCACACATATTATGCTATGCTTCTAACCTCCACAAATGCTAACTGGCTAACCAAACAACTACCCTTGTGGTTGCTTTTATAAACACAAGGTCCCATAAAACCACCAAGTGGTATTACATCCAAACCACATGCTACAAAACCATCTACAAATACCATGGGCTACCTACCCCCTTGACCCCACATCTAATATTGGTTACTTTATCAAATTGCATTCCCCAATATTAAATAAAAACAATATAATAATCTCAATGTTACAATACAATTCATCAAGTGGTCTCGAGAATATTTTTAAGGAATCTCTACACGTTACACATCTATGTGCAACATCAAATAAATATTACATTACACATCTATGGGAAAATCACATAATAAATAAATATTACAATTATAAACATTATTATGCAGGGTGTACAACACCTATTTTTCCAACATGTACAAATCATATGCCTAGACAACACAAAATGACTTTAAAATGGCTAAAAATGATAATAGAACCAAGAGACAACCACACTCAATCTCTAATATACCAGTAATGAAGGAGACATATCCCATGAACTGGAAAGTCTAGAAGGGAACCAAAATAAGTCTAAAGATAAGAGGGATAAAGGGAAATGTTCCCAATGCACCCAACCCACCCTCTATTCAAGAGAAGATTCAAGATAACAACTCTATGAGATGATTCACACACTCAAAATCAATACTAGGAAACCAAAATGATATGTATTCCATTGTTACCATAATTGAATATTTTCTATCACCATACATTTATTTAAACCTAAATGGAAAAGTGCACTACGATCATTTTAACCAGCATCATAATAATAATAATAATAATAATAATAACATTCATGTTTGACCCCAATGTTGATGAATGGTAAAATTAATAATCTTATGATCTTCTCTTACGTGGGTGGTTTATATTCTATTCCATAAGGAGGTTGAAAAATAATAATACAATTATATGGTAGGACTCAAACATCATAAAATGCACATTTTTCTGATTTCATTGCAACAGCTTATATACTAATAAGTGAAGGCTTCATCCAACTCGAGTGTGTTCTTAAACCACTCCAATAGATCCACTAGTCACTAATGTAGTTCCATGATACCCAACAAAATAGTACCCATAAGTCCACCTCATCGTGCTAGGAGATCATTATGAGGGATAATAAGCACACTAACACCAAACAAGGGTATGTATTACGCACACACCAAACATTGAGCATACAAGTAGCACAAGAATGTACATAAATAAAGATCTTGTCAAATTATATACATGGCTAGAGATGGGTAACTTGTTAAATATAAAGTCTAGCAACATCAAGGATGAGGACACTAGAGGAATACAAAGAGTGTCATTGAAAAAAACACATGAAGTTATAACTTATTTCTCACTTACATTTGAGTGTGTTTAGATGGATAAATCATTGTGTGGTAAAGACAATAAATACTTTTTGTATAACTGACAAAATGAGAAAAGGGGGAAAGACAAATTCAAATACATTGAGAAATATATTAGAAATATTTCTATTAGTTAATTATTTGACATTAATTCATTTACATTTGGAAAGGAGAAAATAAATTATAATTTTTAACTATTTGTGAAACATATTTTGAAAAATGAATGCAAAAATATAAAATAAAATAAAAATAAAATATATATGAAAAATGAGAAAAAGCATAGAGGGAAAAAGAGATTTTTATTCATTCATTCTTGCATTTTAGAAGAATCTCTCTCAAATTCTCTCAAAATTTGAAATTGATGGAATTTACTGAATGTTGGATTAAAGGTGGAGTTGTTGACATGTAGATTTATTTTCAATTTGGAAGATAATTAAAAGAAAATTAGTATTCTTGTGAGCTTCAAACATAGGATAAATTCATTCTTTTTTTTTCTTGGAAGTTCTTTTGAATCATGATATCATTCTCATCTTTGAGGTAGCATATGGCCTTTATTCTAGACACTTTCTTTTTATTAATTTCATAATTGTAGTTTTTTTTAATGTTCAATATTAGGTCATTAATGTGAAAGAATTCTAAATTTTAGGAAACGATAATTTTATTACAAAAGAGTAGAGTTGAGCACATTTGAACTCAAAAGATATACTTAACATATTTTTAAAATTAAATTTGAAAATTTTGAAAAATTTAAGCATTCATCAATGGTAGGTAGAAAATGTTTCTTTAAAATTTCTACTAGAGTTTATAATCTTTTATAAATATTTATTCATTACATATTTATCAAGTTTTGATTATTGCATTCAATAGAATTTTCAAGCTTTACAAAAAAAATTCTATTTTATAATGGTGTGTTTGAGTTGTAGGTGATCTCTAGGAGTTGTGGGGTTTAATCATCATATTCAATAGAATGTTTCCATTATTTTTAATTCTACCAATGTGACTAAAAAAGACAAAAAAAACATCATATATGTTATGCCACAAATATTTGGATCACATAAGTGAAAAAGGTCTTAAGATCATTATTTTTTATATTAAAAGCAACAAAACACTTTACACTGGTAGCCCATTGATAGCATTAACAACTTGCAACACATTAACCATCAACATACTTACAACATATATCAAAAATGGAAAAGAGTCATAACAAGATAGTAAAATAATATATACAATCTTAACAACATAAACCTATATTTAGTGTGAGAGATTGGTGGATTTGTTATAGAATTTAAAGTACTCTACATATGTGTGTGTGAAATTAGTGATTTTAATGAAAAAAGATAATAGTAACATAATAATATTATTTTGTGTGTGGTTATAGAACTATTAACTGTTTTGGTGATTCTATTTATGGATTCAGTCTCTCTCCTTGCTTATATAGTTGAGGTATGAGATGTTAATTTTAAAATATTGTTGTTTACAATTATACAAGTGCTACTTAAATATTGCTAGAGTTCAAAGTGGTAGTGTGTTGATATTAAATCATGCTATTAAAGATTAATGTATACTTATCTTATTTCTATAGTAGAGTTTTATCTTTAAAGGGTAACTCCACATAAATCTTCTATCTATATGGCTTATTTAAATTTATTTTTATTGTTTATTTATGCATCTTTACACATTATTTTTATAGTAACCTTATAATAGTGTTGGTTAATAGATTTGTCTCTTTCTTGTAATTGCAATATTTATTTTCTCTAAATGATAATATGACTTTTGTACACCTCTTAATGAAAGGACACAAATAAACCAACAGTTGGATGAACTAATCAAAATCCATCCTTTGCATTAGAGGGCAGCTCCTCATATGATTTGCAATGAATTATACACAGAACATCTTGAAATGAAGAAGCTTTTAACCAAAAAGCATAGAAAGGCTTTAGCATTCATCTATCAACACAAAGGAATACCATAATATAAAACAAATAGAAAATTATGAAGATTAAATAAGAGCTCATAGACTCTATTTCTAAGTATAAGTTCATTCCATAAATTCAATGCAAAGCAAGTTCAATGCAGGATTGATTTGGATATATACTCTCTCATGCCTCACAGGGCAAGGGGGATCAACCCACCTCAATCCACAATGAATCTTCCAACAAATATATATGACAATGAATTCAAGAAAACATAAAATTGACTGATAAGAATAATGATATCATGCACATAACAGACTTTTCAAAGAAAGATTGCCAATCTTTAAACGCACAGATTCAAAGACTGCACACCATAATCATTTTCATTCATAAATTAGTCAATCCCGTTCCAAGGAATTCAAAACATAAACAAATATTACTTGATGCTCCAAAAAATCATAGTTTTTTGGACCTTTCTAGAGTCTTCAAAATATTTTTATATAGCACAACCCGACCAACAATTATAATGGGAAACACGGAAAGCCAACAATTTACGCCCCGTAAAGTCAGTGAAACTAGTATGAAAATAAAATTGTTTATGCAACTAACAAGTGAAAAAGGATTTATCATCAACGAAAAATATCACTATGCAGTTTTGATAACTGCTTCTTTCCTCCAATTCGCATGAGCAGTGGCGAAGTGATGAATAATTATATTATGAGGTAATCCCACGTGTGCCATATGTTGTTTCTAGACCTCTTTTCCCTGTGAACTTGTACAACTTTGTCGGAGTGACTATCCAGATGTTCGATGCATAAAAATAGGAGTGATTCGATCTTAGCAATCATACTTAAGTCATCTGGAACCAAACTCTTAGCCTCTTTCACATAATTGAATTTCCTCGTAAATGATCCTATTATAACCTTGATCGTTTCAAGGGTTCTTCCATCATCTTACAGGCATTTAATCCCAATGCACACGAGCTCATTTTTCATGGAAGTAACTAATTTTGCGAGTTGATTTATCAATTTCATGAAGTCCTCATAAGCCTGTTTTATTAGAGAATTTCTCCATTCAATGTTCCTCTAGCACACATACAAAATGCTTTCATCCAGGCCTGCCATAGGTCTTTCCACAAGAAACTTCATTACCCCATAATTATGCACTTCTCGCATCTGCGCAGCTTTTGACATGCATTTAGCTTCCTCTTTCTTCCAATTGATGATTTCAACTTCCATTTCCTTCATTACTTGCATCGCCCCATCATATACCTTGCTTAGATTAACAAAGTACTCTGCACCAAACTTCTGAATGTTTTCTAGCCACTCCATCACAGTTTCTGTGATCAACCTACATTTTTGTATTTGCTCCAAAGTCTTCTCATTTCTAGGGGACTTAGGATCAAAGGACATCAGAAGCTGTGACACGGGTTGAGGATTCAGAGCATTGATTGGCTCAATGTATTCTACCATCCATTGTAGCATCTCTTTCATCTGATGCTTATCTTTTTCATCTTTCTAGATCCTAGTTATGATCTTGTTTGTTGAAGCCTCAAGATGGACAACATTTGTGGCTCGAGAAGCGGCTCCAATATTTATCTTTTCAACAGCTAAGTCCTGAGTTGTAGAGTTCTCTCTCTTTTCATCTGTTAATTGGCATGCAATCTCTACAATCCAGTTCCCACTATCTATGTCAAAGTCAATTTTTCACATAGTCTTGGACTTCTTCGCTTTTGGAGTCTTTCCAGAGCACTTAGTCACCATGTCTTCTACTGGAATCGAGCCTGGAACAATGTTTCTCTTCTTCCTGCTTAAAATATTTTCTAACCATACTGGTCCTGAAGGAACTTGAGGTTTATCTGAATCAGTTTCAGTGTCCTTTACATCCCTTACTACCATAGTAGTAACTTCATTTAAGGCTTCTTGTTCCTGTCGATCATTACCCTCATCAGCTAGCTCTTGTTATTCTTTGATTGGATCAATTGAGAGAGTATCTATCTCAATGTCAATCACTACAGTACCAATGAGCAAGGATTGTCTTTTACCTTTTGTTCTGGAGCGAGTGACTCTGACAGAAGTTGTCTCCTCTTTGATTTGCACTATCTTTGCACTCTGTCCTCCTTTTCCCTATTTCAGTGAACCTGCAGCACAAGATGGGACAAGAGAATTAGATACCAAGACCTTAGTGGATGATGTTGAACCCTTCCTTGAGCTTAGTTTTTGCTTTCTAAGCCACATCTCTATTCTTCAAATGACCAAGATTGTCCTGGTTTGAATCTGTTCTTCCTCATCTTTTTCCCAGTCAATCTCTGGTATTACTCCTTGCTGCCTATCATCAATAAATTGGGGATCAAGAAAATCATTTTCATCATCCACAATATTTGCAGTGTTTATTTTTAGGCCATAATCCCTAATTTGTTGCACTATGAGCCTCGGGTGAGCTCTTTTTTAGACTTCATACTCATCCACACGATCTAACCAAAAGTCTTCTAGATCAGGTATATGTCAAAAATTCTCCTTGAATGTAAAGTGTGTCATTGCAAATCCTTTAGTATCAAATTCAGTGCAGGGAAAATACAACTAATATTTAAACCTTTTGAACTCTAACTCCAAATTCAAAGCAACTAAGACACTGTTACAAATGTAATGTGTCAGTTCAATGGGAAAAGAAACCGCTGTTTGGTGTTCCTCCCCATATTTCTTATCTATATGAGCGAGTTGCCTACAAAATTCAATTAACACTTGCCTCTCAAAGACATATCTTGGCAATTTGTAAGGTTCTCCTTCAAAACCCCGAACCCTCAAATAAGTGAACCTGGAGAACTAAATATAAAAGCTACCATATATATTTATAAACTACATAGCTTTCTTAGTTAATCTCCTTTCCTTTCAACTCAAATACCAACCTGCCAAGGAAAATATTATGAACCTTGTAATAATTGTCAGTGATCCTATATTGTTGCACATGAGGGTGATATTCATATATTCTCATATCATTCTGCTAGGTTTCATGATACGGACCTACCCATTGACGGGTGCAAGCTAAACAGTATATAAGGTAGGCAGACATATGGAAATTTTTGTTCCCAAAGCAACTTAATCCCTCATGCATTCCTTTTGCAATTAACTCTGCCCAATCTATGTATCTCCTTTCACCAAAGATGACCTGGATAAAGAAATACATCCAATCTTCCTAGTAAAATGTTATCTGATTTTCCCGCATTCTATGTAATAAAATGACTATGTCCCTTACTTCTTGAATCAGATGCTCTCGAGTTAATGGGCTTGGCAATCTTGAAGCCTCCTTTTGAAATTTCAATGACCAATTTCTCGCAATGACACTCCTATAACATGACTTCTTCTCAAAGAAAAGTCCTTGTGACTTGCATACCGTCCAATCCTCATATTGCTCCTTCTCTAGTATTTTCATTACGACGGAAACAACCTCCCGACTAATTGCAAGCAACACTTTACCATCTGTGTTTCTTATACACCTCTCTACTAGATCATATCTGCTCATACATTCCAAAACTGGTTCTGGACATGACACAGTTGGAGGAAATGTTACCACTTCTAGCAACCCACTATCTGAAATTTTTTGCATCAAAGGGGAACTAGCAGATTTTTGCACTCTTTCATGGAATTCCTATAAATCTACTGAAGGCATAAAAGTATCCCCTATGTCAGGCAAGGAACTAACTAGCCAAGACTTCTAGTCTATTTGAGGTATTTTCGGTCTCACTTTTATTTACAATCAGAAAATACACAGCAGGAAGAACTGACTGAACCGAAGGAAGTATCAAATAACATTTTTAATTTATGAAAACCAATGAGAAAGGAGGAAGAACTTTCGCTTGCCTTTCATGCAGAACTGAGAATTCACAGAGCTGAGAATAAGAAATGTCGCCTGCACTAATCTTCTACTTACCAAATTGGGAAAATAATGAAGGCAAGTAATTTATTTTAAATAAAACAGATCTTAGGGACTGGACAAAAATATCGGTCATACGATTCATCATGATTTGAAAACTGCATACTCATTCGTGCCAAATCGTGCCAAAAACATTAATTTTGACAATTTATTAATAGCAAGTCTTTTCTCCTCTATATCCTTTACTTGAAATGATTGCTTGGAATGATTATTCTCAAGTACGTATTTTCATCACAATTCATTCTCTCGAGGTTCATCTTTTAAATCTAGAATATTCCCTATATGCTGACACTTGTTCACTTTATCTCCAAAGTCATCAATCCTCAAACTTTGAACCTTGAACCTTGAACCGATCCAAAAAGAGGTTCAAAAGTTCAAGTCCAAAACAACATTAGTGCAAAACACATGAACATGCCAAAGCTTACTCACTATAAAACATGACTTACACAAGACTTGGTTTAACATGTTGAACCTTGAACCTTGAACCACTCTAAATGTTCACAGTTCAAGTTCAATGAACTATGACCACCAAGACCTTTTAATGCCTTACTTAAAACAAAGCTGCTATACTACATACTGCACTTGAACTTGAACCTTGAACTCTAAAATAGTTCAAGCAAGAGGTTCAATTCAAGAAAAATTTAAAGGATGCGAAATAGACATAATGCAAGTGCAGACTAATATTGGCTTTGATTGGGGACTGGGACTCAGAAGGACCAAGACATGGACTCAGACTCTCTGGTTTCGCAAAAAAACTTAAGGAAAGAAATAATCGAAAAACAACAAAACCAAACTAGTGACTAACTACACACAAAAAAAATTTATATACAAGATTTACAGGGGACTCCTGTTTACAATTGATATAATTTCAAATCTTGTCCATTATAAGACAGGGGAAGAACAATACCTTCCTGATATGAAAGTTTAAATGAATTTGGCCCCTTTACCTCATGAATCGAGAATGGTCCTTTCCAAAGCGATCCAAACTTTTTATTTGCTCCTTTTGGTTCCCTTCTTTCCTAAAGCAGTACCTGATCACCTAACATGAATTTTCGTAGCCTAGCCTGCTTGTCAAATATCTTCTTCACCCTCATCTAATACTCTATTATCCGGTCTACTAATTTATCTCTTTCTTCATCTATCCTCATCAAATGCATAATCCATTTTTCCAAAGAATCCTAAAAGTAAGCGTCTTCAATAACAGTCTGTAACTTAGTAGCTGCAAGTTCCAAGGGAAGTGCTACTTGAGCCCCTACACCATAGACCATTTCAAATGGTGACATCCCAATAGCCCTTTTTGGTGATGCTCGATCAGCCCAAAGAGCTTCATACAATTTTTTATGCCAATCTTTGAATTTTTTGCTCACCAATTTCGTCATAATATTTATAAGGTTCTTATTGTTGGATTCAGCTTGACCATTTCCTTGAGGATAATAATCAGAAGAGTGAGTGAGGTATATCCCATGATCATGGTAGAATAATGAGATCTCAGCAAAAGAGAAATTAGTGGCATTATCAACAATTTTTAGCGGAACTCCGAATCAAACCAATATATTCTCCTTGAGAAAGTTACAAACAACCTCTGAAGATGTTTTCTGTATTGGAATGGCTTCTACCCATTTAGTAAAATATTCTATAGCTGTCAGTATATGTGTATGCCTTGCACTTGAAGTAGGCATCAAAGGACGTATAAAATCCAAACCCTATTGTTTGAAGGGTTCATCCACAATCACGGGTGGGAGCGGTAACGCTCCAAGCTGCAGCTTACCTATGAACAAGTTGCATTTTTCACACTTGGCTACCCATGCATACGCATCTTTGAACATTCCTAGCCAATAATAACAATTCCTCAAAATTTTGTAGGCAGTTACCGTTGATGAGAAATGGCCGCCACGGGCCTCATCATGGAAGATTTTCAACAAAGACTCTTGGAGCGATTTATCTACACAACTTAAGAAAGTTCCATCTAATCCCCTTTTATATAATACATCATTAGAAATGAGGTATTTGACAACCTTTAATCTCAAGTTCCTCTTTTCTTTTGAAGAAAGATGTGTTGGGCAGTCTCCGTAGGTCAAATAGTAGGCAACATCTGCAAACCAGGAATCTTGGAGTCCGACAAACAAGACTAGGGGCAATTCATCTGTTACCTCCTCCTTACTCTCAACATTTAACTTGCACAAACCTTGTCCTCTTACTAATTTTGTGGGCTTGATATCTAAATTGAACTCTTGAATTTTTGACACCCAGGAGGCTCTATTATTCATTCCTATATCTTGTTGTCTCAATATGCTCTTGACTGCAGAATGAGGCACATAAACAATAGCATGGGAATGGAGAATATAGTACCTGAATTATTTTATGGCCTTCACAACCACATATGCTTGTTTCTCCATTAGTGAATATTTCAATTCATGCTTTTTCAATGGTACGCTCATGAATGATATCGAGACTTCTTTGTTACCCTCATTCTTCTATAATAGAATTCCTCACATAGTGTGCTCCAAGGCGTAACAGTAAATAACAAAGTCCTTCCTAAAATCAGGATTAACCAGAATAGGTTCATGACCAATAGAATTCTTTATTGATTCGAATGCTTTCTTCCCTTCCTCATTCCATTTAAAGGCTTGTTTTTCGCTCATCAAATTCACAATATACCTAGTAGTCTCTACAAAATCTGGGATGAACCTCCTTAGAAAATTTACTTGTCCGAAGAAGGATCTAACAACATTTCTATTTGATGGTAGACTTATCTGTTGAATTGCTTTTACCCTTTCAGGGTCTATTCTTACTCCTTGCTTAGAAACAGTATGGCCAAGCAACTTACCCTCTATCACCCCAAACACTAACTTTTTTGGGTTTAAGGACACCCCATGCTCATGGTACCTTTGTAACACTTGTCTCAGATCCCTCAGGTGATGTTTTCTTCTTTTTGAGAAAATAGTTAAGTCATCTAGGTACACAACAATTATCTTATCCTTCAAATGACTGAAGGACAAATCCATAACACATTGAAATGTCGCTCCTACATTGATTAAACCAAATGGCATTCGGCTATAAGAAAATGTACCCTAGGGAGTAATAAAGGCAGTTTTATGTTGATCACTTTCCAAGACACTGATCTGATTATAACCGAAAAATCAATTGGGCATGGACTTCATCTTGGAACCTGAAACTGTTTGTAAAATGTAGTCCATGGCTAGTAATGGATAGTTATCTTTTAGGCTAGCTTGATTCAGGTTTCTAAAATCTACACAGATCCTTATTTCTCCATTTTTCTTCCTAACAGGAACAATATTAGCTATCCATGTAGAAAGATGGATGGGGTATATAATCCTAGCCTTTAAAATTTTATCTACTTCCTGAAATATGGCCTCAGCTACCTTAGGATTGAAACTTCTAAGCTTTTGTTGAAAAGGACTTACTCTAGGTTTCAGAGGAATTTGATGTTGGAATTTTCCCTCTCTGAAATTATTTAGATCATCATAGCACCAAGCGAACATATCCTTGAACTCCAGCAGGAGACTAATGAATCTCTCTTTTTCTACAGGCATACATCATTTTCCCAAATTCATATATTTAGGTCCATCTTCAGTACCGATGTTAATCCTTTCATAACCTCCAACATCTTGAACTTCTGAGGATTTGTCACCTTTGTTTTTCTTGTAGGCATCATGGTGATCGAGAAGACGCTCTAATGAAACCAACCCTTTAAGGATCTTGTTACCTTTCAATTGCATAACTCCATCAGTTAACTCCTTGGCTCGTTCTAGTGAAAATTCCTTACACTCTACATCTGAACCTTCAAAATATGTAGCAAAAAATGTTTCTACACTTTGCATAAAATTATTAATTTGTTTGTCATTTTCAAATACTTGCCAGAATTCGGAGTTATCTGGGACACTAGGCCAATATACTAACTCTACTCTATAAATATCATCAACAAATTCAGGATGTGGAATTAGTAAGGAGGCTGACATGGCTAACAAATCTATTTTTGAACTTAGTTTTCTCATAATAGCCTCAATGGAGAATGCATCAAAATCTTCGATTTCGTCCCAAACTCTATTCTGATAGTGCCTCAACCTTTCATTTTTAACATTAAACAACCCTTTGACCTATTTTACAATCAATTCAGCATCTCCTTTGACTCGCAGGAGTTTTACTCCCAGTCTCTTAGCTTCAGATAAACCTAACAACAATGCCTCATACTTGGTCGTATTATTGGTGTTTTTGAACTCCAATTTAAAAGAAAAAGGAATATGATTTCCAGAAGGCGGAATTAACACTACCCCTACACTTGAACCTGAAGCTACACAACTACCATCGAACTCCATTAACCACAAACTTTCTTCTCCCTTAGGTTGTGATGGATCTCCCACTACCTCATTATCGAACAAAATCATGTAGTTTCCAAACTGACATTCATGATACAGAATTTGAGCTCTTGGATCGTCAGAAGGAAAAACAGTGAATTTAGACTTTGGTTCAAGTTGCAGAATGACTCATTATTTTCCAACTGGAATTGTAGCTTGAGACCAATCCATTTTAATTTCACCTCCTAACTCTCTACAGAAAGTACGACTTAGCAACATGCCATAGATAGTTGGGATGTTAGCTATTGGAATAGTTAACTTAATTCTTTTGTTTGGGTGAGCGGCAAGAACTACCTGATCATCCTTAATTTGTCCCAACAAAGGTATCTATTATGAATCCATAGAGTAGCATCTGCCAAATAAATTTGTCAAGGACAACCCTAATGCTTTAGCTACTACAGAAGGCATTATATTATCAAATGCGCCTGAATCTATAATACAATTATTTAACTTATGACCATTTATAAACAATGATATTTAAAAGGGTTCAAGTTTTGACTCAAGGGCAGACAAAGAATTATCTGTTTGGAGAGCAGTTATCTCAGGCATCCTTTCACGAGCAATAGGGCGAATTGGTTCATCACTGTGTGAGGACAATGTGACATTTACTGATTGTTGTGTTTCATTAGCTTGTAGTACATTATTCCCTTTTACAAATTGAACAAGCCTATCTAGCTCTTTGGGGTTTAGCTTAAGATACTCAGCAGGTGTAATTTGAATTTGGGAGGATTTGCAAAACTCTACAATATCAAATGAACTTTCCTTTTCAACAAACCTTAACAATGGAGGCTCTTGCAGTTTTTGATTATTGCTATGAAATTTTGACACAATATCCTTACCTTTGAAATTCATAGCAGAAGATGAAGAAGAACCCTAAGGTTTCACATTTTGTTGATTTCTTGTGAGCATAGCACATGAAGGATCTTCTAAAGTAACCAAAATATCACCTCCTCTTTCTGAATCTGATTCATGCTCTAGGAAGTGGATTTCAAAGTCACCAGGTTGATTTAAAGATTCTTCCTCACTCCATTCACTTGGGGTATCTTTAGAATTCATCAATTGTACATAATGCACCATCTCAAGACAGGAACTACCATCATGTTCATCTCTAAGATGAAAAACACACATACTCCCTTTAGGTGGCAGTGCCTCTATTGCCAATCTTTATTGAGTAGGGGGTGTTTATGGTGAAAATGGATAACAATAATAACAAGATTGAAAGGCTAAATGAATCCAACCACAAAAACCCTAGCCTAACAACAACAAAGATCCACCATAACATATGAAGATTACCTAAGACAATGCAAAATAAAACAAAATCACAAAGATTATACCATCACATGTCCAATAGGGTTTTGATCTCCATTCTTCCTATCTCCATTGATCTTGCTTGATATATTTGCTCTCAGATTTTATATGCACAAGAGCTCAACAAAGAACGGAATGTGGTTGCAAGTAGGATCGTAGTGTAGCCAAGTCTTCAAGATTAGTCATTAGGATGAGTGATTAGGGTTTGATAATGAAGGAAGCATCTCCTTAAATAGAAGACAGATTGAGAGGTGTAAAAAGGAGGTTGGCTAGGATTAGAGGGTAGGTAGAGGAAATAGTAAAATAATGAAAGGGGTAGGTAGTGTAGGAATTAAGAGATGAATGACATGTGTCATGTGTAGAAAAAGCTAATGGATTAATTAAATAAATAAAGATTTATTTAATTAATAGAAGAAGTGGGATCAATTAAATAAATAAAATATTTATTTAATTTAGGAAAATGATAATTTAAATAAATAAATGTATTTATTTAAATGAAAAATAAGGCTAGAAGAGGATAAATGAATTAATTAAATAAATAAAGATTTATTTAATTAATAGAAGAATTAGGCTTAGATAATTAAATAAATAAAATATTTATTTAATTAGACTGGACAATTTTGAGTGTCTACATTTTGCCCCTCTTTGAGACAATGCGGCTTGTCGCGTTGTTTCAAAGAAGATAAGATGAACTGATATAGAGTTGCCCCAAGATGGGAATGATATGCCCCCTCGAGAGATTGGATGAAAATGTCTGGAAAGATTGCAGACAATCTCTCGATAAGAAAGAAAGGCTAGAATGGACTGACCGAATAAAGTGATAGAGGCACGGGATAACGAAGACTGACTCAGAAAACGAAGGCGAGGGCTAGGGTAGGCTATAAGATAGACCACGGGCAAAAGACATCCTCATTGTCATCTACACCTTCACGAGATCAAAGTGCAGAGCGAGAAAAGAGCAGCAGCAGTCAGCAGCGATGGCTTTCATGCACAGATGCGACCGTGTTCGTCGATTTCAGAGACCAGCAGAGGCAGGAGAACCGGTAAGTACCACCAAACCTCCTCGTACTTTGACGCATTCAATTTTGTCATTAATGCATGCCGAATAGAGCAATAAATGCGCTTAGAAGTAGGGTGCAAAAAATGCAAAAACCAGGAAACCGCGTCTGCGTCGGTGCCAGGTGCGTCTGTGTCCGACAGGTGCATCTGTGTCTATGCTAGGCACGTCTGTGTCTGGAACCGCGTTTGTGCAAAATGCGGGTGCGTCTACGTCCTTCAGGGGCATTTATGTTGCAAAGTCGCGTTGGTGAACAATGTAGGCATGTTTATGTCAAACAGGCACGTCTGTGTTGTTTAGGCGCACTTGTGCAATCAATAGGCGCGTTTGTGAGTTAGAAACGCGTTTATGTCCGAAAAATGAAAGGTTCTGTCTTCTAGGTCAAATCGGCAGTTCTTTGATGAACATACGCTGTCGATTGGATAAGCTGCTGAGAGGATACACTCAAGCAAGTCCTCTAGGAAGACTAGGATAGATCAAGGCACTTTGTGATGAATAGGGATCACCAAGATAGAGTACTTTGTGATGAGCAGGGAGTACCCAAAGTATGAGCAGCACTTTGTGATGAACAGGGAGTGCAAAGTGTGAGTAACACTTTGTGATGAACAGGGAATGTCACACACGTAGTACTTTGTGATGAACAGGGAGCACTACTAGGATAAATAGCAACACTTTGTGATGAACAGTGAGTGTCACTAAGATAGATAACCATATGCATTTAGATAGCGAGTAGCATTTTGTGATAAACAGTGAATGCCACGATGACTGACATGATTGATTTGCTTGACTGCAGGAGTATTTGCCTATGCTAGAGTCATGGGAGAGATTCCCGTCGACATAGAGGTTGCGACTGGAGTTGTCATTTCAGGATAGAGTTGCCATTGAGGAGATGGGTTTGAGACACGTGCTGTATGTGCCTGAGTTTCGGGCAAACATGGGTTTGCTGACTGCGCTAGCTGAGAGATGGCATTCAGAGACTTGCACATTTCATTTGCCGATGGGGGAGATGATAGTCACCCTTGAGGATTTTTACAGGATTCTGCATATACCGATTGATGGAGATCTGATTCCATACGATCGCGACGGAGACAGAGAGGCTTTGAGACGGGTGTTTCAGGATCCCGGCCTAGAGATGAGAGCAGGACATGTGGCATGGGATACCATGACCGCGACAGGGTTAGCCTTGCCAGCTGTGATCGAAGGAGCTATCAGTGGGTTCCTATGTCCGGACAGGGCGACATGGGGGTTAGCAGTGGGCTGAGGAGGAGCACTGGAGACACTGGTGACGTAGCACACCAGATATGCGTGGGGTCCATGTGTGTTGGCCCACCTATATTATGAGCTTCACCAGTTTGTATACCATGGATCAGTGGGACTGGGCTGTGGAGTGACACTACTGCAGGTTTGGGCATACGAGCATCTACCTATTACGCGGCCGATACATTTCAGAGGGAGAGGTCATGGACGGAGTTTTGTTCATCTGTATGACATGATCACTTCGCAGCCATGGATTGGCAGGTTAGAGCATTGGCAGCGAGTGATAGATGACATTGACATAGTCATCTGGAGGCCGTATCTAGGATGTGAGGAGTGGGAGGATGACACAGTGGAGCTACCTTACACCTTCCGGAGTAGGTATTTGATTGAGCAGACGCCCTATATACTAGAGAGACAGTTGGTGGACCGAGTATGTAGGCAGTATGGTAGGATCCAGAGGATGCCACGAGGCTCGGGTATGTATGCCGCACAGTGAGGGATCAGGCGCAGTTCGGGCCTCTATTGTCATATGATCAGGCGCTAACACAGCTGGTAGAGATGGTGCCCCTACCCTGGGATATGTGGCTAGAGATCAAGGACGTCGGGATGGATGCAGAGTATTCAGCATATTGGCTCGAGCATCCATTCCCTCGATTGACAGATCTAGGAGAGCTACTGGAGGGAGATGGAGGAGGAGATGATGATGATGATGGTGGGGGTGATGGAGGCCGAGGCTGACGGAGGCAGAGAGGAGTAGTTGGGGAGAGGAGGGTGACACCTCGGAGGGAGGGTGGATAGGAGGGACAGGCCCAGGTGGTGAGGGGCCGCAGTGGATTGCCCCTACAGGTACCAGCAGCACAGGGTCCTAGAGCACAGGGACAGGTACAAGGACAAGTGCTAGTACAGGCACAGGAGTAGGGATGGAGACAGGTACAGGTACCTAGGCATGTACTGAGATAGGTACCCATTCAGGAACCAGTACAGTTACAGGGACAGGCACAGGGGCAGGCACTCACAAAGGGAGAGCCATAGGTAGAGGCAGAGGGTGGAGATCCAGAGGAGGATGAGCTGATTGAGCTCAGGGAGATCTGCCAGAGCCAGGCAGATGAGATCCAATATCTGGAGAGGGAGAGGGACCGACTCAGGATCAGGCTTAGGGATACTAAGTGGGAGAGGGATCAAGGGATTCAGCGCTACACAGAGGCTGAGACAGCGCTGAGGGCAGGGAGGCAGGCGACAGAGGACACAGGAGCAGGCTACGCATATGTCCTGCGAGCCAGAGAGGAGATTGCCTACTGGAGGGACCTTTATTATGGTGTCATGCCAGCAGATCAGCGGGCGAGGAGCTTCCATAGGCAATCACGGACAGCGACAGCTATGGGAGGGAGCCGGAGGAGACAGGCATCGAGTGGTGGGGTCATGGGTCCTCCACCACCACCAGATAGGGGGGACAGGCAGGGTGATCCTGGAGCGGGTCCTTCTAGGGCTCAGATTCCGTCGAGGCCAGGCGGCTCTGAGGGAGGGAGTTCATCATAGCCATAGAGGGCTCCCCTGTATCAGTATTTGTACCATTTTTGTATTTTAGACACCTGCGGGTGATTTTGTAGCCATATGATTTTGACATCATTGTATCATGACACTTTTGATTATATATATGAGATGATTCATTTTTGCGGCAACTCTATGCATGTGTACCTATGTGATGAGATTTTTCATGATGTATGTTTTATGTGATGCTTATAATATGGATGCAAATATGTATATGATGCAATGCAAAATATTTTGCTCTTTTATGTTTTACATGTGTATGCATAATGCAAATGTGAATGTATGTAATGCAGATGAATATGATAATGCAAATGTAAATTGTGCTAACAGATGTTGTATGCAGGATGTGATGCAGTTGTGATATCTATATGTATGTATGAAATGCTTATATGTGGTAATGTAGGTGTAGCTACATGAAATGCAAATGTTTTTTGGTGTGTCATTATACTCAGTCATGTGATAGCAAGCTACGCGGACTCGAGAAGGATGATGGAAGTCAATCAAGAAAGGGGGATGAAAGATAGAAGATATGAACGTGAAAGAGCTTCTTGTGCATTATCATCATTGAGCTTATTATGGCAAGTAGGTTATGACAATCGAGGCATTTGTTCGACCCAGAAAGTCATTGTACCTGTTTGCATGGAGATAAGACAGTCACAAACAAGGAATGCCCTAGTTCATACTAGACTCACAGTGTCCTCATATCCTTGGACAAGTCATAGCATTACTAAAAGACAATCCACAGACAGCAAATGCAAATAGGTGACGATACCCCATCCTCGCCTTTCTATTCAAAGACATTCTAGAGATAGAATCTCTAGTCAGAGACATCCTGGAAAAGCTAAAAGACATGTCACCAAAAGATAAAATCAAAAGAAAACCAAGACTCAACACCAACATCCACTATAGTCCTCAAGTTTAGTGTCTCTTGTCACGTGTATAAGTCTTATTTGATTGTGGTCACAATGTTCACTTTCACAAAAAGGATAGATAGCACTGAACCATATGTTGTCTGAGTCTGTTAAAAGATTTGATTTGTTGAAGCCCATTGTTGTTGCTATGTCTCATCTAAAACTGACTGAATCCATGAAACTGATACTTTATTGCGGAGAAGATGAAACTTTATTGCGGATCTGTGATGCAAATGTTGCTTTATTGCGGATTGTGCGCGGATAGACTGAAGAAAGCTGGAAGAAACTGTACTCCTCAAAACATGTGATGTTCTTAGTTCCACACCCATCACTAGACGTAGGATTTGCCTTAGCCACAGATAGGATCTGATTTATTATGGATGGAAAGGGGTGAAAAGGGATGGTTAGTACGAATGGCTAACCAATCTTGAGTAGATCAATAACAAGCCATGATGGGAATGGGTAAGTTTATTATGGATGGATAGGTTGTGGGTGTGTGCAAAGTGAAAGGATGAAAGTGAATTCTGAAGGAGGGAGGAGCAAAGTTTCTATGCATGGTGCTGGTGACCCATTTTTCACCATGGTACTTGCCCAGGGCGCCATCGAAGTGGTTTTCACCGTTGGACGAAATTATTTCTCTTTACTTTTTTCGATTTTTTCATTTTTTTTGTGTCACAAGGCACCTGTTTGCCAGGTTTTCACCAAGTAACGATTTTTTTGTTTTTATAATTTTTTTTTGTATTTTTAAATTTTTTTGATTTTTTTGTATTTTTGAAATTTTTGATTTTTTTGTATTTTTGATTTTTTTGTATTTTTGAAATTTTTGATTTTTTTGTATTTTTGAATTAGGATATCCCAAAGAACTATGTGTAGAACCTACGAAGGTGCATGTTGTTGATAGGATCCTCCAGAGGTTCACCTTTTGTAGTTGAGAGCTGATATGCACCAGATCCATAGGTTGCTATAACGATGTAAGGACCAAGCCAATTTGGTTCGAACTTGCCCTTCTTCTCTCTGTCTTGCTGATTCTTGGGGTTTTCTCTGAGAACCAAGTCACCTACCCCAAATGTGCGAGGCTTGACTTTGTGATTGTAGCTGCGACTCATTCATTGTTGGTAAGCCTTGAGATGATTAAAAGTAGTGTGTCTTCATTCATCCAGCAGTTCTAGTTCTTGTAAGCGAGAGACCCTGTAATCTTCATCGTTGATGATTTTTTCCAAAGAGACCCGTAAAGAAGGTAACTCGACCTCAATAAGCAAGATGGCTTCAGCGCCGTAGACAAGTGAGTAGGGTGTAGCTCCTGTAGGTGTGCGGACACTTGTACGGTAGGCCCAAAGTGCCGGATTGAGTCGGATATGCCAATTACGGCCAGCGTCGTCGACTGTCTTTTTGAGGATTTTAAGAATTGTTTTATTAGACGCCTCAGCTTGGCCATTACCTTGGGGGTAATATGGTGTGGAGAAATGATGGGAAATATGGAAGCAGTCACAGAGTTCACGAACATCCTGATTTTTGAAGGGACGTCCGTTATCAGTAATAATGGAATTAGGAATACCATATCGGCAAATGATATAGTTAAGGATGAACGTAGCAATTTGTTTCCCAGTGACTTGTGTGAGAGGCATGGCTTCAATCCACTTTGTGAAATACTCTGTGGCTGTGATAATGAATTTATGACCATTGGAAGAAGGAGGGTGAATCTTGCCTATGAGATCGAGTCCCCACTGACAAAAGGGCCAAGGAGACACAAGTGGTTGTAGTTCTTGTGCTGGTGCATGTATGAGGTCTCCATGAATTTGACATTGCTTACATTTCTTGACAAACTGATATGAGTCTTTTTCCATAGTGGGCCAGTAATATCCAGTCCCGATGAGTTTCTTGGCCAAGGTAGGACCACTAGCATGCGGACCACATATCCCTTCATGCACTTCACGTAACGCAATCTGAGCTTCGTCGCTTTCTAAACATCTAAGAAGAGTTCCATCTAAACCTTGTCGGTATAGGATATCAGCTAGAATGACATATCGAGAGGATTGGCGAATGAAAGTGCGGCATTGGTTATTCGATAGATCAGGAGGTAAGATATTGTCACGAAGATATGTGAATATGGAACCATATAACTGGGATTTGGGACCAACAATGCATATCATTTCAGTAGGAGTGATCTCATATGAAGGAACCAATAGGTTGTCTACCAGGAACTCATAGTAGGTTTCATTTTGAGGTAGATCAATCAGTGAAGCAATTGTAGCCATGGCATCTACAGCACGATTCTGCTCTCTTGGTATCTGCTCAAAATCTATCTTTGTGAAATGTTGTTTCAAATCATCCACCATTTGTTTGTAAGGCATTAATTTTTCATATTTTATTTGGTAATCATCAGTTGCTTGACGGATGACAAGTTGAGAATCCCCAAAAACACGAAGTTCTTGGATCTTCCACTGAACTGCAATTCATAATCCAGTTGTTAATGCCTCATATTCCGCTATATTGTTAGTGCAAGGAAATGATAAGCGGTATGATTTTGGTATAGAATCACCTTGAGGGGTTATAAAGAGAATACCAGTGCCTGCCCCATGCTGTGTGTATGAGCCATCAAAGTACAATTGCCATGGCTTTGCATGTGATATTGTTAAAATGGATTCATCTAGAAATTCTGAATTTAGAGGAACATCATCAATCATGGGGGCATCGACTAATTGATCTGCGATTGCTTGTCCTTTTATTGCTTTTCTGTCCACATACTCGATGTCGAATTCACTCAGGATCATTACCCACTTGGCTAGTCCCCCAGTAAGTGTAGCTTTGTTGAGAAGATATTTTAATGGATCAATTCTTGCAATCAACTTAGTCTTATGAGTGAGCATATAATGTCATAATTTCTGTGAAGCAAAGACCACAACGAGACATGCACGCTCGATTGGTGTGTAGTTTAGCTCATATCCCACCAATGTGCGACTGATATAGTATACTACTTTTTCCTTGCCGTCAGCAATTTGTTGTGCTAGAAGTGCCCCCAGTGCTGTTGGAGTAGCTGATATGTATAGTAGCAAAGGCTAATCTGGAATTGGTGGCATCAAAACTGGCAGATTCAAAAGATAAACTTTGAGCGTCTGAAAAGATTGTTGACAGTTATCATCCCATTCAAACTTGATATTTTTATGTAGTAGGTGCTGAAAAGGATTACACTTATCTGCAAGTTTTGCTATGAATCTTCGTATAGACTGGAGTCTCCCTTGTAAGGATCGAAGTTGACTAATATTTTTGGGTGGCGGCATGTCCAATATAGCCTTGACTTTTGCAGGATCAGCTTCGATTCCTCTTTTGGACACAATTATTCCAAGGAGTTTCCCGGAGGTTACTCCAAAGACACATTTCTTGGGGTTTAATCTTACTTTGTATTTTTTCAACCGATCAAAGACGACTGAAAGTATGTCCAAATGTGTATCTCTGTCTATTGATTTACCCAAGAGATCATCAACATAATCTTCTACGGTTATGTGCATGAGATCATGAAAGATAGTGGTCATTGCTCTTTGATATGTAGCACCTGCATTTTTCAACCCAAAGGGCATGACATTCCAACAGAAAGTTCCCCACGGACAAGTGAATGATGTTTTGTGTTGATCCTCGGGTGCAATCCTGATTTGATTATAACCAGAAAATCCATCCATTAAAGATAACATTTCGTGACCTACTGTGAGATCAACGATCAAGTCAATATTTGGTAATGGGAAGTCATCTTTCGGACAAGCTTTGTTGATGTCTCTGAAATTTGTACATATTCTGATGCTACGATCTGGTTTACTGACAAGTACTAAATTGGAGATCCATTCGGGATAATCAATTGGGCGTATGAATCCGACATCCAATAACTTCTCCAGCTCTGCTTTGACTAGTAATGCCACTTGTGGATGCATTTTCCTTAATTTCTGTTTCACTGGCTTTGCCCCCGGTTTGACTGTCAAATGATGCATTACCAAATCCGGATCTAGTCCAGGCATATCAGCGTATGACCATGCAAAGTTGATTTTTCATTCTTTGAAGAAGCTTATGAATTTTGCCCTTTCGGACTCTGTCAATGATTGAGCCAGGAATATATTGTGTGGAGTCTCTTCTGTACCAATGTTTGTTTTGATAGTCTCCTCTACCAACATGGATGACTTTTCCTCATATGATGCTGGGAGAATATCGAGCCTTCCATCTTCGGGTGCCTCAGAGAGGTTTTCGCCCTCAGATACGTCCTTTCTTTTTACTTTTTTGGAATCAGATAGCGCCACAGTGTGGTTTTCGCCATAAGACCCTTGATTTGTTCTTATTTTCACATTTTTGCGACTGGAAGGTCCGACACCCTCACCAAAATATGCCATGTTGTTGAGTTCTATGGTGTATCCTGCTTTGTGGTCCCCAGAGGGAAGATCATCTCGTATGCCAAGATAGTCAATAATAGCTTCATCATTTTGAAATGTGTCAAATTGTGTTGGTCCTTCATAATCCCAGTCAATGAGTTGGTGGTGAACAAGGGGAAGGCCTTTAATGTTTTCGGAGTTTGCGGGGCTAAGAGTGAAGATGTGGTTATATTCGGGTATATCGAGGCAATCGTCGAGGTCATCGATGGCACTCTCCTCATCAGTTTCGATAGCAAGCGAATCCAAATTTTCGTCACTAGTAGCGCCTTCCGGGACAGGTGTCCTCATCCTATGTGATTTCGACCTAGAACCTTGAAACGAAGACTGTGTGCAATCCTTATGGATTGTTTCTTGACCAACTCTGAACTTTTTATAAAATTCCTCTTCTTCTATGGGTTCATCTGGCTCTTTGAATGTCTCGGTGAGCTCATAGTCACTGGAAGATTTGTCTGAACCCCATTCCCATTTGTTGGAATCTGTGGAATAGTAATCCTCCTGCTGAACTTTGGCAACTTTGATTTGTAATGCCTCTTCTGTCCTTTTAGTGTGGATCTTGGAAGTCAGAAAACCAAGTCCCTTTGAGCGTTCCCTTTTTACAGACAATTTAGGTTGTAAGGGCTCCATGACGCCTTCTTTGCTTAACCCAAGAGGGCTTTTTCCATCATACCCGAATTTTTGTAGAATCTTGAAGCCTTTGCCATATTTCTCACAAGGTATATTGATCTGATCTTGTGTGTCCTCTTCAATGTCTTTGTAGAGCATTTTATATAAATCTTCCTCTTCTAGTTCGCCCCATCTTTGAAAGGTAGGAGGATCCCATTTTAGTATCATGATGGATATTTGCTTGTTAGGATGTGGCCTTCCATATTCTTTTGGAGAGCTCATGACTTGTCATAAATACATGGTCTGATTTAAAGTGTATTCTCCCATGCCTTTGTCCTGAAATTTGCCTTTAAGTTCACCTTGTTTTGATGTCGAAGGTTTCAATGACTCAGGGTCAATGTATGCCGAAGAAGGAGCAGCCTCACGATTACTGGGAATGATGGTCTCAGTATGTGATCTCAGGTTATTGCAATATATGAATGGATTAGGATCACCGTTAACTGTTACCTCGACTCCATTATGAGGAAACTTAATGCATTGATGATATGTCGATGGGACTGCCCTCATTTCATGAATCCAAGGATGTCCTAGCAACATGTTGTATGTGAGATCCAGATCTAGGACCTGACAAACCACATCCTTTGTGACTAGCCCAATTCTTAGAGGTAAGGTGACTGTGCCCTTGGATGAGCGCTCTTCATCATCATATGCCTTGATGGTGATTTGATTTGTTGAATTCACAGCTTTATCAGAATATCCCAATTGTTTAATGGTGCTCAATGTACAAATGTTTAGACCAGCTCCTCCATCTATCAGGACTCGCTTTACTCGATGTTTGTGTATGAAGGCTTCAACATGTAAAGGTGCATTATGTGGCTGACTTACGGAGGCGTCATCGGCTTCTGTGAATGTAAGGGAATGTGGAATGGAAAGGTATCCCACCATGGCTTGAAACTGGTCCACGTTCAGATCAGTAGGAACGGCGGTGTCTCTCAAGATTTTGTCAAGAATAGCTTTATGAGCAGGGGATATACGTAAGAACTCAAGGATGGAGATGAGCGCGGGTGTCTTCCCTAACTGTTCTACAAGGTCATACTCAGGTTTGGTTGATGAAGAAGTGGTATTTTTAGTGGAGGCACCTGGAAACGTAATCTTACCTCGACAGGTTGTAACATGACATTCAGAGGTAGGTTCGGAAGAAGATCCAACACCTCTTAGGACAATCTTGGGTCTCTGAGGAGGATTCTCAGGATTTTTGTTCTTGATGGTAATAGTAGAGATATGATTGTCCATTGAGATGTGATTGATAGTTGAATCATAGTTATAAGGTGCTCTAGTATAGCTGGCTTGATCATCTGTGACTTTGGCTTTTCCCTAGTCATGCTTTGGGAATGGTTCCTTAAACATCTCATGTTCTTGATTAGATGAGTGTCCCTCAATCTCAATATCACCTCTATCAATGAGATCTTGCACAATGTTCTTCATTCGATGGCAATTTCCTGTCTTATGACCCTTGCTTTTATGAAATTCACAATACTCATCATCATTCCACCAATTTGGTTTGACCTTTGGTTCATATGGAGGAAAATCTGGAACTGTGATCACTTTGTTTGCCACAAGCTTTTTGAAGACTGATTCAAGTGGTTCTCCCAATGGGGTGTACTTCCTTCGTGATCTAGAAGTTGTTTGAGTATTCACTTGATTGTTTGTAGAACTTGATCCCGAAAAGATGAATTTGGGTTGCACTGTATTGGCATCAACAACACCATCATTGACTGTGTTCTTGTTTTTATTCCAAAATCTTGGCTTGTCTTTTCCTTTAAAGTCATCTTTGTTTTCCTTGAATATCTTAATGACTCCTTGTTCAATAAGGACCTTCTCTATTGCTAAGCCTTTTTCAATGACATCCTTGAAAGTGGACAAACAAGCTTTCCTTAGATCATAGCCAATATCCTTGTTAATGTTTTGAGTGAACATTTCTACCATTTGTTTCTGTGGAATTTCACAAGAGCATCTGCTAGCTAGATTTCTCCATCTTTGTAAAAATGACGCAAAAGATTCTCCTTCTTTTTGCTTAGTATTGCACAAGGTAGTGACTGAGACATCTGTCTCTATATTGTAGGAGAAATGCTGAATAAATGCCTTTACTAAGTCACCCCATGACTTAATACCAGGTGGTAATTGAGAGAACCATTCCATAGCTTGATCGCCTAAGCTTTGAGGGAACAATCTCATCAAATATGTTTCTTCTGCCGCTACCTCAATGCAGGCTATGAAAAATTGTCTTATGTGTGCCCTGGGGTCTCCTTTCCCTCTATACTTGTCAAATTTTGGCGTCACAAAGTGTGCAGGAAATGGAGGCATTGGAATGCTCTTATCAAATGGATAAGGACATATGTCTCTCATAGTGTATGTTGGTTTTGGTGTATTCATGTCCTCCATTTTCTTTTGTAAATCTCTGATTTGTTGCTCCAAATTGCTCTTGGGTGGAGATCGACTTCTTGTAGCATACCCCATATTTGAGACACCAATTTGAGGAGGAGCTTGTTGCATGTATGGATGATATTGATCATACACATGTTCATATGGAGGAGGTCTATATTGATGTGGTATATATGGAGCACTTGGTATAGCTTCATGTTGAGGAACCCCATATCTATTTTGCGCATGTATACCATATTCTACAGGCATGTCATGTTCTATTGTGTTGCCCCCAAATTTGGCATGAGGTTTCCTTGTGTCCAAATTTTGAGCATGCCTTTGAATGTCCAATTGTTTTGGTTGATCCATAGCTTGAGCATGTGATTGAGCATATCTGTCTGCATAAGACTTCCATAATGGTCTTCGAAGGTAAGTATCATATGTTTGACCATGTGTATGTGGGATTTCTGGTTTTTGAAGCAAAGCTGATGGTGATTCAGGTACCATATGCGGTCCTCTATTTCCTCCACTATTAGGTCTCCTTTGATCCATGTTGGAGTGAGTTTGTTGCGAGGGTCGATTTTCCATAAGTTGAGACATGTCAAAGTCATGAGGTATTTTAGCTCCACTTTGTGCCATCATGTGTAAGAAGTATTGTTGA
This sequence comes from Cryptomeria japonica, assembly GCF_030272615.1. Taxonomy (NCBI): domain Eukaryota; kingdom Viridiplantae; phylum Streptophyta; class Pinopsida; order Cupressales; family Cupressaceae; genus Cryptomeria; species Cryptomeria japonica. The sequence goes on from NC_081409.1 coordinate 722,238,652, forward strand.
TCTCTCCTCATTATTTCTTCAACCAATCTATTGAAATGAGGATTCATAATGGATTCTTCTACATCTGCTGAATGTATTGAAAAGTTGTCCACATTGTCATTGTGTGTAGCATTGTTGTTTGTAGTGTCTGCGTTTTCCACATTTGGAATGTTTCTATAAACATCCATGTCAGGCAATGTAGTGTGCTCAGGATTGAAAAATAAATCATTGTCATACTCATAAGAACTCATGTTTGCGGACTCTTGAGCTTCTTTAGCTTTTCTCCTAGATTTTTCAAGACGGTTTTCAACCATGAACTAGGTATTTGACCAAGATGTGAGAGACTAGATGAAAAATGGAAAGAGTATGGAAGACCAAGAGTGGTATGGAGTGTAAATGAATCTGAGGTGTACTTGCAATGTCCAAAGTGTAAGACCAAGTATGTATGTAGTAGAGTAGGTGTGATTTCCAAAGAGAGGATAGTTTCTCTTGATGAGGTAAGCTGACCTTGACTCTAAGTAAGACCAAATGAGACCCAAAGGTAAGAAACCTTGATGAGGGACCACTTAGCAAAGTGTAGTTGTATGTAGTGTGTTGAAAAAGTATGATGAGGACAAGCAAGTGACCTTTTGACCCAAGTTTAGACAATTGTGACTATAATGAGAAATGTGAAGCAATGATGGACTGTATGGGACCCAAAGACAGGTTGAATGCTAGATGAAACCTGAAGAAACAACCTAGGAAGCTCAAGTATTCCGAAACTGATTTCTTTTGTTTGCTGGACTGTAAAAATTTTCAATTCTAGACATAGACGCTTCTGTATACTTCACAAACGCGATTTCCAGACACAGACGTGTCTCTGTTCGACACAGACGCTGCTAGAAACACAGACGCTATTATGCCCTTCACAAACGCGCTTATATGACTCAGACGCGGTTAAAACAGACACAGACATGTTTCTGTAAACTTCGTGCAATTTTTCCAATCTGTGAAGTCATTTTGTTGTGACCAAATCCGACTGTTTGACTGTTTTTCGTGACAAGAGGACACAATGTTGATGAGGACTCAATGTTTGCAAGTGTTTAGACTCCAAAATGACTCCAAGAAAGTGTGTTGTTTGATGTAAAATGTTTTGCATACACTTGAAGACACAAAAGACACAATGTTTTGTTGTTTGGGTCTTGAATGTTTGAATGTTTAACATAAGACAAGCACAATTCTTATGGTTGGCCAAGACAATAGTTGTTGATCCCACATAGGGTTTTACCCCCGAGGCTACGCTATTCAGAGCAGATACTTAGATGCTTGACCTCGCTGGCTCCACCCTCGGCACTCACTTCTCGGGTCAGCCAAGCATCAGTCCCCATGAAAACTTCCCATGGCGAACTTTGTATCTCTACTAAGAACCGTACGTGTGTGGGCCGCTACCAGAGGTCTGACCTCCTGCCTCAACAACTAGAAGGATTTGGGCTTCTAAAACAAAAAGGTGTTAGTAAGGGCATGCGCTCGTGTGGCCATACATGCGGCACTTTCAGCTCTGTAAATACAGAAGGCTCCCAGCCGGTAGGGGTTACACCCTACAAATGATCAAATAAATTTGATCAAACGGGTTTATGGGGAGACATAGTGTCGGTATGAACTAATCAGCACACATTATTCATAGTTTTCACCATGAATACATTTATTTATAGTGGTTTGGAAGAAGATGGCTTTTCTTTTGCTACCACTTGGGTCGTTCTCTTCTCACTAGTAGTCCTAATGACCACACGGGAAGACAGGCCCTCTAAAGATTAAACAAAAGGAGCCTATTGCTCAAGACACAAAAGACAATGATTCAATTTTAGTGCACCAATGGAAGTGTTTGCTAATCTATGAAAACAAGGAACACAACAAAATTTCAAAACCCTAGCCAAGGACCTGCAACAAAATTTGTTAGTAGTTTGGGTTGTTTCAAATGATCACCCCTTCCTGCAAGCACACAAGTTAGGTAAATTTTAGAAACCCAAAAGACTTTGTGAAAGAGGGGCCTTCAACAAAAACATTTTTGCCTCCAAGACAAGCTGCACAAACTTAGTTAGCTAGATCTAAAAGGGTTAGTCCAAAAATAAACCAGATCTGAAACCCTAAATGCGAAATCCGAAAATTGAATCAAAGAAAATTTGAAAATTTTGAAATAATAAAAACACAGACGCTGTTACCCACGACACAGACGCGTCTGTATTACACAGACGCGGTTCTGTGACTCACAGACACGGCCAAAAATCACAGACGCTCTTCTCGGACACAAACGCGAGAAGAAACAACACAGACGCGCTTACGAAACACAGACGCTCCTATCCGAGACCTGCAAAATAAAACTTGTCGAAAACACAGACGTGACCCCAGATTCCGCAGATGCTCCTGAAAATCAAAGACGCAATCTGAATGTTCGCAGACACAGAAAAACCTAAAATGTCATCAAAAAATGTCCGATCTGCAACTTCAAAAACGCAAAATCTGCAACAAGAAAGTTAAATGCAAAGGGACAAGAGTCCCACCGAGCGTGCCAAAATGTTTATGGTGAAAATGGATAACAATAATAACAAGATTGAAAGGCTAAATGAATCCAACCACAAAAACCCTAGCCTAACAACAACAAAGATCCACCATAACATATGAAGATTACCTAAGACAATGCAAAATAAAACATAATCACAAATATTATACCATCACATGTCCAATAGGGTTTTGATCTCCATTCTTCCTATCTCCATTGATCTTGTTTGATATATTTGCTCTTAGATTTTATATGCACAAGAGCTCAACAAAGAACGGAATGTGGTTGCAAGTAGGATCGTAGTGTAGCCAAATCTTCAAGATTAGTCATTAGGATGAGTGATTAGGGTTTGATAATGAAGGAAGCATCTCCTTAAATAGAAGACACTATATGAAATGGAGGGATAAGATTGAGAGGTGTAAAAAGGAGGTCGGCTAGGATTAGAGGGTAGGTAGAGGAAATAGTAAAATAATGAAAGGGGTAGGTAGTGTAGGAATTAAGAGATGAATGACATGTGTCATGTGTAGAAAAAGCTAATGAATTAATTAAATAAATAAAGATTTATTTAATTAATAGAAGAAGTGGGATCAATTAAATAAATAAAATATTTATTTAATTTAGGAAAATGATAATTTAAATAAATAAATGTATTTATTTAAATGAAAAATAAGGCTAGAAGAGGATAAATGAATTAATTAAATAAATAAAGATTTATTTAATTAATAGAAGAATTAGGCTTAGATAATTAAATAAATAAAATATTTATTTAATTAGACTGGACAATTTTGAGTGTCTACAGGGGGCAATTGCAAAGACTTGTTTCCAAATCCCAAAGATTGATTTGTATTTCTCCTAGGTATGTCTTGATAGGGAGATGGGTACAATGTAATGGCTTTAGGTAATTGTCTTTTAAGAGTAATCACATCATTCATCAATCTCTGGATCACAGGGTCAGAAGAACTAGAAGGTTGGGCAATGGGTGTCTGTACTCCTCTTTTCCATTTACCTATCGTGATTAGATCATCTTCCAACTCAACGACAAGTGTTTTGGCAGCACTTAAATTTGCAACTCTTTGCCTATGGATCAGGAAACCTATTTCTGAAGGCATGGAATTAATAAAAACACACTTCAGATTATCATCTAAGGGTTTTTGATTGACTAGAATTTTATGCACAATCTTATCAAATTTTGCTACAAAGTCCCTCATAGACTCTGGGATCTCTTTCTTTAACTGGGCCGATTGATCCAAGAGAGAGTGTTCATCTTCACCTACTTTGAATCTTGCCTCAAACTTTGTTTTCAAATCTTGCCAATTTGATATCACACTATTTGGCAAGTGATAGAACCAATCTGTTGCTACTCTAGTCAATGTCTGAACAAACAATCTTACAACAACATCCTCATGTTGAACAACTATTATCCCACAAGCCACATTGAATGCATTCAGGTGCTCATCGACCATGATTTTCCCATCCCCACTGAATTTTGGCAAGTGAAACCAGTATAAAAATAAAATTGTTTATGCAACTAACAAATGAAAAAGGATTTATCATCAACGAAAAATATCACTATGCAGTTTTGATAACTGTTTATTTCTTCCAATTCGCATGAGCAGTGGTGAAGTGTTGAATGATCGTATTATGAGGTAATCCCACATGTGTCATACGTTGTTTCCAGACCTCTTTTTCCCTGTGAACTTGTGCGACTTTGTCAGAGTGACTATCCAGATGTCTGATGCATAAAAACAAGAGTGATTCGATCTTAACAATCACACTTAAATCATCTGGAACCAAACCCTTAGCCTCTTTCACATAGTTCATTTTTCTCGTAAATGATCCTATTATAACCTCGATCGTTTCAAGGGTTCTTCCATCATCTTTCAGGAATTTAATCCCAATGCATAGGAGCTCATTTCTCATGGAAGTAACTAATTCTGTGAGTTGATTTATCAATTTCACGAAGTCCTCATAAGCCTATTTTATCAGAGAATTTCTCCATCCAATGTTCCTTTGGCACACATACAAAATGATTTCATCTAGGCCTGCCACAAGTCTTTCCTTAAGAAACTTCATTACCCCATAATTATGCACTTCTCATATCTGCGCAGCTTTTGATGCCCATTTAGCTTCCTCTTTCTTCCAATTGATGATTTCAACTTCCATCTCCTTCGTTACTTGCATCGCCCCGTCATATACCTTTCTTAGATTAAAAAAGTACTCTGCACTAGACTTCTGAATATTTTCTAGCCACTCCATCACAATTTCTGTGATCAACCTGCATTTTTTGTATTTTCTCCAAAGTCTTCTGATTTGTAGGGGACTTAGGATCAAAGGACATCGAAAGTTGTGACACAAGTTGAGGGTTTGGAGCATTGATTGGCTCAATGTATTATGTCATCCTTCGTAACATCTCTTTCATATGATGCTTAGCTTTTTCATCTTTCCAGGTCTTGGTTATGATCTTCATTGTTGAAGCCTCAAGATGGAGAACATTTGTGGCTCAAGAAGCAGCTCCAATATTTATATTTTCAACAATGAAGTCCTGAGCTGTAGAGTTCTCTATCTTTTCATCTGTTAATGGGAATGCAATCTCTGCAATCCAGCTCCCACTATCTACATCAAAGTCAAGTTTTGACATAGCCTTGGACTTCTTCGCTTTTGGAGTCTTTCCCAATCACTTACTCACCATTTCTTCTACTGGAATCGAGGTTGGAACAATGTTTCTCTTCTTGCTTCTTAACATATTTTCTAACCATACTAGTCCTAAAGGAACTTGAGGTTTATCTGAATCTGTTTCAGTCTCCTTTCCATCCCTTACTACCATAGTAGTAAGTTCATTTAAGGCTTCTTTTTCCTGTTGATCATTACCCTCATCAGCCAGCTCTTATTGTTATTTGATTGGATCAATTGATGGAGTATCCATCTCAAGATCAACTACTACAGTATCAATGGGAAAGGATTGTCTTTTTCCCTTTGTTCTAGAGCGAGTGACTCTGACCTCAGTGGATGAGGTTGAACCCTTTCTTGAGTTCAGTTTTTGCTTTCTAAGCCACTTCTCTATTCTTCGAATGACCAAGATTGTCCTTGTTTAAATTTGTTATTCCTCATCTTTTTCGCAGTCAATCTCTGGTATTACTTCTTGCTGCCTATCATCAACAAATTGGGGATCAAGCAAATCATTTTCATCATCCACAATATTTACTATGTTTATTTTCAGGCCATAATCCCTAATTTGTTGCACTGTGAGCCTCAGGTGAGCTCTTTTTTGGACTTCATACTCATCCACACAATCTGACCAAAAGTCTTCTAGATCAGGTCCATGTCAAAAACTCTCCCAGAATGTAAAGTGTGTCATTGCAAATCCTTTAGTATCAAATTCATTGTGGGGAAAATACAACTGATATTTAAACCTTTTAAACTCTAACTCCAAATTTAAAGCATCTGAGACATTGTTACAAATGTAATGTATCAGTTCAATGGGAAAAGAAACCCCTGTTTGGTGTTCCTCCCCATATTTGTTATCTATATTAGCGAGTTACCTACAAAATTCAATTAACACTTTCCTCTCAAAGACATATCTTGGCAATTTGTAAGGTTCTCCTTCAAAACCCCCAACCCTCAAATAAGTGTGCCTGGAGAACTGAATATAAAAGCTACCATATATATTTATAAACTGCATAGCTTCCTCATTTAATCTCTTATGAATATCTTCTTTCAACTCAAATGCCAACCTGCCAAGGAAAATATTATGAACCTTGTAATAATTTTCAGTGGCCCTATATTGTTGCAAATGCGGGTGATATTCATATATTCTCATATCATTCTTCCAAGTTTCATGATACGGACCTACCCTTTGACGGGTGCAGGCTAAACAGTATATAAGGTAGGAAGACATATGGAAAATTTTGTTCCCAAAGCAACTTAATCCCTCATGCATTCTTTCTGTAATTAACTCTACCCAATCTATGTATCTCCTTTCGCCAAAGATGACCTGGATAAAGAAATACATCCAATCTTCCCAATAAAAGGCTATCTGATTTCCCCCATTCTATGTAATAAAATGACTATGTCCCTTACTTCTTGAATCAAATTCTCTCGGTTTAATGGGCTTGGCAATCTTGAACCCCCCTTTTGAAATTTCAATAACCAATTTCTCGCAATGACACTCCTATAACATGACTTTTTCTCAGAGAAAAGTCCTTGTGACTTGCATACCGTCCAATCCTCATATTGCTCCTTCTCTTGTATTTTCATTATGGAAGAAATAACCTCATGACTAATTCCAAGAAACACTTTACCATCTGTGTTTCTTAAACACCTCTCTATAGGATCATATCTTCTCATACATTCCAAAACTAGTTCTGGACACACAGCTGGAGGAAATGTTGCAGCTTCTACCAACCCATTATCTGAAATTTTCTGCATCAAATGGGAGCTAGCAGAATTTCACACTCTTTCATGGAATTTCTCTGAATCTATCGATGACAAAAAAATATCTCCTATGTCAGGTAGGGAACTAACTAGCCAAGACTTCTGGTCTATTTGAGGTATTTTCGATCTCATTTTTTATTTACAATCAGAAAAATACACAACAGGAAGAACTGACTGAACCGATGGAAGTATCAAATAATACTTTCAATTTATGAAAACCAACAAGAAAAGAGGAAGAACTTGCGCTCACCTTTCATGCAAAACTGAGAATTCATAGAGCCGAGAACAAGAAATGTCACCTGTGCTAATCTTCTACTTACCAAATTGGGAAAATAATGAAGGCAAGTAACTTATTTTAAATAAAATAGATCTTAGGGACTGGCCAAAAATATCGGCTACACGATTTGTCATGATTTGAAAACTTCATACTCAACCATGCCAAATTATGTCGAAAAGATTAATTTTTGACAGTTTATTAATAGCAAGTCTTTTCTCCTCCATATCCTTTACTTGAAATGATTGCTTGGAATGATTATTCTCAAGTATGGATTTTTGTCACAATTCATTTTGTCGAGGTTCATCTTTTTAATCCTAAATATTTCCTATATGCTGACACTTGTTCACTTTATCTCCAAAGTCATCAATCCTCAAACTTTGAACCTTGAACCTTGAACCAATTCAAAAAGAGGTTCAAAGGTTCAAGCTCAAAACAATAGTAGTCCAAAACACACGAACATGCCAAAGCTTACTCACTATAAAACATGACTTACACAAGACTTGATTTAACATGTTGAACCTTGAACCTTGAACCACTATAAAGGTCCATGGTTCAAGTTCAATGAACTATGACCACCAAGACCTTTTAATGCCTTACTTAAAACAAAGCCTCTATACTACATACCGCACTTGAGCTTGAACCTTGAACTCTAAAATGGTTCAAGCAAGAGGTTTAGTTCAAGAAAAATGTAAAGGAGGAAAAATTTAAAGGATACGAAATAGACATAATGCAAGTGCGGACTAGTGGACTAACAAACAGGAAACAAATTTCATATTTACATACACTGTGAAAAGATATTTTTATAGTCTTTTCACCTTGTTTCTCAACAATGACATCATGCCTTCCACTTTTCACATTGGGAGCATCATTAATTACCCTTTCACATTACACATCCTCCTCTGCATATCACACTTTCATGACCATATATTTCTATTCAAGAGAATTGTGCTTCCCCTTTACATATTATCACAACTTCATGCATTTATCGTGGCTTCAAGATATTGCACTTATGTAAGTATCCATGGCTTCTAGGGGTGACATCACCATTTCATCCCCATACTAGGGGCAACACTATTAGTCATTAATATCAATGTTATTAGTCATCAATATTATGTCCATTTTACACAAATCTTGTGTATCTTCTTACACATGTACATGATACATTACTTTATTCTCATTTTTATATGTAGGCTCACATATTTACATGATTATTGATTACAATCTTATATTGTATAATTTTATATGTTGTTTTATCTCTTTCTACAATTTCGTGTATCTTATGAATACAAGTGATTGTCAAATAGGGAGGTGGAGTATACCATTATTAATATTTTCAAGTTTATATTTGTAGACAATTATAGGCACTTCAATAGACTCATTGTTTGTTATTGTGGAGAATACTTGCATAGAAGGCAAGCCTAGATAATCATATCCTTACAACGTCCATTAATTTATAGTCTTCATGGAAATATCCTTGATGTATGGATATTTAATTTACATGGATGTTTATAAGTGTTATATACTTTTAGATGCATGATTGTTCTAGGATTCTCATGCACCTCAAAGTGGGGACAAAATGTAATTATTTTTGTTAAGTATCCTAAAAGTTCACAATAGTATCAACAAAACAAGACTAGATAAAAACAAGAAGGGAACTTGACCCATAAAAAAACTTAGAATAGACGCATAGGCTTGAGGACACATCTAAACACTAGAAATAATAGAGGTGGCACATAGGCTAATAAAAAATCAAAGAAAGCATGCAAGCCCATGGAGACAACATAACTAGAGAATTAATAAAAAAATTCCAAAAAATAGAGAAAACAGAAAACAATGACACCAAGGGCAAAACAACCTCATTTGATAAGGTTTTAAATTTTCATAAGGGAGTTAAGCAACTTCTCCTAGTCATCATTGGCCTACAATTTTTTATCCTTATTATGCATAGTCTTCTAAGACTCTTTTGTTACAAATATATGTCTTGATTGTTATTAATGTCAAACTTGGTGATTTAGATTGGTCTAGATATGATTTGGAAAAGTGGAAGATAGGTATATATGATATATAATACTAGAAGATAGGTATGTATAATCCAGAATAGTGGATGATAGGTATGTGTATATAAAAATGGATATTTCAGTTGTTACAGATGTATTATAGATATGTTTGTTGCTCCAAAAATGTATGCAATCAGCATGTGGATATGTGTTCCATGGTGTTTAAGGTTTGGTGTTGGTTGTGTTAATTAATTTTGTGCTCTAGATGTATATGTAATGATGGTAATATAGTATGGTGGTATTTTGTTGACAATTTTTTCAGGATTGCAATGCTTTTCATTTTTATCTTGTTGCAGATATAATGGAACATTTTTAATATGTAAGGTTGTCATTGCTTAAGATTGTTGTATTAAGTTTTGGTGGTTTGGAAGTCATGCTCTAGTGACAGATTCAGTTGTGCAATGTTTGACAGATATATGTGCTCTCCTTTCCTTTCATCTCTTGATTTTTGGAGATAGCCTTTTGATGATTTGTTGTTCATGAATTTAACCTTGTAATTCTAAGTTGGATCATGCTCATTGTGCTCCAATAGCATGTTTTGGTGAAAATGTGAGGATATGATCATTCTAGGTTAGGCCGACCTTGAGTATTTTCATTATTGTTTTGCTCTAATCATGCTTGTAGTGTGTGATCTAACCATTGGAGTTTCCTTAGGGAGAGTGTTCTTGAGGCTAAATTGATATATACTCTTATCGATATGTGTGTGTGTGTGTGTGCTATGATTTATGTAGAAGACAAGTGTGAGTGTCAAGAAGGTGATGAGCGATAGAGTGAGAAGAGTTAATATCTATGCATGAAGAAGAAGGATAGATTTTGAGTGTGATTTGATTGGAGCGGGAAAATAGTGAATGTGTTACAGAGTTTCTTAACTGGATCTACTACAAGCAGTTGATGTGATGTCTGAGCTTAATAGGAACTAATCCCATGCAGATGTAGACTCAATTTTCTCAATTCATTCTAGGTACAGTGAGCCTTCCGGTAGTAAGTTGTCCTCTAGGCTATGAGCCCTCTGGTAGTGCGCCTTTGTAATCCCATACAACTAGTTATAATATCTTGAGAGTTAACCGTCTCTATGGTTTTTCTTCCAGTTGGGCTTTCCACATATAAAAATCTAGTGTCTCTCTTATGGTTGTGGTTTTGCATTTCATTTAAATTGCTTATATCATTTCATACTAAAGTTAATTGAGATAGAATTAAGTTTCACAATATCAGAGGGCTTTGTTTGAGGAATACTAATTCACCCCACCTCTCAGTATGCTAGTTTATTCAGCAATTGGTATCAAAGCTTGGTCCTTTGTTTCTAGCTTAACCGCTTAAGGGAGATCTTGATTTGAATAGATGGATCCTATGAATATGACAAGAGAATATTATTTGGATGAAGAATTGAAGACAACCCTTGAAGATCGGGAGAGTGTGGAATTTCAGAATGAAGATTTGAAAGAAAATATCAAGGTAGCAAATAAATATGTGAAGAAGCTGAGAGATCAGATCTAGAAGTTCAAAGAAAGGCATCGAGAAGTTAACAAGGAATTAAAACAAGCAAATGAAACTATTAAGTCTAAAGCAGAAAATTGAAGAAAGAAAGAAAGTGGAAGAATGTTTGAAGGATACAATTAATCAGAAATTAGAATCATATGGGCAGTTCAAACAAGAATTGTTGAAGTTGAAGTGAGAAGCAATTTTTAGTGAGAGCAATGTACTATTGGATAAACTATTGCCCATGCATAAATTGTTAGCATTGTATTATATGTTGTCATTGATGTCAAATCATGTAGTCCAGATTAGATCCGAATGTGGCATGTTGAGCAGCAGTATGTATGAGATGTTGTTGGGTGTTTGGATATTTCCCAGATGTCTTGGCTTTTCAGAAGATGTGTTTCAATGCTATTTTTTGGGTCTCGGTTGATCCGAAAGTTGAGGTTTTCGATCTGGTTATCGATGTTGTGTAATGGCAATTGTATAGCGTATGGATAATGTTTTGGGTCCAAATTTGGTGATGTATGTAACGTGTTGATGTATTTAATGAGGAACGTTATGATGTGGTCCACTTCTCATTATTTCCCACTGCCACAATGTTTAGTGGTGACCTATTTTAGATCTCTTTCGGCCATCTTAGAGGATTTTCTTTTTTTGGAGATAGTATATATAGGAGTATGATCTAGATGAGTTGATGTGTGTCTTTCTATGTTGAAGATGCATGAGGCTGAAAGAATCCAATTGATGTGTGAGGTTGTGTTGTGGATTGTTACCGAAAGTTGTTTCGACAGTGTAGACTATGTTTCAGTAGTGGATTCTCTTTTATCTTTCTCTCTTCGGCAATGAACCTTTCTTGGTAGTGAGCCTTTCTGGGTAGTAAGCCCTCTCGCACTGAGCATCTTGGTAGTGAGCCATTATTTATAAAAATCACTTTAACTAGAGTTTCTATATTGATAATTAGCATTCTCCATGGTTTTTTCCTTCTTGGGTTTTCCACGTAAATTCTTGTGTCCTTTGTGTTTAATTTGTTATGTGCACCTGAATTCATGCTTTATTTGTCTTGATTAAGTCTGATAGTTGTTTTGGATCTGTGAATTAATCTTAAAGAATATTTTTATTTTCAACTAATTCATCCCCCCTCTTAGTTGCCTGGATATTCAACATTTGGTAGCAAAGTTGTGGTTCCTTGATAGAGAGCTTAATTGCTTGAGGTAGATCCTAATCTGATGACACAAAAATTATCTATTCCTATCTTTGAAGAATCTGATTATAGTTTCTGAAAAGTGAAGATGAAAGATTATCTATTTTCTCTGGGTTACAAACACTTGGAAAGAAGTGGAGACTAAGTATGTTAAATCAGTGAATGGTCTTACTACTCCAGAAGAGATTCAAGCCTATTGAAAAATTAAAAAGGCAAGGTATGCTATCTATAGTGCATTATCAAAAATTGAATTGACAAAATTTATTTCTTTGAACTCTTCTTATGAGGTTGTGCAAAAGCTAAAAGATATATAGGAAGGAAATGAGAGAGTTAAGTTGATAAAGAGGTTAACAGCTAAGAGAAGGTATGAAAATCTGAAGATGGAAGAATGAGAAGACATAGTAAGTTATTTTGAGGAGGTTGACAGTGCAGTGAATGAAATTAGAGAGCTTAGAGGTACTTTGAATGATGAATATGTAATTGATAAAATCTTGATGACTCTACTCATGATTTACAGTGATAAGATCTCATCTATTGAAGAAACCTATGATCCAAAAAAGTTCACTAGAGAGTAGCTATTTGGTACACTGACTGCATTTGAAGTGAGAAACTTTGGAAAGGACAAAGACAAATCAGAGATTGTTGGCATTTTGATGATTATTTTGTGATTGTCATTGATGGACACACACTTGCTATGAGATCACTTTGAGAATGTATGAATTATGCTTGACCGGTAATTGTTCCAAACCGGTATCATGATGTAGTCTTTAGACTTGGTGTTTTGCAGATAGTGTTTACCGGTCTCAAGTGGTAAGAAGACCCCAAGCGGTTCGAGGATCTCAAGTGGTACGAAGGAACGAAGCAACACAACACATAATTCCTAGTCTTCTTTTTTGTCAAACCGGCAACCGGTATTTTGTTTGAGTCGGTAATACTCTATGATGAGTTATCAACCGGCATTTTGTGATGAGTTACCATCCACTGATTGCTTGGCGGTGCTGACACTTTGGCGGTGCATTTGTGTCATGTTACCAAAAGTGTCCAGATGCATTGAACCTAGAAAATTGTATTGTAATCCTATTGGACCGACATGAAATCAAATTCCTTTTTAAGGACGTCATGTCTAGGGTTTTAGGTTGTTGCTAGGGTTTAAGGTGGTTTATGAGTTTTTGTAAGTGTTAATAAAGAAGAGAAGTTCAGGTCTATGAGACAAGGTAGAGTGTGAATGTGTTGAAGACTGAAGTAATGCTAGAATGCATTAGGAATGAGCCATCAAGGATCTAACCAAGCAATCTGTGCTATTTGCTAGATCACTCACTTGTTGATTACTCACATCTTTGACAAGTCTGAAGCCCTTAATCGGGTAGGCCCAAAAATCCTTTTGTAAATCCTCTAACAAGGTGGTTCACATCTGTGGATCTAAAATCCTCTAGCAAGGTAGTCTTTAATCAGACTTATCTCCTAACAGAGATTGAGATTCCTAACAGGATATGTTCTGATAAAGAACATTGTATGACCTTAACCGGTCTAACCTTAACCGGTCCGGTTGCTATTCTGTAGATAGTTACTTGTGAGTTTCATCTCACCATGGTTTTTCCCATTTGGGTTTCCACGTCAAATATCTTGTGTTATGATGTTATTTCTCCTGTGGGTGAATGCCTTATTTGCTATTTGGTTTGCGTGTGTGTTAACCGGTTTGTTGTTAAACAGTTTTACCAGTTTACTGTTAGATTGTTAAAGTGTTTAAGTATAGTATATTTTGGTATACTAATTCACCCCCCCCCCTCTTAGTATTCATCAATTGGTATCAGATCCAATCTTTCTATAAGTCTAACCACTTGGAAAGAGATATGGGGGAATACATTGTGAGGGAACTTACTCATTGGCTCACTCAGTCTAAACAAGCCTATGATGAACTTATGGTCAAATATAAGGCCTCTCAGGCAAAAAGGAGAGAACATGTTGAAAAACTAATGGAGCTAACTGAAAATAGTTCCTCTGATGAAGCAGACATGGAATCCCTAATTCAAGAAGTAGAAAAGCTAAATGAATCCAATTCCAACCTAAGAAAGGTGTTGGAAGGACTGACTATCCAAATGTGTCAAGAGCTTGAGAACCAGAGGAAAATTGAAGATCTGGTAAAAGACAAAGACTGTGAGATCTCAAAGCTGAAGCAAGAGATCAGTGTTCTTACTGCTCATCTTCATGAGAGCAAAATGGAAAAAGAAGAAATGCAAGGTGAACTAAACATGGCTATTTCTGAGAATTCAACCCTGAAGGAATCCAATGCTGCTATTTCCAAAGAAATCACTGAGTCTAAGGAAATACTTGCCAAATTTAATAAAAGCACTATTAAGCTAGAACAAAAGCTTGAATCAGCTAAACCGGTAAAGAATACTAATGGACTTGGTTTCTCTGAATGTGAGAAAGGTGAGACCTCTGGAACAAAAGATGGAACATCAAAGAAGCAACCGGCATCAAAGGAAAAAGGTAAGCAACAGTTCAAACCTGTTTGTTTTAACTGTCTCAAGGAAGGACACACTGCTAATGTATGCAGAAGTAAGGCTTACAATAATTTTCCTTATTTTCTAAACGATAAGCCTAGATCCAATAGATTCAATTGTAATTGTTATGCATGCAACAAGTTTGGGCATAGAGCATTTGAATGCAGGTCTATCATGCACAATACTGGAAGGTATTCTCAAAGGAGTCAAGGAGTTTTTCCTAAACCCTCTCGGAACCGGAACCCAAACCAGTTTAATACCTATAACCATCAGTCAGGTAGCGATGGCTATCAAGCGGCAACCGGATGGAGAGCAAACTGTTGGATCTGTCATGGTCATGATCACACTGTTGCAACATGTAGAAGGAAGAATAGCAACATGAATAATGGACCTTGGAGAGCACCTGGAATGGTTTGCTACCATTGCAACAAACCAGGTCATACAACAAGGTTCTGCAGGATGAGAAAGAATATATTAGATGATATACCGGTCACTCCGGAAGGAAAGATTGGTGTTGAAACTATTCAAGCAGGTATGAAGAAAACCTGGAAGAAGAAGCCAGAAGAAGTAATTCAAGAAGAACCAGTTTCTACACCTAGTGTGGAAGCTGTTGAATGAACAAACTAAGCATCAAAAAAGCTTTGGGGGAGCAAACGGTGAAATATCTCGAACCCCCAGTTGACACCGATAAAAGACCTTAACCGATATGAGATACCTATCTTTTGGCAGAAGACCAAAAATGGTAAAAGGTAAATTAGGGTTTATGCCCTAATAGTGGAGCATTTATTATGGTAGCTGGAGAACCTATTTAAAAGGAATTTTAAAATCATTTCTCAATTATCATTTTTCGAGCGAAGAAGTTTTCAAGTGCAGAGCAAAGAAAAGTGATTTGCATCACGATTCAAAGAACTTATCAAAAACCTAAAAAAGAATCTGAAGAAAATATCTGTTGGAGGAGTGTAGAACACAGAGCGGTATTTCTGCAACCGAAGGAGTGTGTGTGGCGAAGTTCAAGTTGCAAAGCCCTAAAATCTTGATTTACGAAGGTATTTTTCAAAATTCTTTGTTTATCATGGCTTCCGCATCACCTGCTAGTTCCAGTGCACCCATTGAGTCAGTAGATTTTATTCAGAGCAAGGCAAAATACAATGCCCTATCACAAATACCCGTTGGTGTTATAGTGGAAGAAGGCATTTCCGATTACATAGACTGCAAAATTGAAGACCTAGGGTCTCTTGTGATCCATTCCTAGCTAAGCTTGTTCTACAAAAAGGATAAGAAGATCAAACCGGAATTCAGTATTCTAGAAAAGAAGAAACTTCATAATGCAATTTACTTTCTTGAAGAATTTTTGGATGATCACATTCACATTATTCTAAGTAGGGTACATGGTGATAAGATGTACTTAGAGCGGATGCATGATATCACACCGGAAGCGATTCATGTCGTTACTAGTTTCTGTAACATAGGGGAAGTACCAGCCCTAAGGAAGGTCAGCAAGACTGAAATGTCCAAGCTCACCGGTTCAGTGAGCGACTCACGTGGAATGACCATCAACTCAATCAAAGACGGTCTGGTAAAGTATGCCCACATGGTGATAGGTTACCGGATGTTCTCAGCTAGCAGAATTAATTTTGTCTCTACTGCAGCGGTAAATGTTGCTTATAGGATGATTAAGGAAGATGCATCGTTTGATCTGTGCACTTGTATGCAAAGACAACTTCTATTGAATCTTATCTCAATCAAACAGGACAATTCACTAAGATTTAAGTTCAAAAAACTACTGATTGGGTTGTTATTTTACTTCCAAGGTTACTTTCCTGGAGTAGGTGATATTCAGTGGTCTGCTGACCAACCAGTGACAAAACAAATCAAGGAAAGCCTACAAGCAGTTGGAACTGACTATCCAGAAGTGCTAAACAAATACTTTGATGAGTTCAGATGCAAAATGAACCAAAGGATAAGAATATCCGGTGATATAGTCAAAAAGTATGAGGAAGACATCTGCTTCACCATCAAAGTGGATGAATGCATAATGGAGGTCGTTGAGCCCAGACAGGAAGAAGTGGAGCCTATGGGCTATGAGGTAATGTATGATATGTTGGATGGGTATGCTTCTACCCTAATCGCCTCACCCCTTGATCCTAAGGCAAAGAGAACCGGCACCTATTTGGAAAGGGTTACACTGGTTGTAGAACCCTCAGTAAAGAAAGGAAAGGCAGTGCCTTCAGCAATGACACCGGTTACTACAGCCAATCCCAAAGTGACCAAGCGATCACCAGCTAAGAAGAAACTGGAAGTTGCACCCGCTAAAGTCTTTGAGAGGAAGCAGAACCAGACTCAGAAGAAACTGTGTCAGAAGAACCACCTAAGAAGACTAGGCAGACAAGGAAAAAGACAAAGAATGAACCGGCAACATCTACATCGGTAAATATTGATATTTCTTCCTACAAACCTTTGACACATTGTCAAAGAACTATAAATAATATTAGGAGAAAATTGTTGAATGATTTAATGGATTATTTTGATGACTTCAATGATGATGAAAAGGAAGAAGTTGAACAGAAAATCATTAAGTATTTATGTGTTAATGACCGGTCGCCTTTAGAAATTAGATCTGAGACACTAGATTGTTTGTATAAATCTTTAGACAACAAATGGTGCATTACCATAGAGAAGGAATGAGAAATAAGGGAGAAAGTATTTACCCAATACTTTCCTAACCTGTCCAATTCTGAGCTATTTGAAGTCATTAACCAAAACAAAGGACTCTTCTTCACTAGAAGGAGAAGACTCTGGTTATTAGAAGGGAGAATTGATGATGTTGAAAAAGACACTCATCTTCATATGACGACTGTTGTACATACTCATAAAGTGTTTCAAGCCAACAAGAAGGTTGAGCAAGAACCGGAAATAACAAAACCGGATGAAGTATATGATAGTGAAGGGGAACCAGTCACTGCACAAATGGAACCCATTGACGTTGATGCCTTAGATGGTGAAAAAGTTACTCAGGGTACACCATCAAAAGGAACAAGACAAGAGAAGTAGGCAAAAGAAGAAAAGAAGCAACAGGAAACAAAAAAGAAGAAACAGGTAGATGAAGAGGAAAAGAGAAAAGAAGAGGAACAAAGGAAAGCTGAAGAGGAAAAGAGAAAAGAGGAGGAAAAGAGGAAAGAGGAAGAGGATAAGAGAAAAGAAGAAGAGAAGAAGAGAAGAGAAGAAGAAAATAAGAAATAAAAGGAAGAGAAGAAGAAGAAGGAAGAGGAAAAGAAAGAAAAGGAGAAGTAGAAATAGGAAGAGGAGAAGAGGAAGAAGGAAGAGGAGAAGAAGAAGGATGAAGAAGAGAAGAAGCAGAAAGAAGAAGAGAAAAGAAAGAAAAAAGAAGAGGAGCAGAGGAAGGCTCAAGAAGACAAGCAAAGAGCCAAGGACAATGAAGCAGCGACAAAGAGCACACAGGTGGAGACCCCAATGGCAACCGGTAGTCAGGCTAAACCAGCTAACATTGCTAGTCCCATTGACCTCCAGTTTGCAAATGAAATGGAGTTGTTACAAAGCATTAAGGTTGCTCAAGAATGCCTGGAAGTAATAAGGAGGAAAAAGGAGCAAGATGTGATCCAATCTATGGTGGAAACTCTTACCAGTTTGATACCCAGAACCAAACTTCCCAGTACTGATTCCTCACTTTCACAAGTGAAGCTCCTATGCACAGTTGTAGAAGACCAGGTGCAAAGCCTGGAAGAGGTTGCAGAAGCAAATGACAAGAAGGAACACCAAAAGGCTCTAGACACTGCCTTGGTGAGAAAGTTAACAGAGCTTTGGTCTGATCTTTAGAAGACACAAAAGGATATTAGAGATACAATGGATGAGGGAAATCTACTACTCAGCAAGATTTGCCAACCTCATTTATTCTATGATGATGTGCTCACTTAGAAGGGAAAACTGCAAACTGATATGCAGTCATTTATTAGCACCTTTAAGATGCCATATGACTCCTCCACATATGGCCAAACTACTCACCGGTTTCAACTTCAATCTGCAAGACTAGAGGCAGAGATAAGCAACCAAACACTAAATTTGCAGGAACTTCAACTGCTCCTACTACCAAGACTGCAAATTCTCCAAAAACGCTATCTAAATCTTGATGCCCTAACGGTCACTCAAGAGATGAGCACGATAGATTCCATGGAAGAATAGGACTCCCAGATGCAGACAGAGAAAGAGGTGGATACCTCCCTACTTGACTCGTGGTCCTTATCCATTAAGCAATTTTTGTAGGACTTTAATCAATTTTTGACAAGTTTTACTCTTTACTATCATAAACACTTATTATTTTCATACTAATGAAATAGGAGTTAGTCTGCAATGTTTTTGTCATTGTTGGAAAAGGCGGAGAAGTATATAAATTTTGATGTTTTGATATATACTTTCATGTTTATCTCTAATAAAGAGTAGTATACATTGTATTTTCTGCAAAGGGGATAGTGTATATGCTTAGGGGGAGTAATTTTGTTTATGGCATAATTTTGTTGTAAAACACTTAGATGTCAAAAATTTTCCTAAGTGTTGCCATCAATGCCAAAGGGGGAGATTGTTGGCATTTTGATGATTATGCTGTGATTGTCATTGATGGACACACACTTGCTATGAGATCACTTTGAGAATGTATGAACTATGCTTGACCGATAATTGTTCCAAACCGGTATCATGATGTAGTCTTTATACTCGGTGTTTTGCAGATAGTGTTTACCAGTCTCAAGCGGTATGAAGACCCCAAGCGGTTTGAGGATCTCAAGCGGTACGAAGGAACGAAGCAGCACAACACATAATTCCCAGTCTTCATTTTTGTCAAACCGGCAACCAGTATTTTGCCTAAACCAGTCTTTTGTTTGAATTGGTAATACTCTATGATAAGTTACCAACCGGCATTTTGTGATGAGTTACCATCCACCGATTGTTTGGCGGTGCATTTGTGTCGTGTTACCAAAAGTGTCTAGATGCATTGAACCTAGAAAATTGTATTGTAATCCTATTGGACCGACATGAAATCGGATTCCTTTTTAAGGACATCATGTCTAGGGTTTTAGGTTGTTGCTAGGGTTTAAGGTGGTTTATGAGTTTTTGTAAGTGTGAATAAAGAAGAGAAGTTTGGGTCTATGAGACAAGGTAGAGTGTGAATTTGTTGAAGACTGAAGTAATGTTGGAATGCATTAGGAATGAGCCATCAAGGATCTAACCAAGCAATCAGTGCTATTTGCTAGATCACTCACTTGTTGATTACTCACATCTTCGACAAGTCTAAAGCCCTTAACCGGGTAGGCCCAAAAAGCCTTTTGTAAATCCTCTAACAAGGTGGTTCACATCTGTGGATCTAAAATCCTCTAGCAAGGTAGTCTTTAATTGGACTTATCTCCTAACAAAGATTGAGATTCCTAACAGGATATGTTCTGATAAAGAATATTGTATGACCTTAACCGGTCTGGTTGCTATTCTGCAAATAGTTACTTGTGAGTTTCAACATCAAATATCTTGTGTTATGGTGTTATTTCTCCTATGGGTGAATGCCTTATTTTCTATTTGGTTTGCGTGTGTGTTAACCGGTTTGTTTGTTAAATAGTTTTACCGGTTTACTGTTAGACTGTTAAAGTGTTTAAGTATAGTATTTTTTGGTATACTAATTCACCCCCCCTCCCCCTCTCTTAGTATTCATCAGAGACAACATTAAAAGAATCTGAAGATGCTCTGTATGATGATGAGAGCCCGAATGAGATGGAAGCAAATTTTTTGAGGAAATTGAAGAAAGGCACCGACAAGTACAAATGTATGCTACCCTTTAAATATTTTAGATGTGGAAAGATTGGTCATATAGCTACTAGATGTCCAGAAAAGGGATCAAGACAAAAGTTTAAGGAAAACAAGGAAAAGTTTAATAAGAAATCCTATTATGTTAAGGATGATGTTGGCATTTTAGATGATAAAAAATTGCATCCCCTAATGCATGAGGTCAATTCCAAGATAAGCTCAAATATCAACTCGTAGAAACTCACAACAACTCACAAAAAATCCAATAAAGGATCTTTCCAAACTATCCACAACTCCCTATAGTGGATCCAGTAAAGGATTATTAAATCACTGTTTGCAGTCTATCAATCCAACTACTTGCAACAGATTCGGTAAGGGATTAGTGCAACACTATCCACTCTTGCACTTTTCCACACGCACCTTCGCTCTTACATATATATCATATTCCACTAGATATACTATATATTGCTTGCACACTACAACTGCTCTTCTATCCACAACTATGTCACTCGCACACTTCTTACTCTATATTCACCACACACACACACTGTTCTACTTGAATACCATACACACACATATCTTCTATGTATATACACTGGTAAGCTCATACATCGAGATAATATGTTGGCCAAGCACAAATAATTTACACAATAATACATTATTTAGATCAACACACTATCCAAAACATGCCTCGACCAAAAATAGAGTAACCAAGTCGGCCTTCATTGATCTTCTAAACATTTCATTCACACACTTCATTACTGAAACATGTGCTTCAATTACCAGAAAAAACAAGGGTCTTTTGGACCTTAGATTCAGACCCATAAGCACAAATTCCAAGCATAACAACTTTTATCTCCAAGATACAGATGCCACAGATTTCAAAACATAAATCATGATGCAATATAATCATTCAGATAACAATACAATATATACAATTGATACCGGAACTTGATACAAACCATGATAAGTAAAACACAAGATTTCAGAGAAGAGATTCTTCCAAAAATAACCTCCAGTGGATCATACATACTTTAGCTGCTCAGTTTATGCTCAATGTCACTACTCTATTACTACATGCATTATCTTTTCATTATCACTACTTTGCTCAATTTGCTACATCTGGTCCTAACCAGATCATCGGGTTTAACATTAATGACCACATTCACACAAATCTAATAATCTCTCCCTTTGTCATTGATGGAAAAACATCTCAAAAAGAACAATCTCAAGAACATATCCAAATGAATATCTGCATGTAACTCCCCCTTACTCATATATCTCCATTATTCTACCTTTTTCCCTATATCTCCATTTACCTTTACCTTTATCCCCCTTTGACATCAAGGACAAAGGGTGCCTTTGATGAAGAAGAGGGAAAGAAAAATAAATTTTCTCAACAACAAAAAGAATGTCAAAAATGTATATCAAAAAGAGATTCATTAATTGTTTTTCTTTTGAAATATATGCTTGTATTTCTCCTTACACTCCGAAAGGAGAACCTTCTAGGAACACACAACCAATTTAATGCTAATAGATAAACTTCTGCACTCCACCAACACATCAATAGCATGAGAAAAATTGTTCGGAGTAGATGGATTCTTCTCATACTCAACTGCATCACCAAGCAATACTGAGAAATGTTTCAGTTTAGTCTCATCAATTTCCTTAACTTTCCTGAAAACACTCACATAATCTTCCTTCTACCTTTGCAAAGATAACAATTCAGACTACAAGGAATTTACCTTTTTCCTTTTCTCACTATCTTTGTCGCTTAGAAAATCAAATGACTTACCCATAGAACTCAATTCTTCTTCAAAAGATTCAACCTTAGCTTTGAACTTCACCATAGCAGTCGGCCATTGTAGATAATATCTGTAAACATTTTTAGGACTATTTATATAATTTGTCATCTCATTTATGCATCTTGATAGAGTTCTTTTAGCATCATCACATTTATCCAACCTATCCTGCATATTATCAGCTTTAGCTTCTGAATTATCCTTCTCTTTCTCAACAATCTTCAATTCTTCTTTAACCATGGAGGATTTCAGATCATCCAACTCAATTACTTCTTCCTATGTCAATTATTTATGCTTTTTCTCAGGTTTCAAATAACTAGAGGACACAATCTCCTTTAGCTTCCTCTTTTCAGAGGCCAGATTCTCATTAGTTAAACCAATAGCAAGAGATATCCCTGACCAATACTCCACACTTCCTAAAATGACTTGAAATAAACATCATAAGATTATTCTCTCTTTTCCAAACCATTTAGATACTGAAAGATCTGTCATGCAACTAGGACTTGAAATTTCCATATCACATATTCCTTTGTCTATAAAGATCCTAGACAATACATTTCTAAACATACAAGTAACAATCTGAGCTAGAAGGGGTAACCTTGATCTTTTGCCATTTTGATGTTTTCTAACAACTAATTCTTTAACAATTCACACAAATTGAATACAACATCTTCCATAGTAATCATGTGCGCAACATACACAACAATAGCTGATGTAGAACCTTTCCTATTTCTAAAATAAATCTTTAAGATATACCATACACAACATAACTCACTATGGGATTGATGATTTTATCGATCAATAATGCTCTCTGATCTCTCGTCACACTGGTTAGGGTTTCAACTTATTTATTCTTTATATTCTTCTTAATCAGTACACTCCCATTGTTTCATATATCAGTAATAGTTCAGATGATGTCCTTCATGATTGGATAGGGTTTATCCAACATGATATAGTCATTTTGCACTCTACTTAGAATTAGTCTGACCACATCCTCATTGCCAAATGAAGGGAATTCACTCACTAATCCAATCCTTTATGCCCTAACACCTTAACCTTCTACAAATCTACTTCACTTAATCCAATTTCCATCTTTTGGATATTTCAGTGTCAAACGCATCTAACTGTACCTTTCTCAAAGTTTGAAAACCTCCATTTCTCGATTCTTTGATGATCATCCTTGATTCCATGATTACTTGCTATGCTTCTCTACTCTTTTCTCTTTATCTGCACACCTTCTCTTCAAACAATTCTTTTCAAATAATGATGAAAATAATCTCAAATTCCCATATTTATCTTACCAATTTCTCCTAGGGTTTTTCCACCAAAAAGTGTTATGTCAATAACATCAGCGGATACATTGAATTATCGGATTACATTTCAAAAATAGTCATGCTAGACCCATGACATGAACAACTTCAGAAAGGGGGGATGAAATATTTTCCTTGATAACTCCCCCTGAGCCAAAGCAATAAGCTCAATTACCGAAGGAAGTAGTGCCTACACTGGATTCAGGCTTTCTCTCATTATTCACCTCTTTCTTTCTCCATACCATGATTTCCCTTTTCTTTAATCCACTAGTCTTCATCACATTCTTCTTTGTAGACTTCTCCATACCAACTTCATTTATGCACTGATTAGCATAATGAATAGATTTATTGCACTTGTAATAGTTGATGTTCCTCTGCATTGAATTTGTGGAACGTGTTCTAGATCTGCACTAATTAGCTTTGTGACCATAACCATTGCATAGATGACAATATCCATGAAAGTTACTATTCACCTTATTTACTCCAACCAGATTATGATTCTAACTCACCCCATGATTTATACAATAATTTTCCTTGTGGCCAAACTTTTTGCAATTGTAACATTGAATGCTTCTACAATCTACAACCTTATGACCAAATTTATTGCATTAAAAACAATAACCATTAAATGATGGGTACCTTTGTGCATTCAGTTGTCAAAATGGTAGTCTTCTTGTAGTAGATCTTTGATTATGGATTTTGCTTGCATCTTCAGGTTTCTTCTTTGGTTCTACCTTAACCTCCTTTCCTTTGTCTTTATTATTCTAATTTGAACATTCACTAGTCTAAAATCCTAGTCCAATCTTGTCTAAATGAGCTTTTTGCATGTTAATCAAATCTTATAACAATTTTCTACTTTCAATAACTTTACTTTTTTCCTTCAGCTTCTTCACTTCTTGTTCTGACTTTTCACATTTTTCAGACTTTAGCTTGATTAATTCTTTCAAGGTTTCTTCTATCTTGTTCTTCTCCTCAATCTTCAGCATCAAATCTTTAACGATTTCATTTTTCTACTTCAATTGATTGTTAACTTCCTTATGTCTCAACTTGAACTTCTTGATCCACCCTTGCAACTTCATTACACACTTATATGCTTCTCTGATTTTTTCTTTTAATTCCTCATTCTCATGTTCTACACTTTCTAGATCTTCAAGATTTTTCTTCAATTATTCATCTAGATGATATTATTCGGTCATACTCATTGGTGTCATGGTTCAACCAACAAGGATCCCCCTCAAGTGGTTAAGCTATCAAACAAGGGACCAATATCTGATACCAATTGTTGAATGATTGAATGGACTGGAATACGAAAAGGGGGTAAATTAGTATTCCCACACTTCTAAAACTTTTACTAATAAATTAACCTTATCAATTAATCTCATTGTGGCGTCATAAAATTGTGAACTTGCAATTTTTTATTGCATTTGGGTCTTCACATTGGCAAATGAATCCCTAAGCCTAATTGGAGACCCGAGACATGCTCATATCACCTGAAAACTTGCATTTTATTGCACCCCGCATTGCCTGCTCTCACTTCCTGTTCTGAATTAGGGTAGGAAAGGGGTGTGGCATGCCTATCTCCCCTAGGAAAGGGGTGTGGTGCCCCTTTCCTTGCCCTATTTTAGGCCCCCTCCATTCAATCCTATATTGGGCTTGTCAATCATGAATGAGAAAAAGTTTTACTATGTCGGCCTAAGATGAA
The DNA here is from genome assembly GCF_030272615.1 of Cryptomeria japonica. Lineage (NCBI taxonomy): Eukaryota > Viridiplantae > Streptophyta > Pinopsida > Cupressales > Cupressaceae > Cryptomeria > Cryptomeria japonica. The sequence continues at coordinate 722,263,729 of NC_081409.1, forward strand.
AATTCAGTCAAAAACCCCTGATTGGCAAGTATATAAGGAGAATGTTTCCCTCCTATTTGCATGAGTTCAATAAGATCAATAGGCGAAATCAAGTGTTCCAGTGTTCAATCATTCAAGCATCCAAGCATTCAAGCATCCATTGAGCATCTCAAGTCTCCTTTCAAGGCTAGGTGTTGCATTCAAGTCAAGGATTCAACAATTGAAGAGATCTCTTTCAACATTCAAAGCATTAAACTTCACATATCCTTTCAAACAACTCTATCTACATTTCAATTGCATCCTCTCTTGAGGTTAATTCTACTTCAGACATTTCCTTTCATTTACTTGCAAGTATTTTCCATCATTTAGTTAATTCCAAATCAGGGTTTGACCTGAAGGCAAACCCCTGATCCCAACAACATTTCCTCTCTTTTCTCTGTGTAGGTTGTAGGTGTGTAGCTGTAATTATGAGTTTAGGCTTCATTTTCAAAGATGGAAAACCCCTTTTTGGCGCGCAGATTTTTCAGAGGACCAAGTACACTGTCAACCCGGTCCCGACAACTTTCGCTCAAATTTGCAGGGGAGCTTCGTCTTGACATTTTATTGCTAACTTCAGGTGCAAAACTTCATCCTGAATCTCTCTCTCAAGATATAATCATTTATTTAACATCTTCATACTTAGTCTCAAATTGCTTAATTCAACTTGTCTATTTTTAAAAAGGGTTATTTTACTTTTCCAAATTCATTGTCAATATACCTAGCATTCAATCTCTTTCCATTGAGATTGGATCTAGTGAATTCAACCCCCTCTTTTAAATGTAATGTGCGTGAGAGGTTGAAGAGAATCATTTGTGAAACTTTCACTCCTTTCTTGAGGAGAATAAATCTTTCCACTTGATCTCCTCATCACCTTTTCACTAAATTACACTCATCAACAAGAATCGACAAATAATAAACAAACAATATAACCACAAGATGAACACCAGATTTTATACATGGAAAACACAAATGAGAAAAACCATAGAGAGGGTTAACTCTAAAGATAATATAAGTAGTTATATGGTGTTTACAAAATGGGTGGCTCACTATCGGATTACAAAGCGGCTAACTATCAAAATGATCACTGTAATAGAAAATAAATGAACTGAGGAAAAATTGCATCCCCTAATGCATGAGGTCAGTTCAAAGATGAGCTCAAATATCAACTCATAAAAACTCACAATAGATCCAGTAAAGGATCTTTCCAAACTATCCACTACAATAGGTCTGGTAAAGGATTGTTGCATCATTGTTTGCACTCTGTCAATCCAACTACTTGCAGCAAATCTGGTAAGGGATTACTACAACACTATCCACTCTTACATATATCATATTCCATTTCTCACACTATACTCTTATGTCCACAACTCTGTCACTCACACACTTCTTACTCTGCTATTCACCACACACACACACACTACTCTACAGTTTGAGTACCACACACACACACACACATATTCTATGTATATACATCAGTAAGAACATACATCGATATAATATGTCAACCACACACAAATGATTTACATAATAATACATTCCTCAAATCAATACATTATCCAAAACATGTCCTAACCAAAAATAGAGTAACCAAGTCAGCCTTCATTGATCTTCTACACGCTTCATTCACACACTTTATTTATTAAAACATATGCCTCAATTAACAGAACAAAACAAGGGTCTATCAGACCCATATATTCAAACCCATAAGCACAAATTCCAAGCATAACAACTTATATCTCCAAGATACAAATGCCACATATTCCAAAATATAAATCATGATGCAATGCAATCATCAAGATAAAAATATAATTGATACAACTAATACCAGAACTCAATACAAAACATGATAATCAAAACACAAGATTTCAAAGAAGAGAATCTTCCAAAAATAACTCTAGCGGATCATACATACTTTAGCTACTTAGTATCTACTCAATGTCCCTGCTCTGCTTACTACATGCATTATCTATTCATTATCACTGCGCTGCTCCATATGCTACATCTAGTCGTAACCAGATCACCAGGTTTGACGTCAATGACAACATTCACACAAATCTAACAGAATCTCCCTACAAAGGATATTGGACCTCTTCATTTACTTCTCCCTTTGATCCTTCTAGATGTCTTTACAATGTAAATTTTAAAGAAATTCATGATAGCAGTCCTTCTTCTTCCCAATTGAAAAGTTCTTATTAGGATTGGCTATAACATAATATCAAAACAACGTTATAGAAGACAAGGACTTGGAAAATATGAACAAAGAATCTAAGTCCCTATATACCCTCCTACAAAGAATCATATAGAAGTTGCAGGACATCCTCATCATTCACCTATGGCTGATCTCCTTAGAATTAAAAGGCTTAAGGAGTACTTTGCAAGACATAAACTCTATTGTCCATAGGTGCTTCTTCCTCAAGCACTAAATTTTCCCATATCATAAAACTAATGACCATGATGCCAATGATTGTCTCAATTTTTAAAATTGAATGCAAGGACTCATTGATAATAGAGATTGAAGAAAACAATCCATCTCCTTCTACTACCACATAATAGGCAAAACCTACTCCTATTGACAATGAAGAAAATTTAGCTACAAGAATCTTTGGGAGATGGAAATATGATAAGAAATTTTATTTTTCCCTTCATAAAAAATAATCACAATTAAAAGAATAAGGTAGGTGAGGAGAATTGTCCTAAATCATCGTAGTTATTCTCATTCTCTTGGAAATTATAAAGCGTTTAAAACATTTGTTCAAGAGCAACATGATCGAGCTTGCATTTCTCTTACAAATAATCTTGCACTTTTTCTTGGTGAAGAGGTAGTGCCTTAGCACTCCATTCACCCTATTATGTTGCTCCTCACCCTATAACACTAGTAGTAAACTTTATTGGGGGCTCTTTGTCATGAGTCGTGATGATTTTTAAATTACAATAATAGTTGGGCAGCAACATAATTCATTCTTATCTCTATGCTTTAGGGGCAAGAATATTATCCTATCTCTTTCCTCTTTCTAAGGTTTCACTATTTCCTTCGAGTTTCATTTTGCATAACTTGATGTCCTTTCTTACATGGAATTATCCTTCATGTGTGTTCCTTGGTTAGGACCTATTCCTTTCTTGAAGAGATACATTTCTTTATGTACATAATGATGCTCTGTAAAAAGGATTGTTAAGAGAATTATGCAAACACAAAAACACAAGAAACAAGTTCAAACATTAGTGTTAGCAACACAAATCAAATACTATCCTAAGCAAGAATATCAAGAGAGATACTAAATAAGAAATGGAAAGTATGCAAAGAAAAAAGAGGTAAACTAAACTCCTCCAAATACTGACCAAAACATTCATAGTGGTTCCTCCCTTGTTCCTCTCCTCTCCAAGTTCCCAAATGAGTGTAGCTCTCAGTAGCTTTTGCACTATTTTTGGATGTCTTATGGAGATTCAAGATTATGAAATAAAAGCTCATGAAAATGCAAACATGAACAAGCTAAAAAATGAGATATTATCTAATCTAGTGTTGATTTTAGTCCAAAAGAGTAAATGTAAATGATTATGCTAAATGCTCTCTAAAATTCACTATAAGTTAGATGCATACAAGTTTTCAAGATTTGGAGTATGAGGAAATAAGCTCTATTTATAGGTAAAATGGAGAAATGGATGGTTGAGATTGAGTAATTTCAACAAGGGTCAGGATTCATGGGTTTATGATCCATGTGAGGGCTTTCAACCCAATCCCAGGATGACAAATGCCAATATGAGATGGGTTGAGAGGAGAGGGAATAAGCATCAAATGCTTGACATGACTTGAGGGTTAACTTGGGAGGTAAGGTTAATGTTGATTTGAAAGAATAAAACCATTATCCAATAAATAATGCCTTTATCCAATGGATAAACTCTTGTGCAAGAGTTAGTGAGGATAACCATGGTCAAAGCAATAAATGCTTGAAGAGACCCATGAGTCAAATGGAGGTTGAGTTAGAGGGAAAGTCTCTAACCATGTGGATGAGTTGAGTTAACCATAAATGGTTATGTAAGAGCCATTAATGGTCATTTAAGAGTCATTAGTGGTTTGGAAGACTTTAGGGGTTAGCTTGTTGAGCACATAAAGCTTTAAATGCTTTTCAAAGACTTTAGAGGCTTTGAGAAGTGACTCCAAGTTGCTTAGGAATGTGTCAATATTTAGGAGATGGATTAGGCTAATTAGGAATGGTTAGAAAGTGGTTAGAAGGGTCTAGAAGGGGATTTAGGATTGCAAGTGGGTTTGGTGGGTGAGGGAAAATAGGATTAAAATTAAAATAAAAATTCATTTATTTCAATTATGGTTGCAACTTGCATTTGTAGGAGAATGCAAGTGGGGGGGGATTTGTTTAGTGATTTAAATAAATATTTATTTATCTATTTAAAAGAAGAAAGGGGGTTAAATTAAATAAATATGATTTATTAATTTAACTGATTTAGAGGTGTGGTCTAATGAATTAATTGAACTAAATTAAATAATTTATTTAATTAATAGGAGAATGGTTGAGGATGAATTTAATTAATTGATTATTGAAGGTTTATTAATCAAATAAATAGTAAATATTCATTTAATTAAATGGACATATTTATGTGACTACATTTGCCCCTCTTTGAGACAGTGCAGTTTATTGTGCTGTTTCAAAGAAAGAAAAATAGGTGTGAAGAAATATGCCCCATAAATGTTAATTTAGTGGGTGGTATGTCCCCTCAAGAGATGGGCCGAAATTTTTTGAAAAATCAGGCGATCTCTCAAAAAAGAGAAAGAAGTGGAGGGGTGGTAGAATAGAAGAAATGAGCAATAATGGTGAAAGAATGGGAGAAAACGGGGGTAAAACAAAGCAATGAGAGGTGTTTGAAGTTCACAGGGACCACAACGGTGAGCGGGGTGAATACAAAGAAACAACAAGCTAGTGAGTACCCTTAGGTCATGCGGAGATACGGTGCAAATGCAGTGTTTGTGCTTTTGATTGATATTGTACAATTGATCAAAATTGGTTGGACAATCTAGTGCAATTGGTTTAATTGCCCCGATTAAGTCAAAGTGTGATAGTTGATGTTAGTTGTTCGCTTAGATAGGATAAAGTCTGAGTAAGTGGATCAAAGTGACTTGTTGTGACTTAGACAATTGATGTAATTGCCCGATGAAGTCAAGGTATCTGAAGCAAAATACTCGTTGAGACTTAGACAATTGATGTAATTGTGTGTGTTGATTGTGTTTGATTGATTGATCAATTGATAGTGTTTGCATTGTAGGTTGGTTGTGGTGAATCACAGAAGCCCTGTTGAGACTAGGTCAGTATGAGAAATGCCTGTTATAGTCTAGGTTTGTCATGATCGATTACCTATTGAGACCCGAAGATACTTGATCAAATTATTTGTTGATAGTCTAGGTGTGTGTGAGTCGATGTGCCTATGTAGAGAGAGTAACTGGCTTGATTGGGTTGATGGGAACCGATGAAGGGATTATGATGATGACCTAGATGGGGAGGGTGAGGGGGGGATTCAATGTTAGATAGAACATATGGAGGACCTAGGACTCATTCCTATGGAAGAAGATCGAAAAAAATAGAGTATGCATCCATTGTCATTACTATGTATGAATGATATGCAATTATATATATGAATGTATGGATGGATGGATGGAATACAATAGAATGCAATATATACAGATGAGATGAAATGACGATCCATAGTGCTTTATTTTTCATCATTGAGCATGGTAGTATCAATCTTGGACGAGGCAGTAGGAACCAAGTTTGGAGAATTATAGTTGTAAGCAAGCAGCATAGATAAAGAATATGGACCCTCCATAATGGTTCATTCTCATATGGCTGAGGTATACGTTGTAGTCAACAAGCCATAGTGATCCATGACTGTATTTCACATAAGATCACGTAGCTTAGTAAACTTCCCACATAGACACCATTAGTACATGCCCAAAAACATCATTGGAATAATTTGCAGAAGATAAACAAACATTACGTAGGAACCATCCCGGCTACTCTAATCACTTGTGGATATCTCAGAGTAGCGTAGTAACCTGATATAAATGAATAAATAACTTTATCAGACTGACCAAGTACTTGATAGCTTGAATAAAATTTTCTTGTCAAAGAAAAATGTTACCTTGTCTTTGTTTTGGTAGGGAAGGATGCATCCTTGTTAAGATAGTTGTGTGCCAATGTTTGATTGTTTGGTTGATTTGAAAAGTGATCGTTGTTTTGAGTAGTTCAAAATGTTTGTTTGATGTCTATTTGAGATGTGTATCTACAAATATTTTTATGCGTTGTCATGGTTTTGGTTGATTTTGGATGTTTTATCATGTTCTTGGATTTTTATTTTTTATTTTTTATTTTTTGATGTGTTTTTGAATGTTTTTGGATTTTTGATGTGCTTTTGAATGTTTTTGGATTTTGTGAGATAGTTTTGAATGAAGAATGCAATGAATCACAAGTAATACAGAATCCACTTCCCTCAATAGGTTAAGGGCATTGCCCCAATTTAGACAAGACTATGAAAAAGGCAGGATGCAAGACGCATGAAGTACTATCCTTGATTGCAGATCAATAACAAGCCATGATTTGACTGATGGATGAGTGGGTGCAATGAATGTGATCGTAACAAGTCTAAAAGACAATGGATCCATAACCTTTATGAGTGGTGCTTGTTTGCTAGGTTTTCACTATCGTACTTACCCAAGGTGCCACCGGAGTGGTTGTTCATCGTTTGGATGCATGATTTTTCTTTAATATTTTAAATTTTTTTTGTATTTTATTCAAGAAATTTATCTGAATATTTTTGGTGTTCTTTTTGATATGTATTGGAGCCTATTGCTCTATACGGCTTATGTATGAAACCGTTTGAGGTACATGTTGTTGATCGGATCTACTAGCGGTTCTCCTTCTGAAGTAGCCAGCTGATATGCCCCGGACCCAAATACATTAGTGATAACATATGGACCTAGCCAGTTTGATTCAAACTTTCCCTGATGTTCTCTATTTGTTTGATTATGAGGATTCTCTCTAAGAACAAGATCACCTACCTCAAATGTACGAGGTCTAACCCAGTGGTCATAGCTCCTTCTCATACGCTGCTGATAGGCTTTGAGGTGGTTGTATGCAGCTTGTCACCTTTCATCAAGTAGCTCCAAGTCTTGAAGATGGGAGACTCGGTATGCTTGATCATCTATCAGATTATGCAAAGAAACCTGTAGAGATGGTGTCTTGACCTCAATAGGAAGGATGGCTTCTGTGCAATAAACCAGTGAGTAGGGAGTTGCGCCTGTAGGGGTTCGAATGCTAGTTCGATACGCCCATAGTGCTGGATTTAATTGAATGTGTCAATCACAGCTGACATCATTGACTGTCTTCTTAAGGATTCTTAATATGTTCTTATTTGATGCTTCGGCCTGACTATTGCCTTGTGGGTAATAGGGAGTGGAAACACAGTGTTGGATGTGAAACTTCTCACAAAGCTCACGGACATCCTAATTTTTGAAAGGAAGTTCGTTATCTATGATAATGGACATAAGTACACCATACCAGTAGATGATGTAATTAAGGATGAATGAGGTGATCTTCTTGTCGGTGACTTGGGTAAGTGGAACAACTTCAATCCACTTTGTGAAGTATTCGGTGGCGGTAATGATAAATTTGTGGTCGTTAGATGAAGATGGATAAATTTTACCCACAACGTCAAGTCCCCACTGACAAAAGGGCCATGGTATTGTGATTGGTTGCAATTCTTGTGCTGGTGCATGTATCAAGTCTCCGTGAACTTGGCGTTTCTTGCATTTTCTGACAAAATAGTAGGAATCTTTTTCCATGGACGGCCAATAGTATCCAGTGCATGATCTTCTTTGCTAAGGAAGGACCGCTTGAGTGAGTCCCACAAATTCCTTCATGTACCTCTTCCAAGGCCTTTGTTGTCTCATCTTGTTCCAAACATCGAAGGAGAGTACCATCAAGACTACATCGGTATAGGGTTTCAACAATTATGGTGTATTGAGCGGTTTGTTGGATGAAGGTTTTGCGTTGGTTATTCATTGGTTAGGAGGAAGTGTGTGATCATGGAGATAGGTGTAGAACTCACCATACTATAGGGATTCAGAACCAAGAAGGTGACATATAATCTCAGATTCGGGGATATCATAAGCGGGAATCCAAATCTGTTCTACCAAGAACTCGTAGCATGTTGAATTATGTGGAAGATCTAGGAGAGATGCAATGGTAGCCATGGTGTCAGCAACTTGATTCTGATCTCTGGGTATTTTCTCAAAAGTGATAGTCATAAATGATGTCTTTAAACTATCTACCATTTTCTTGTACGTCATGATTTTATCATCGTTGGTCTGATATTCATTTGTGACTTGTTGGATGACCAGTTGGGAGTCACCATATATCTGTAACTCTTTCAGTTTCCATTGTATAGCTAGTCTGAGTCCTATGATCAGAGCCTCATATTCTGCTATGTTGTTTGTACATGGAAAAGTTATCCTGTAAGACTTCGGGATGTTATCACCCTGAGGTGTGATAAACAAAATGCCTGCCCCCAAGCCATGCCTAGTATATGAACCATCAAAGTATAGTTTCCATGGTTGTGCTGCTGTGATCATGAATATCTCTTCATCTGGAAAATTGGAAATAAGAGGATGATCGCCTATGAGGGGTGCATTGACCAACTGATCTACAATAACTTGGCCCTTGATAGCCTTACGATCCACATACTCGATGTCAAACTCACTCAGAATCATCACCTATTTGGCCAAGCAGCCTGTCAATGTTGCTTTGTTGAGTAAGTACTTTAGTGGATCAATCTTTGCAATGAGTTGTACTTTATGTGTTAACAAGTAGTGCCTCGGTTTAGTGGTGGCCAAGATTACTGCTAGGAAAGCTTGCTCAATAGGTGTGTAATTGAGTTTATAGTCGACCAGTGTGCGAGAGATATAGTATACAACACACTCTTTCCCTTTTGCATTATGTTGAGCCAGTAGCACTCCCAATGTTGTATTAGTTGTTGAAATATAAAGTAATAAAGGTCTACTTGGATCTAGTGGGATCAACAATGGTGTAATCATGAGATAATCCTTAAGCATCTGGAATGTTTGCTTGCATCTGGCATCCCATTGAAAGCGGATGTTTTTGTGTAATAGATGTGTAAAAGGATGGCACTAATCTGCTAGTTGTGCAATGTATCTTTGGATGGATTGTAGCCACCCTTGTAATGTCCTTAGCTGACTGATGTTCTTTGGAGGCATGTCCATGATTTATTTGACCTTTGTTGGGTCGAACTTAATGCCTTTGCTTGAGACAATGTATCCTAGAAGCTTCCCTGAGGTTACTCCAAAGGCACATTTCTTTGGGTTGAGTCAAACACGATATTATTCCAGTTTGTCAAAGATTTTCTCTAATATTTCTAGATGACCTTCTTTTGTTAATGATTTTGCCAGTAAGTCATCAACATAATCCTCCATTATGGTATGCATCATATCATGAAAGATGGTGGTCATAGCTCTTTGATAGGTTGCCCCTGTATTCTTTAGACCAAAAGGCATCGCATTCCAATAATATGTTCCCCATGGGCATGTGAAAGAAGTCTTATGTTGATCTTCTAGTGTGATCTTTATCTGGTTGTATCCTGAAAAGCCATCCATAAGAGAAAGCATGGCATGTCCTGTTGTTAGGTCCACGATCATGTCAATTTTTGGTAGGGGGAAGTCATCTTGAGGACATGCCTTGTTTATATCTCTGAAGTCAGTATAGATATGGATGCCCCCATTTGGTTTTCTAATAGGTACAATGTTGGAGATCCAATCAGCATAATTGATTGGTCAGATGAAACAAACCTTTAAGAGCTTTTTGAGTTCTGCTTTGACAAGCATAGCAATTTGCGAGTGCATCTTGCGAAGCTTTTGTTTTACTGGTTTCGCTCCTTCTGCCACGGTGAGGTGATGCATGACTAAATCAGGATCGAGACCAGGCATGTTGGCATATGACCATGCGAAGTTGATCTGACGCTTCTAGAAGAATTCTACAAACTTAGGTTGTTCCTCTGGAGTTAAAAGAGATGCCAGATGTATTTGGTGAGGAGTCTCAGGGGTCCCCACATTGAATTCTTTTGTTTCCTCGATGAGGATCATTGATCGTTCCTGATTTGCACTGGAGGGAAGGATGTCAAACCTTTCATCCGTAGGCACCTCAGGGAGGTTTTCACCGTTGGATACGCTCTTTCTTTCTACTTTTTTGGGATCAAATAGTGCCACTGTGTGGTTTTCACTAGAAGATCCATGTTTTATTGTGATATTTTTGCAACTGAAAGATTTGGCATCTGCCCCAAAGTATGCTGTGCTATTAAGTTCAATGGCGAATCTAGGCTTTGTGATCCTCGCTTGGTATGTTATCCTGTAGTTCCACCTCATCATTTTGGAATTGGTCAAGGCATGGGGATTAGGTTGGTTCCATTCGATGAGTTCAAGATGGATAATGGGCATTACCTCATCGATCAGGTTAAGTTCATAAGATGTGTCAATGAGGGTTAAGACATTGTGGTGAAGGCCATTGATGGTACTCTCCCTATCAGAATCAGGCGTAGGATGTAACATAGGGTTTGTGGAAGGTGTTTCCAGTTCAGGAACCCAAGATGTTTTCATCTATGCCTTTCCGTGAACAAGGATTTCTTTGCCAGGTGGAGGTGGTGATGCGTCTTCCTCATCTGAAGTATTGAGACGTACAGAATCAAATTCCCACTCGTGTGAGTCAGTCTCTGAGTTTCTTTCTAGTATCTTATTACTATACCAAACTGGGAGATCCTTTGAGTTGAACACGACAATTGTGATCGGTTGATGTACCTTTAGAGATGGAATGGTTGGTGTTGCGGGGAGGATTATTGGGATCAGTGAATTCTATACTAGGAGTATCGGCATTGTTGAATCTACTGCTTCTGATGGAATTATCAGTGTTGTCGATACTGTTGGGGGTTCTGATACTGCTAATGGTGTTGTTGATGCGGTTGTTGTTGTTGATGGGGTTGTTGTTGTGATTGGTGAGATAATTGGTGTTGTGGATGGTATTGCTGGGATTCTCAAACTCAGTGGGGCATTTGATGCGGTTCTTGGTATTGTTGATATAATCAAGGGTGACCTCTTTAGAGTATTAGGCTGACATAGAGGGTTGTTGGGTTTCCCTTTGAATCTGGGCTTAGGAAGAGTCTCCTTTTGAAAGCCTAATCCAGTGTTATCTTTAGGCTTTAATTCAAGCTGCAATGGCTCGTGTTGTCCTTGCTTGTGAGGTCCCAAAGCACTCTGACCATCATAGCCCATTCTTTGCATAATGGTAAGGCCTTTGCCATATTGATCTGTGGGAAGTTTAGCTTGTGGGATTTTCATGGTGATAGGGTCTTTATAGATCCATTCTGCTAAGTCCTCATCTCTAGTCTCTTCTTCCTAACTCTTTCCAAGGATAAAAGGTGCCAAAGTGCATGTTGGCTTGACCAGTGGTGATTGAAGTAACCTTTGAGGCTTATCATGAGCTCTAGGGGAAGTGGGTAGTTGCCCAACACAAAAGAGTTGGCTTAGATTGTACTCCCTTGGACCTTCCTCTGCCATTTTCATCTTTAGTTTCTCTTGCTTTGGTATAGTGTTGTTTAAACTAGAAAAAGATTTCGGACTTACATAGGATGTGGATGGGATAGCTTCTCTGTTGTTGGGAACAGTAATCTCTGGTTGATGGTTGATATTGTTACAATATGCAAATGGATTTGCATCACCCAGGATTGTAATTTTTACACCATTATGAGGGAACTTGACACATTGGTGATAGGTGGATGGAACAACTTGCATGGCGTGTATCCAAGGTCTTCCTAACAACAAATTATACGGCAGAGGAAGGTCCTGAAATTGACATATGATGTGCTTCCCCACTGGGCCTACTTGGATTGGTAACACAATTTCTCCTTTTGAAGAATGCTCTGCATCATCATAGGCTTTTATGGTTATCTTTTTGCGAGGGTCCACTGATTCAACTACATATCCCAGCGCTATGACCAATTGTAATGTACAAATATTTAGGCCTGCTCCATTGTCGATCAAGACTCGCTTGATCTTGTGTTGCTTGATGAATCCTTCACTATGGAGTGAGGCGTTATGAGGTTGTTGGAAGGATGTATTGTCACTTTCAGAGAAAGTGAGACATGGTGATGACCTCAGAGTACCAACTATAGCTTGAAATTGATTTGTATTAAGATTGGCAGGGACTAATGCTTCTTGGAGAGCTTGATCCAAGATTGTTTTATGAGAGGGGGATAGGCACAAAAGTTATAAGATGGATATAAGTGCGGGTGTCTTATCTAATTGTTCCACAAGGTTATACTGCTTTGGGATGGAGGTTGTGCCTTGTGGAGCTGCTTTAATGGTGATCTTGCTACGACGCATAACAACATTGTAGGTAGGGTTGGGATCTTTGATGGTGATTGTTGCAATTTATTCATTGGCATCATATAGGTGATTCACAGTGTAATTATAGGCGGCTGGCGTATAATCAGTTGCATCTATGTTTTGCCCTGAAATGGAAGGACCCCTTTGATCTTGTGATGGAAGTGGATTCTTAAACATGAGATGATCATTATTTGAGGTTTTTGGATTGTGTTCTTCAATTTCAATCTCTCCTTAGTCAATAAGATCCTGAAAAAGATCTTTCAATCTATGACAGTTACTTGTTTTATGCCCTTTCCCTTGATGGAATTCACAATGTTCATTACCCCTCCACCATGGAGGTTTGACCCTAGGTTCGTAATTAGATGTCTCAACGGTAAGGTCACCAGATTTGAAGAGACCAATTGACGTAACACTATTTCAATAGGTTCCCCTAAGGGAGTATATGTACGTTTTGGTTTATAATTTTGTTGTTGTTGTCTTAGTTCCTCTTGTGGTGCATTGCATCCTTGATTTTGCGGAGGAGCAACCGTGTTGTTCTTAGGAGGGGGGTTTTGCCCTGCAAATCGGACCATAGGTTTGCGCTCTTTATAGTCCTTACATCTACAACCCCATCATTGACGATGTTTTTGTTTTTATTCCGGTAGTTGGGTTTATCACTATTAAAATGAAGGCGAGGGCCATCTTTTAGTTCACTGAATATCTTGATAAGCCCCTTTTTGATGAGGGCCCATTCACATTTTAATCCCTAGGTGATCATGTCATTAAAGGACTATGTGCCTTTCATGTAGAGATGGAATTCCATTTCTTTGTTCAAGTTGGAAATAAATATTTCCACTAGCTCTCGTTCAAGTAGCTGAAGAGAACGCCTACTGGAGATTTATCTCCATCTTTGTAGGAAAGCTGAAAATGGCTCCCTTGGTTTTTGTTTGGTATTACATAGATCTGCCATGGTGACATCGCCTTCTATTTTGTGTGAATAATGTGCGATGAATTTTTGCACCAGTTCTTCGAATGTCCTAATGTCGCCTGTTAGTCGAGAAAACCATTGTGTGGTTGTCCCTCCCAAACTCTAAGGAAAGAGGAGCATGAGATATGTGTCTTCATATGCCACTTCTAGGCAAACTGAGTGAAATTCCTTGACATGATCTCGAGGGTCTCCTTTTCCCTAATACTTTTCAAACCTAGGCGTTTAAAACCCTCATGGAAAAGGTGGCATGTGTAGATTCCTCTCAAAGGGATAGGGAGAAATATCATTGAGTGAAAACCGATTAGTTTTCACACCACTGTGGAGTTGTTGGGCTAAATTCTTGACTTGTTGTCTCAACATGTCAAAGTCACTAGGAGGAGGTGGTGGTGGGGGATTTCCTTGATTAAGGTCATATCTGAGGTTATCTCAACCTCTTCCTCCCTCATTATGACTATGGTGTTCTGATGCTTGCCATAATTGTGCGGTATCAAAATCATAGGGTAGTTTCGCTCCCTCTTGAGTGAGTCTCAAAAAATGAGCATCAGTGTTGTTTTTTAGGATTTCATTGAAAAGTCGATTGAAGAGGGGGTTGTGTTGTGCCCTTTCTATTGCTTCAGGAGTGGGAGTACTAGGATTTTCATCATTTGTGTTTCCTCCAAGGGCTTCTTGGAATTCATTGAGATTTTCCTCCTCTTCCTCTTCGATTTCGATTTGTCTAGTCCTTGATCTGGTTTGAGCCATTTTGTTTGAAAGTTGTTGTTGAAGTTTGGTGAAAATGATTATTAGTTGGTGATGGAATGAGAGATAAATGTTTGGTGAAGTGTGTAGCCTATGGATCTCTAACACTAAAGGTTTGATGTTACCAAAGTCCTTTTATGAATTGTTTGTTGTGTTTATTAATAATGTTTGATATGATAAGGTATAGAAAAGTCTAAGATGGGTTACAAACCAAGCTACCTAGTAATGAGAGGATACACTCATAGACTAGTTTTAACCTATGTAGAAATTCCTCTTAGGATGTGTTTATCCTAGATGTAGAGACACTCTAAAAAGTGATGTGTTGTTTTGATTCAAGAAATATCTAAAAAGAACTTAGGACAAGACCTTTTTATGTTTCGAGAGTTGAGATGGATTGATGATGTATGAATGTGAGAGTGGATGGAATGTTAACTTCAATAAAAACTTTGTGTTATATATGGGACAAATTCTTCCTCTTCTCTCTCGGAGGTTGGTGGTTCTTCCTGAGCTATGTTATGTGTAATGCAGATGTCTGGAAGAGAAGGAAGGATTGATTTTGCCTCATTTGTTTTTACAATAACTCAAAGCTCTATATTGAGTAAAAGCTCTATTGTTCAAAGACTCTTGATCAAACTCGTTGGATTTTCCTTGAAGATATAGACACATATGACATAAGAAGGATCCGTGTGAGACAAAAATTTGTCTATTGAGATAGACAAATTTCCTTCTTTTGATGAAATCCTTTGAGCTCAATGGTCTTTTCTTCAAATTGATATGTTGATGAAGATTCCTCTTTCTCAAAATGTGAAGGATTGTCATATAATTTGATATCTTGTTTGCACTTTTATTTTTATTTTTTGCCAATGTTGGTTTTGAAACTTTTTGTGTTGGATGAATACTTGTTTTTTAATTGGTTTTGATTTTCTTTGACAAGAAAACACAGCAAGCACACAAACACAATAATGTTGCCTCAAAAGGCACAAATAAGTGTGGGTCTAAATCAACCCAATCTTTGAACTTTTGACCCATTTTCCAATGTTTTTCCAAAAGTCTGAAGTCGGCTCAATTTATCACTGGTCTAACATAAAACGAAGACACTTCAAACACATTTTATCCCTAAGGTCAAACGGTCATTTGTGATAATTTTAGCCCACATCTTGATATTTTTTCAACTTTGGTACTACATACCTTATGAATCTCGTCATAGCAGGTAAAGATGTGATATACTAAGTCTTGCATGAGCATAATAGATAGATGATCCCTATGATGGGGGAGTCACCACTTTTATCAGGCTACAAGTAGCCTTTCAAAAAGCGTTGTTTCTACTCAAGGAAATATGTATGGTGAGTATCTTGGGAGAAAAACCATTTATGCTCTTGCACTGAATTTATCATAAATATTCTCAATCAATAGAACGGGTGGGTTTCTATATAAAAAGGTGTCTAGTAATTTTTTATGTTTTTGGACATAAGTTCATTCTGCAGTGACTCACTTAAGAGCCTTGTAACTTGTGGTGGGGCCCATATTTCCTTTCGGCAAGTTACACTGTAGGAACAGCTATACCCAAGCCTACAACTTTTGCTCACACCTAATTTCTATAGTGGCTCAAAAGATTTACCACACGAGGTCGTTCCCAAGAGTGATGTGTCTCTTGGAAAGCCTCTCTTAAAAAGATAAAATTTTGAGTGTTACTAACACTTTTCTCTTGCACCTAGGACCATGAAAGTCAAGGGAGAAGATAGTGTGTGTTAGAAGTAGGACCACTCGACAAACTTTGCACAAGTGTGCCAATCACCAAAAATACTTGTTATTTTTAATTGATTTTTATTGCAATGTGATCTAACTATTTGGAGATGTTGCTCCAACCGTCATGGTGTTCTTTTTAACTTCAAAGGAAAAATGTTTTGTAGTCTAAGAACTTGAAATCCTGGTCAACTGAATTGAGAACACGCTTTTGCTTGAAGTAAAATTACTTTGAACTTGAAGGAAAAATGACTTGTTCTTTTTAAGCTTTGCCCAAAATGAATTATGGATTGTAATTTCTTTAAGTTGATGCAAGAAATGAAATTTGTGTCGTTGATTTTAAGCACCAAATGAAGTTCGTTCCTAACTTGCAAAAAGAAAATTTATTGGGTTTTGGATTCGTGGTTCTTTTTACCTTGACAAATGACATTCTTTTTAGGAGCCCAAACAAAATATGTGATTCTTTTTAAGAGCCCAAATTGAAATGAAATTTGATTTTTAACCAAGAAAAGAAAGTGAATTCATTTTATCCTAACTTGAAAGACAAAGTTAGCAACATCAATAAATCTACTTCCTAAGCTTTAAATTTTGAAAAATCCTACAAGATGGGGTTAGTCTAAACCTGGACAAAAATCAACTGGTTAGTAAAATCTGAATATTTGGTGGGCTTCCACAAGCCTAATTTTTTTTGTTTTTCGGTTACAAGAAATTTTTTTACAACTCTCTATTACAATAGTGCTACTCTGTGTGAAAACAAAAGCGTTATTTAACACGAAAGCGCTAAATAACCAGCGAAAGCGCTAAAAGAATTACAAACGCGCTAAGAAAATAAACAAAAGCACTAAAAGATCTCTATTAGAAATAATTACTCTGTCAAACAGCGAGCTAAAAGGGCTAAAAATAGATACTATAGTGCTATTTAAGTGTCAATAGCGAATAGCGCTAAAAGATGGACAATAGCGCCAGTTTAGAAACAATGGTGCTATTATTAGGAAAAATAGCGTTAAAGTATCAAGTTGCGAAGGTGCTAAAGCGTGACTGAAAGAGCTAAAGCGTGACTTGTGTGTCAATCAAAACATGGAAAAATGATAGTAGTTTCAAAAAATCAGTAATCAAAAGGTTGCGTGTTTGATTCACGTCGGGTTCACCAAATGATGCTCTGCAAAAAGGATTGTTAGGAGAATTATGCAAACACAAAAACACAAGAAACAAGTTCAAACGTTAATGTTAGCAATCACAAATCAAATACTATCTTAAGCAAGCATATCAAGAGAGATACTAAATAAGAAATGCAAAGTATGCAAAGACAAAAGAAGTAAACTAAACTCCAAATACTGACCAAAACATTCATAGTGGCTCCTCCCTTGTTCCTCTCCTCTCCAAGTTCCCAAATGAGTGTAGCTCTCAGTAGCTTTCAAGATTTGGAGTATGAGGAAATGAGCTCTATTTATAGATAAAATGGAGCAATGGATGGTTGAGATTGAGTAATCTCAACAAGGGTCGGGATTGATGGGTTTATGATCCATGTGAGGGTTTTCAACCCAATCTCAGGATGACAAATGTCAATATGAGATGGGTTGAGAGGAGAGGGAATACGCATTAAATGCTTGACATGACTTGAGGGTTAACTTGGGAGGTAAGGTTAATGTTGAGTTGAAAGAATAAAACCATTATCCAATAAATAGTGCCTTTATCCAATGGATAAACTCTTGTGCAAGAGTTAGTGAGGATAACCATGGTCAAAGCAATAAATGCTTGAAGAGACCCATGAGTCAAATGAAGGTTGAGATAGAGGGAAAGTCTTTAACCATGTGGGTGAGTTGAGTTAACCATAAATGGTTATGTAAGAGCCATTAATGGTCATGCAAGAGCCATTAGTGGTTTGGAAGACTTTAGGGGTTAGCTTGTTGAACATATAAAGCTTTAAATGTTTTTCAAAGACTTTAGAGGCTTTGAGAAGTGACTCCAAGTTGCTTAGGAATGTGACAATATTTAGGGGATGGATTAGGCTAATTAGGAATGGTTAGAAAGTGGTTAGAAGGGTGTAGAAGGGGATGTAGGATTCAAGTGGATTTGGTGGGTGAGGGAAAATATGATTTAAATAAAAATAAAAATTCATTTATTTCAATTATGGTTGCAACTTGCATTTGTAGGAGAATGCAAGTGGGGGGGATTTGTTTAGTGATTTAAATAAATATTTATTTATCTATTTAAAAGAAGAAAGAGGGTTAAATTAAATAAATATGATTTATTCATTTAATTGATTTAGAGGTGTGGTTTAATGAATTAATTGAAATAAATTAAATAATTTATTTAATTAATAGGAGAATGATTGAGGATGAATTATTAAATTTAATTAATTGATTATTGAAGGTTTTTTAATCAAATAAATAGTAAATATTCATTTAATTAAATGGACAGATTTATGTGACTACACATAATATATCTGTGGAAGTTGTGTAACTCTTCTCTTTGTCCCTTTACTTGTGGGGGGCGCATTGATTTCCCCGTATCCTTTCTAAGGATCCACTTTTCCTTTGTTGATTGGTGTTTGCTTATGATACAATGTTATTCCTTGTGTGAAGTTATTTGTTTAAGGTTTCTCTCTTATGCAAGAGGTGTGTATCTTTATTTGCAACTTCTTCTTCACTTGGCAATGTATACCTATTGTAAACATACCCCACACATCTAGTCAAAAGTGTGCCATCTTTCATCAAGAATCCCTTTACCTAGCAATAGGAGGAAGGTAAAAATTCTTGTTCTCCTTCTTTTCTTTTGGTAGATGTTATGTTTGTTCAAATTCTCCTCTTGGGGGTAGATATTTTTTAGAAAAGATCTCTTCTCCTCCAAGGATTCCCTTTGCACTTGTTGCAAGATATCTCTTTGCAACTATCTTTTCCTTTCCTTTAGGAGTTAAATCTCTTTGGCTTGGAATTATACACATTCTTGCCAAAAGGATATCTCCTTGGTTTTGAAGGTGTGTATCCTTGTTTCTGGCTTCCTTAAGACATCAACATAGGACTATGTTGAAATATTAAGAGAGAGCATACATATCACCTCTTTGTACTATAGATTGCAATGTCTTACATGGAGTGTTCATACTCGAAATCAGACAAAATAAAGTCTTATACGATATGCTTCATGTATGAAACTCGACACAACCTTTTTATATGTCTCATATGGGGTGTACATACTTGAAACCAGACAAAACAAAGTCTTATATGAGACGTTTCATGCTTGAAACTAGACATTTTTTTTCATGTCTTACATGGGGTAGACATGCTCGAAACCAAACGAAATAAAGTCATGCAAGATTTTCTCGAAACCAAACATTTTTGCATTTTTATTTCATGTCTTATATAGGTTGTTTCATGCTCGAAACTGGACAAAACAAAGTCTTATATGAGAGTCTTAACTCCTGAAACCAGATAGCAGCACATATTGTGGGATGAATGGAACTAGCAAAACATAACTGGACTATTTTGACTCTCCTCCCCAACATGGATCACCTAGCAGAACACAACTAGCCCGTGGCATCCATGGATCTCTCTTTTATTTTCCCTATGAACTCATAGCTTTGCTATTTGCAGTTCATGGTTCATCCTTTTATGCATGCTCTTGTTCTTTTTATCTAATCTCTTGTATTCTTGTGATAGCATTCTAAGAAGGATACTAGCATTTGAGACATTTTTATTATCAAGGTCTCTTCAAGTAATTGACTTGGAGCCTTTTTGTGTTGTGTGTCTTTATGTGTCTTTTATCTTTGTTTGTCTTGTTTTGTGTGTCCTTGCATGTGATTGTGTGAGTTAAGATCCTAAAATTGGGGGTTTGGTTCCTCAAAATTAGTGATGTCTTATCTCCTTGTGATCTCACTCTTAATTGTTCCTCTCTCTCTCTCTCTCTCTCTCTCTCTCTCTCTCTCTCTCTCTCTCTCATCTTTCTACTTTACTACGAGTATTTGCATAGGCTCATACTCTTGTTAAAGTGGGGGCATAATGTAGCATCATAAATTGTAACTGCTACAATTTACACCTCATGTTTGTGATCCCATTTTAGTATGTCATATCCTCATTCCCTCTTTGGTTCGGTTCAAGTCCCATTCTCCAACTTTGATGTCATGTGCACTTTGGTGAGTCCTATTGTGGGGTACCCTTCCCCCTAGCATCTTATTTTGGTCTTGTTTGTAGACAGACCAGAAATCCTTGGTCTGGACCATGGTGCCCTAAAATTCCATGGTCCCTCTCAAAGGGGGGGCCTAATTTAAAATGGGGTAGGTGTTATATCTCCCCAATGGAATTTGATCCTCGTGGCTACACATGACTGTTGGAAGTTGGCCTAATCAATAATTTACCTAAGGAACCCTATAAAGACATCCTATCAATTCATTTTGATATCCATAATCTACCTAAAGTATTCATGCATATGTGGAGCATTCATCATCAAGCATTTTCATAGATTCAAGGTTGCATTTCATTCTTGAAGCACTCTGGAGCAAAGTTACATCAATCTTCATGCAAGCATGTGTTTTTCATTAGGGTTTTTCATGTTCATGTGTTTGTCATACCATTACATATAACATTTGTGATTAAATTCAAAGAGCATTTCATCATCATCAACAAGTGTAGATATGAGGTATATCTATCTAGTATTTATTTTAGTATTTGCATTATTTCATTCAAGGTTAATTCCTAAACTGAGGTTTGACTTAGGCAAACCCCTATACCTAACATATTTCCCTTTCTTTTTGTGTGTAGGAAATAGGTGTGGAGCTATACTCAAAAAGTTTGGCAGAGTCAAGAGTGATCAATAGACCAACTTTCCACGATGGAAAAATTGAAAGGCCATGGCGAACTGATACTATTTGGTCCTAAAAAATCAGACCAAACTTTTGAGAATAGATTCCAAACATCTTCTTTTGCCCATATCCAGGTCAGTGGCTCTATGGGACATATGTAGCTTATTATTTCCGTTAGAATACCTCAATTATCAACTATTTTGCCGTAATTTCATAATCAATCCAATCAACTTGGAAAGAGGGAGTCAAACCCTAACCAGTGAATCTAATCAAACATCTGAACCCTTTCCTTACTTGGATTGAAGCTAGATCTATTACGTTCAACCCTTTCCTTACTTGGATTGAAGCTAGATCTATTATGTTCAACCCTCTTCCCCCTTGTTTTGGTCAATTTGGAATTGTTTGTAGTTTTGTCATTAAAACCCTATTTCAAAATTTGCACCATTACAATTTCTATTTCTATTCTTATACTTATATGAAGATATTCAATTTTAAAATCATAATTACTCTCTTCTCTCTCAACATACCTGAATTCAACTAAGAAAATACTATTTTTCTTTAAATACAACTATATTTTAGTGAAAAGATTACCATAAGTGTTATATACATATTTTTATAATTACACCATATAGATCAATTTGAAGAAATCCACCATATTATTAATTTTAAAATAATTTAAATGGCTATTAGAAAATTACTTTGATTTAATTAAATTATTATAAATAAACAACTAAATTTTTTATGATTACATATAATATTGATTACAATTATTTATTTACTTTTTTAAATCAATAAAATTAATATATATTTTTCATAGGTTGACATATTTTTAAATTTTTTAAAATTATTTATGACTTGTCAATTTAAATGTTTCTAAATAACAATATTTTAAAAAAATAATATAAATAATAGCTAATATTAATACGCATTGTTCAGAATTAGTATCTATGAAAAAGAAATTGGGACATGATATCTCTGTAAAAAGCTACAATGCCCATTAAAAGAACATAAAAATTGTGTCTTTTAATGTTACTGACTTATTGTTCAGCTTTGTATAGACCGCTTGTGTGCACTTTGTGGATATCCGGTGCCATTTTCAGTTGATATGACTATCATTCATATGAAAAGAAAAAACAAAAAGGAAAATTACAACATGGATTCCCTGGCTGTAACACATCCTACCAAGATACTATATACATATACTGAATTACATAAAAAGGCTGATCCAAAAGCTGCATATATAAAGAAAGACTTCTGAACAAATACAACATCAATAAACATGAAAGCTATGAGTTACAAAAATTATATAATGTACAGTCAACACCATCAGCCATATGCATGAAGTTCTGCACAACTTGAAAACCAAATCAATTTTGTTTAATTGTGCAATGGAAATCGACCCTTAATCATAACATTCAAGACTTGATTTTGGCAAATTCAAGACTCCCCTTCCCATCGAGTCTGCTAGAAAAGTAATGCTGCATATATTCTTGGCGAATGAATTTTCTGTATTTACAGGGATGCAACTCATCTATGAGCTCAGGAGCAGGACCCACTTCTGTTTCCCCGCTTGGAGCACAAAACATGGCAATGGAGATCCGATCACTGTCCATGTTTGTGACCGCTCTATGCTCAATGCTATTAAATATTCCATTGCTTATTACCTAAATCAAAACACACAAACCAAACTTACATTTAATATTAATCTGGTGGCATCAAATATTAATCCCCATTTATAAAACAGAAACCTAGGTAATACATTATCCAGTATTACGAGGGGAGAGTTTTGTTTACTACATGAAATCTTAAATCGAGACAAACATTCACAGCTCGGATGAAAAAGTACAAAATTATACACCTACAGAAGTAATCTTCGAAACAATTTAACATTCTTTAATAGGTCTTAAACATTGTTTTGGCCAAAACTTAAAATCCATCATTATTACCTCAAGCATGTCCCCAATATTGATAACCAGGGCACCGGGGATGGGTTGAACAGGAATCCATTCACCATCCTTACAGATATGTAGCCCTACCGTTTCATCATCCTGCAGCAACACTGTCAAACCAGTTGCATCTGAATGAGGGCTTAAGCCTAAAACCAGATCTGGTCTTGGGCAGGGTGGGTAGTAATTCATTCGTGTTGACAGTGACATTTTCCCAAATATGTTAATGAAACAGTCTGGTTTTAGCCCCAAATTCTCTGATAAAAGGGAAAGAACTGTGTTGTCAAGCTTTTGAATTTCAACAGCATATCGATCCAAGGTTTCTCTGCAACAAATGGACAGTGCAATCAGATTGAAAATGAAAATGATAAAATTCAGATTGGAACATGCTACCATACTGTGGAATTATTTCTGAAGTGGATTCAGAAAAGGGAATCGAAGAAGTATACATTCTTCACATATCTATAGCCATCAAGATACTTCACATCATATCAATCCATAGACATATTATCAACATGAGATCAATAAAATGATCAACCACATTGCTTTTGTTTAAGCTTTTATTCCTTCTATTGAAAGAGAAAAAAGTTGAGCATGAGACTAATGTAATGCCGCATTGTCTAAGAACTAAGAAGCCAAAAAATATAGAAGCAATGGAAAAGCAGTGCCTATCCATCTGATTATTTGCAAATCCTACTCTATATAACTTGTCTCTATGCATTCGAATCTAATGGGAGCGTCCACAGCCATCATATTCCTTACCGTGCAAATAACCAGTAAAAGTGTTGAAATAATTAGCTGCCAACACTGGTAATCTAGATTAGGTAGAAAATCAGTCAGCAAATGCTGAATTAGTAGTGATTTGTTCAGTCCTGTTTCAGTCAATAAAGCCTTGAGTTGTGTATCCTTACTTCAGTTAAAAATCCCTAATCCATGACATGATTAGTGGAATCTATTTCTGTATACATCGGCTTTATATGCAGCTTATCACTTGAATAAAAAGATGACATTTTTCATCTTTTTATTTTGTTCTATATTTTCAGTAGGATATCAGAGCTAAGTTCACAATGAAGAGAGCATGAGGGCTAGGCCATGGATTAGAAAAACTTGCAATTCTTAAACAAAGCTTAACTCAAGTGGGTACTTTTTTCGAAATGGCTGACCAATGAGGTAAAGAAATCAAGATGTGGAGAACTTTAATGGACAAAACATCCTGTGGAAGGTGACATGAACATGCAGCACTTGGGAGCAGAGCTATGGACTGAATTGAAACCTGCTAATGGAGATGCAGCAACCATGTGAGAGCAGAGAGAAGGAAAAACAATAGCCATAATCTTGCTCAACCTAAAGGAAGCACAACTGCTGCATGTAAGCAGAATGAAAATCTCAAAGAAGCCATGTGATACAACGCATTTTGTCAAATGTTTGAGACGAACTACATGACAACAAGGTTGTACCTGTGGAGGAAATTCTTTCAACTATATTGGCTGATCAAGATTCAGTGTCATCACACATCAACAACTTCAAATTTATGTTGAATCAGTTGGCTGCAATTGGTTCTGCAATCTCAGAAGAGGGTACTGTTCTAACTCTTATGGGGTTGGTGGTCTCTCTAGGCACACAAGCTTGTCTCAAACTCCAAACAGTAATTGGGTAATTACAGCAGGAGGAGTTGAGGAGAAAAGACATACGAGTGAAATAAAAAACTTTCATTGCCTTGTATGTAAGAACGAAAACCCACCCAAAGAAATAGAACCTAGCCACCATTGATGATGAAAGTTCAAAGACAAAGAAGAAATTAAAATGTCACTGTTGCAAGAAGACAAGTTACAATCCAAATGACTACTGGAAAAAAGCAGTAGATCTTGTAGTAGAAAACCTCACAAACCCACACACAAATGCAGCAAATGAAGGAGCTAAAGAGTCTAAGCTATTTGTAAAAGCGTTGGCCACCACAATGAGTGATCGACACCTTTCGCCTATTGATTCAAGAACCTCATGATATATGCACCATGTAGAGATTTATGAGTCATACCGACTCATATGCAAAACTTTCTAATGAGAAGAAGGTTTATTTGAAGGATGATTCAAGTCCTAAGATGCATAGTGGAGGAGTGATTTTGGTAGAGCTCTGAGATGGTGCATGCAAACAAATCCAAAGTGTTCTGCATGTTCCAAGGTTAAACAAAAATTTGTTATATGTTGATAAAATTGTGAATGATGGAATTAAAGTGGAGTTCGACTCCAGAATATGCATGCTAAAGAACAATAATAGGCAGATCATGGCTAAGGGAGTAGGATATGGCAATCTATACAGGCTATACTCATCATGTGTGGAAGAGCATGCTACTGTTGCAAGTATGTTGCAGAAAATCTGCAAGGCAGATTTAAGGCATAAAAGCTTCAGCCATATTAGCATGTAGTATCTATAACTCATAGATAACCAGAAACTCGTGTTGGGTTTGGATCTGGACAAAAGATCAAACATGAAGCCATGTTGATGTGAAGCATGCATTTTAGACAAGCATCAAAGGACAAAGGGCTGGCGGGCTTATTAATCTACTGCTTGCCTAAAATTCTATGGGCTCGATTCTAGAACTATTTTAGACACCCCCTACAATTCTATGGGTCGAGTGTCCCCCCGCACTCCCCCCCGCTTTCTATTGTAAATGTATTGTAATTTCCAATTTAATGGACAAGTTATATGCAGGATGGTGTATTTTAAATTTGATATTATGCCTATGACACTAATATTGCTATCTTTCTTTTACTGCAGGTAAGGAGGATGAACATATATCGATTTCAATGTCATCTCCTTTGATTGGAATGATGTATAAATAGTAGGATGGCCACGATCAAGTGGCACCTTGATCGGACATGTCTTTTAGACATGTCCGACCAAGATGTCACTTGGTCATGACCCCTACTAACACCAACCAATCCATAACTAATCGGTGCTTCAAACATACCCGATAATGAATCGGTATCCTTAATGATAACAGCGCTTATAAAATGCCCGATAATGAATCGGTATCATTTCTACTGATAATAGTGCTTAATCATATTCAATCAGTATCATATGTTAATGATAATAGTGCTTAAACATATCCAATCATGAATCGGTGTCATTTGTTAATTGTTACAGATATAAAACATACCCGATTATGAATTGGTATCAAGCATATGGATGAATATAACATAAACAATAACAATAGTTGTTAGCATTATATGCTATCATGTTAATACCCCAATAGCATATTAATGCCGATATGAATCGACATTAATATGCTATCGGGTTAATAGCCCGATAGCATTTTAGATTGACACTTAACATAGTTAAGCAGGTCGTCAATCTAATCCAATATCAATATCATAATTGTGACCAATGTTATAGTCTGATAAACATAAAGCATGAATGAGTAAACAGAATATAGGAGATTACTGAGTTAGGAGAGTCTTATCTTGCAGAGGCTACTAATGCATTAACACTCCCTCTTAGCTTTTGGAAGATAAGGTAACCTGCATCACATTTCTTTTTCAAAATGTCAGTCTCCAAGAATATATATCATCTATACATATAATATGAAGTACCATCAGAACATAGGATACAAACATAAAACATTACTCTTAAGTATGTGACATAGGGTACCACCCAACTATGTGATATAATAGATTCATCATTTTATTATGACAAGATATCACCTAAACACGTGATATCAGTATTGCCTAAACACGCAATACTGAGGATAAACATATGAGGATGGTTAAATTCTCATCTTATCCAGGTTGTGATATGTGCACAAACATTTCATTCAAATGTTTTATCACAACAACATCATGGCACATCCATGACATACCAAAGATCCAACATGATAACTGGTTTGAGAATCATAAGATCGTCACCTTATGATGTCTGCATACAAGCGTTCATAATCTGAGAGATCGTCACCTCTTAGATATGAACACAGGGGGTAAAACCCAGAATGTCTCAACATGACAAAAGAAGTTTACATTTTCAACATCTTATTTACAAAGCAAATTACCTTTCTATCATACCTAAACCCTTTTTGAAGTGATCAACCTTCACTCTGGAAAGTGGTTTGGTCAGAATATCTGCAATCTGATCTCCTGTACTAACATATTCTAATTTGATCACATTTTTGTCTACCATGTCTCGTACATAATGGTATGGGATCTCAATATGTTTGGATCTATCATAGAACACTGGATTCACTGAAAGTTTTATGCAACTTTGATTGTCGCAATGGATGATAGTAGGTTTCATCGGATTGCCAAACAATCCCACAAGCAACTTTCTAAGCCACACTCCTTCTCGGGCAGCCATGGAGGCTGCAATGTATTCGGCCTCGGTGGAACTTTGCACTACAGAAGACTGCTTTCTGCTGATCTAGGATATCATGGCTGATCCCAAACTAAAGCAGCACCCAGAGGTGCTTTTCCGATCAGTCACACTTCCAGCCCAATCTGAATCTGAGAATCAGTGTAGATTAAGATCAATATTCTTATACTTGAGACCAAGGTTTAAGGTGCCTTGTAAATATCTCATAATGTGTTTTACTGCTACCAGGTGTATCTCCTTTGGCTCACACATAAACTGACTCAAGGCATTCACTGCATAGCAGATATCTAGTCTTGTATTTACCAGATACATAAGAGACCCAATCATTTGCCTGTATAGAGTGGGGTCAGTAGAAGGTGATTCTGTTGCTGCTTCTTTAAGTTTATAAAGATTGGTTTCCATTGGAGCGGTCATAGGTCTACAGTTGAGCATTCCAAATCTCTTCAGGATGTCTAATGTATACTTGCCTTGGTTTAGAACAATGTTGTCAGGATTCTGCCATACTTCCAACCCTAGGAAATAATGAAGGAATCCCAAGTCCTTCATATCAAATTCTTTGGATAGCTCTTTCTTGCATTGATCTATAAGGTGATCTTCTTTAGGCCCTGGGAGCCTGTTTGAGCCCATATAGAGCATTCTTGAGTCTGCACACATGAGATTCTGCATGATGGATCTCAAACCCTTCAGGTTGCTCTAGGTATACTTCTTCAGATATCTCTCCATTAAGAAAAGTTGTCTTTACATCCATTTGATGTACCTTCCATCCCTTTGTTGCTGCAATTGCTAGTACAGCCCTTACTGAGGTATATCTGGCTACAGGCGCAAATGTTTCTTCATAGTCTATCCCTTCCTTTTGAGAAAAACCTCTCGCTACAAATCTTGCCTTATATTTTTCAATGCTGCCATCTGCTGCATATTTGATCTTGAAGAGCCATTTAGAAGAAACAACAGATTTCTTAGTTGGCCTAGGAACAATTTCCCATACATCATTTTTCATTATGGATTGATACTCTTCAGACATAGCATCCTTCCATACTTGATGTTTAAGGGCATCTGTTACATTGTCAGGTTCGTTTTTAGATAGGTCATTCATAAGAGCAACATAGCTAGTAAATTTATTAGGTCCTTTGCTTTCTCTGAAGGTTCCAAAAGGAGCAACAAACCTCTGAGCTTCTTCTACTGTTTTGGTGGCCCATAGTGATCTTTTCTTGAGATTTCTAGGTGTGTTTTCATTTTCATTTTCAGTTTCATCTAGATTCTCCCTCTAAAACTCAGGGGCAGGATTTTCATCTAAGTTAGAGGTAGGTACATAGATTTCAAGTTCTATGAAGTTCTGAGCTCTTTTGAAAGCCAATTCTTCTTCAAATATTACATTCCTACTTAGTTCAATATTTCTTTGACCAAGTACATAGATTTTGTAGGCTTTGGAGGTTTCACTATATCCTACAAGCAATCCTCTTTTCCAGAAGGTTCTAGTTTTAGTCTCTTTTCTTTAGGTATATGGATATAGACATGACTTCCAAATATCCTAAGGTGGCTAATATCAAGTTTAATCTTAGTGAATACTTCCTCAGGAGTTTTGTCCTCAAGATGGGAGTGAGGGCACCTGTTCTGTATATATACAGTGGTGCTGGAAGCTTCAGCCCAGAGATTAGTGTTAAGGTTTTGATCTAGGATCATGGCTTTGGCAGCTTCAACTATAGTCCTATTTTTCCTTACCCCATTTTGTTGGGGGTTATAAGGTATAGTAAGCTCCCTCTTAATCCCATTATCTCTACAAAATTCTTTAAATGAATCTGATGTGTATTCTCCACCATTGTCGGTTCTTAGGGTTTTAACTTTGTTTCCTGAGTGGTTTTCAGTTAGTGATTTAAATTCTTTAAACCTAGAGAGGATCTCTTCTGATTCTTTACTTTTCATAAAGTAGATCCAAGTCTTCCTAGAGTAGACATCAACAAATATTACATAATACAAGAATCCCCCTAGAGAGGATACGGACATAGGTCCGCATACATCAGAATGAACTAATTCTAGAATTTTGCTAGTTTTCCTAGTACTATTTTGGAATGCACCTTTGGTATTCTTACCTAGGGCACATCCTTTGCATGCCCTTGAATGATCTTGCTTTAATTTGGGTAGACCTGTGACAAGGTTTCCCATTGAAGATAAAGCCCTAAAATTCGGATGGCCTAATCTTCTATGCCAAACTTCATTTGCATTAGTGGCTTCATGGATTAGGGCTAGATTGGTTTCCGTGCACAGCTCATACAAATAGCCCTGTCTCTGTCCAATGGTCTTTGCCTTCTTGATGGAGGAGTTCCTTGGCCAGGCCAATACTTTGTTGTCCATGAATGTCACTCTGTATCCTTTATCTTCCAATGCCGATATAGAAACTAGATTTCTTTTGATGTCGGGGACATATAGTACTCCTTCAAGCCGTAAGGTTATGCCTGTCTTCAATTTGATGGTGCAGGTTCCTACTCCTCTGACTGGATATGTGGAGTCATCTCCGATGGTCCTCATCACTCTCCTCTGTCATGGAATCAAGTACTTCTCTAAACCTAGTGATGTGCCTGGATGAACCACTGTCAATCACCCATGAGTTGATTTTGTTAGAAGCTTGACTTGTGAGTGCTAAGTAGAATACGTATTTCCCAGAGTCATCTTCCCCTTTAGTCTTCCCTGCTTTGACAAATGTAGCATGTTTCTTGGTTCTTTCCAGGCATTTTGCAATGAAGTGTCCGAACTGATCACATCTGTAACATTGAATGTGAGAAAAGTCCTTCTTTGAAATGTTCTTGCCTTGACGACCTTTTCTCTTTCTAAACTGCCTTTTCTTGTTTTGCTTGGTGGAGTTGGTGTTTAGAACTTGCAGGTCTTCATCTATATTCTTGTGTTTCATTCCCATTTTGTTCAATCTTGATTCCTCTTGGAGACAGTCATCCCTTAATCTTTCAAATTTGGGATATTTGGACCTTGCACTGATGCCTTGGACAAATGTGCTCCATCCACTAGGCAACCCATCTAAAGCAATGAGTGTTAGCTCTTTGCTTTGGATCTCGTAGTCTAGAGTTGCAAGTTCATCTTTTAGAACTGATATCCGCATAAAGTAGGCGTTGATTGTCTCCCCTTTGTTCATGATGATATGATTTATTTCTCGTTTTAATGCTAGAGTTCGACTTGCATTTGATATCTCAAATGTGCTTTCAAGAGCTTTGAACATTTTATAGGTTGTCTGATGTTTTCTTATGATGGGCATTATGTTGTTTCTCACCCCATCAACTATTATTTTTATTGCCTTTTCATTTCCCTCAATCCATGCTGTTTTGTCAAGTTCATTTTCAGGTTGATCATTTTTAGTTTGAACAAACGAATCCACTTTGTTCTCCTTTAAGATCATCTGAATTCTGAATTTCCAGGCTGAAAAATCATCGCCACCTCCGAGTCTGTCTTCGAATCTAATAGCACTGGCCATTTGAAGAAATGTGATGTAGTATATAACCTTGTTCTTAAATTTGTTTCACGAAATTAAATAGCCTCAAGTTCGATCAACTTGGCTCTGATACCATGTAAATGTATTGTAATTTCCAATTTAACGGACAAGTTATATGCAGGATGGTGTATTTTAAATTTGATATTATGCCTATGACACTAATATTGCTATCTTTCTTTTACTGCAAGTAAGGAGGATGAACATATATCGATTTCAATGTCATCTCCTTTGATTGGAATGATGTATAAATAGTAGGGTGGCCACGATCAAGTGGCACCTTGATCGGACATGTCTTTTAGACATGTCCGACCAAGATGTCACTTGGCCGTGACCCCTACTAACACCAACCAATCCATAACTAATCGGTGCTTCAAACATACCCGATAATGAATCGGTATCCTTAATGATAACAGCGCTTATAACATGCCCGATAATGAATCGGTATCATTGCTAATGATAATAGTGCTTAATCATATTCGATCGGTATCATATGTTAATGATAATAGTGCTTAAACATATCCGATCATGAATCGGTGTCATTTGTTAATTGTTACATATATAAAACATACCCGATTATGAATCGGTATCAAAGCATATGGATGAATATAACATAAACAATAACAATAGTTGTTAGCATTATATGCTATCGGGTTAATACCCCGATAGCATATTAATGCCGATATGAATCGACATTAATATGCTATCGGGTTAATAGCCCGATAGCATTTTAGATTGACGCTTAACATAGTTAAGCAGGTCGTCAATCTAATCCAATATCAATATCATAATTGTGACCGATGTTATAGTCTGATAAACATAAAGCATGAATGAGTAAACAGAATATAGGAGATTACTGAGTTAGGGGAGTTACTGAGTTAGGGGAGTCTTATCTTGCAGAGGCTACTAATGCATTAACATCTATAGTTTTCTATGGGGAGCCCCTACAATTCTATAGGCATTATACTACCGAGCTGATTCCTTTAGAATAGTAGGGAACTCGCCATACAATTCTATGGTAGATTAATGCACCCCAGACAAATTTTAGGGCCCCCAGCCCCTTGCACAAAGGAAGGAGGCACTTGAGAAAAGGAGTTGCTGGAGCTTATAAACTCTGACATATGGCAACCAATGCAAACAATGTCAATTGCAGGCACAAATTATTTCATAACCTTCATGAATGATTGCTCAAGGTATAATTATGTGTTCTTCACTGAACAAAACTTTGAAGTCTTTGACAAGTTCAAACACTTGAAGAATCTTGTGAAGAAACAAATAGGAAAATACATATAGAAGCTCCAGTGGCAATGGCAGAGACTACAACTCAAAGGAATTTGAACAATTTTAAAATGGATGTGGTAACTGAAAGACAATGGACAGACCCATGCAACCCAGAACAAAATGGAGTTGCTGAAGGCTAAAGCCAAGCGCTAGTGGAACAAGCAAGGAACATGTTGAACAATGCTATACTATCAAAGATTTCTTGGGCTGATACAGTTGCTACTGCAGCAGAGCTTGGAAGTAGAGTTCCAACAAAGGCAGTGATTAGAAAATCTCTAGAAAATTTGGTTGAAGATCAAACCAACAGAAACCCACCTTTGTGTATTTGGGTGTGCAACATTTATGCACATACCTAATGAGAAAAGAACGATGGACGTGAAAAATCACAAGTCCATCTTTCTTGGATATGCATTTGGAGTTAAAGGCTAAAAGGTGTACGATCTTGCTAAATGCTCAATGACAATCACCAAAGCTGTCATATTTCATGAAAGCACAGGTGTACCAAATAAATGGCAGACAATGAGCTTCCTATAGCTACCTTGAATTAGGATTAAGTACAGCCACTATACCAACAGATTGATAAAGCTAGTGATGAAGAATAAGCCATACAACCTAGTGAAGATGAAGAAGGAACTGCTGGTGCATGGAAGGACGAAACTGCAGAATTTCCACTATAGCTTTAGAGATTGGTAAGGATTCAAAAACTTTTGCTCATATTTTCTTTAGCATCCTTTGGAGCTAAACCAAATACCTTAACCGAAGCACTCCTAATGCAGCTAAATGAAAAGAGGGGTTGAATCTTGAACACAAATCATTGTTGACCAACAAAACTTGGTGTTTAACCACATTTTCTTTGGAGGTAAATATTCTTGGGTGCAAATGGTTGTTCAAGAAAAAACTAAAAGTAGATGGAGCCGTTGAATGGTGTAGACACCTGAATTTACTTATTTACCATCCCTCCTAAAACAATGTTTAACACTGCCTCCTGAAAACCATGTCGATATTCATCACCATGTTAATTCTCTTAAATTGACACTTCTTACCATGTTAATACCTTTCTAACTTCATTATCCCCTTTACTAATGAATTAAATAAATTATATTTAATTCATAAAGGGAAGGAGAAGTATAATGTTGACAAGGGACAAGCAAGTGGAAGTTTTCCAAGTCAACAGGTTCACAAGTTCGTGAACTGGGTGATTCACTGACCTGTTTCATTGGTTATCCATCTTGCCAAAAGTTTGAAGCACCAAAGAGAAAGAGGAAGAGAGAAAAGAAAACAAGGAGAAAGAATTCAAGTCTTGACCAGTTCGCAGGGTTGTGAACTTGCCGAAATGCCAAAATAATTTGTGTGCCTTCAAAAGCATAGATGGGGAAAGGGCAAAGGGTGATGACGAATGAGAATCAGGAGCCTTCATCAAAGTCTGCGAAACTCAAACTTAACCAAAAAAACCAAGTTTTTTAAAAGGTACGTTTTGTGACATAAAACTTCACCAAAATGTAATGACGCCATAAGTCCTAGGAATTGACAAAGGTTTTAAAATGCAAGAACAAATCTGTGAAACGAGAACCTATTATAACCATTTTCAAACATAGAGCGATAAATTGAATGGTTTGATTTTCACATTTCCCACTTACCTTCATTTACTCAAACTATTCATCATTACTGCAGGTCCTCCTTATTACCTACATCCAATTCATTAGGTCTTCTCTGCATCTCAAGGGACCATTTTGGGGGAAGATTGATCGCGTACCATTGATTTTAAACTACGATAGTGTTGTGATTAGGGCTGACACCCTGCATGGTTAAAAGGATTTTTGAGTTACATTTTGAAGGATTGATCAGTGATTATTCCAAATAGACTTAGCTGGTGCCAGGGCTTTTCAGGGTTTCAATCATTGAAGTTTGATTGCAAGATGGCAATGGATTCTATTGAATTGTTAGAATAGATTATTACAACTGTAGGTACATTTTTAGTGGAATTTTTTAATATAACAGAGGTTTCCTCTTAGCACAATTGTTGTTATGTGTGTAAGTCTAATTTGATAAATGCAGCAGCATTTTCAAAACTATTACAACCTTTTTAATGATCATCTAATATGTACACATGGACTTGTGCAGCTCAATAATGGATAACTAATTATGTTTTATCTATGATGCTTAAACCTTGATGTGTCTTCATTTTTTGATCAAATATTCTACACATCTTTCATTATAGTTCTTTCTTGTTCATTGTGACCCTATAACCCAGTGATAGGCACCAATTTCGGAACACATTAATTCAATCAAACAATTTGAATTAAAAGAACGAATCATCACATGAATAATTCTAGTCCAGTCCTAAATTTAAGGTAGTTCATGATTTCACAGTGAAATCATGAATAATTATTACCAACTTTGCATCTAATAATGCTTGTGAGTTATGTATCTTGCCTCCACCTTGCACTCATTGCAGTGGTGTTAAAATCAGCTGCATTGTGGTGTTAAGATAGCTAGTTTCTCTCAGCTCAATGACAATATTTGGACTTCAATCAACAACTTGGATTTAGCTACATTGAGAACATTTTGTAAAAACTGGCTATGGATATAAGTAAATTGATAAGCACACCTATGGGGAATAGTGTCAAATTAACAGCTGATATGTCTCCACAAGTTACCAAAGAATAAAGCAAAAACAGGCATCACATATCAAAGTATACTAGGCAGCCTTATATACAAAACAGATACATTGTTGAGAAAAGATGTCCCAACCTTGCATTCCTAATGTTCATTCTTAGCACTTTTGTATGCTTTCATTAACATATTTTGCATATTGTCTTCATATGGGAGAGTTGGCATCCCATTTAGAGGTGACAAAAAAAAATTTTTATTGGATTTTGTCCTCACGTGAAGAGATAGGAATCACACATTGAGGTGGCATCTTTTGGCCATGGGTCGGCATCTTGTCGTGTGTGTGAGTCCATTAAGATGAGAGTTACATATGACAAAATTTCTTATGATGCATATGCGAATGTAAGATAAAGGTTATATTAAAATCTTGATCAACATTATGACAAGTTTGGACAGATTCCATTAAGCATCTTTGGATGGGTTTAGAAAAAATTTGGATTCCCAAGTTTGGCTGGTAATATATGAAAGATTATGGCAAGTGTATGAGTACGAGGAGTATAGTAAAAATAGATAGGAGGATAGAAACCAAAAAGGGGCATTGGAATTTGGACCCATTCTTTTCGAAACCATTCCTCTTAGAGTTTTTCAAATGGTTTTCCTAAACCATTCATGGTTTCCTATTTGAACAGTGCCTATTTATTGGTGATTGGAGATGTAGTTTGCATAGTTAATTTGTAGCTACCATTATGCCATGGAATCATTCCCAAATTGTATGTTGGTATACTTTGGTAAAAGGCATAGGCTGAATTCTATTGTAACCATGGTTGTTACCATATATCATAGGTGGTTATGCTTTTGGAGTGTGGGGGTTTTCTCTAGGAAAAATTTTCCCCAAGTTAACTGTTATGTTGTGGTATATTGATTCAAGATATTGTATCTATTTCTATTTTCTAAAAAAGTGAAGATCTCAAATTTAGGAAGCATGTCCTCTGGCATTGCTTCCTTTCATGCACAAGACTTGTCATTACATATGCAGTGGAAGTTGTGAGTCAGAATTCATCAAATGTAGGAGCATAACATTGGATTTCCATCAAGCGAATCTTTAAATATGTGAAAGGGATTGCCTTTCATTGAATATGTTTTCAAGGAAAAAAATTGCTACAAAGCTTGTACAAGCAGCAGGGTATTGTGATGCTGATTGGCTAGGTGATGTTGATAGTAGAAAATCAACAATAGCTATTGTTTTCATATTGAATATGGCTCATTCACTTAGGGAAACAAGAGGTAACCAATAGTTGCTTTGTCCAGCATATGGGCTGAATATATGACAGCAAAGAAGCAAGAAGTTTGGTTGAGAAAGTTGCTCAAAGATTTAAGATACGAGCAACAACAACCCACTATCAATACACTTCAATAATTAAAGTTGTGTAGCTCTAACAAGAGATGCCAAGTTCTATGTGACAACAAAACATATAGAATCCAGCACCACTTTGTTGTTTTTTTGAGAGAAAATAAAAAAAATGTAGAAGTGGAGGTGAAGTTTACAGGAACCAAAAGCATGTTTGTTGACATGTTCACCAAAGGTCTTTTAAAGCTCAAACATACTCCTTCAGCCCCTAAAAATATATAGGTGCATTAGCTGGTCCAAAAGGCATGACTAACCATTCAAACAAACCATCCTTAGTCTTAAAATCTTCCATTCATTTCCTTCTTTGATTCGTATATGATGGTACCCACTCTTCATGTCAATCTTCGTGAAGTACTCAGATCCACTCAAGCAATCCATGATATCATCCATCCTTGGTAATGGAAATCTGTATTTGATTGTAATCTTGTTTATGGCTCTAGAATCCATGCACATTCTCCATTCTCCATTCTTCTTTGGTGATAACACTGCAAATACTACACAATGACTCAAACTCTCTTTGATAAAAATTTCCTCCAACAAATCTGCAACTTGCCTATTCAGCTCTTCATTCTTTGTAGGAGACATTCTGTGGGCTGCCTTGCTTGGAAAACTTTCTCTTGGTATCAAATCAATTTGATGGCTTATCCATCTCATTGGTGGGAGTCCTTCTAGCACATTATTTGAAACAATATCTTTAAACTCTTGCAAAAAATCTGCAATCTCCATATGAATATCATCCACATTTTCATAGTTAGTCTTGGGAATCAAAGCAAAACAAACTTTTTCATGCTTCATAGCTTCTAAGAACTTCCTTGCATCAACTAAACAAACTCTTGAACTACCACTAACTTGAACCAAATCCTCTTTCAAAGGATTTAATTTATGATGAGGGCACAACCCGAGAAACAAATAAACACAACAAATTGCAATAAAAGACACAAAAAAATTTATTATTATTATCTGCAAAACATGCAATTACAAACATGCAAACATGCAAGTACAATCTAGAGGAATCAATCCTCACAGGCTGCAATTCAACAACTTACAGAGTTTTCTGGAAACCCTTTACAATGCAAGTTCACAACTCCCAAAACTCACTCTCCAAAAACTCACATCCCAAAAAACTAAACTCACAAGTTTCCTCAATGAGTCCTAAATAGCCTTTTCCAACATTTTGGAGCTGAAATTACAATTTAAAAACTACCAATTGGCAGAAAAATGCCAAAACATGAAACTGGAAATATGAAAATACAACAAGATTCGAAAATTGAAACTTTTCGAAAAATTGTCCAACTTTCGGCAGCCATAACTTTTGATCCGAGAATCGGATTTACGAACCGTTTGAAGTGTCAGAAATCTCTCTGAGTGTAGAATATGCTAAGAATCCTCTTTGCTGATTCCCGCCATTTTTGAGCCCAATCAACACCATTTAATGCCTCAATTCTAACTTGGAAGAATTTTTTTCGATTTTTCGGGAAACTGGAACTTGAAAAACTTTCAAACCATTAATGATTTTAATTTGATTCTTTCACTAAAGTAATTATTTTTCCCTCCTTAAGCTTCCTACAAATTTTGGGCTCCATCCGCCTTTAAATAAAACCTGTTTTTTTTGGCAGTCGACTAGAAAAATCAGCTTGTCAATCCTGAGAGTTGGAATCTCTTATTTGTCCAAAAGGGTATCCAGGAATGCAAAAACATTAAAATAAAACTAACTAAAATGAGATGTTTTTGGGTGATGCAGGATTGCCCGTAGACCATCGGATGTTCCTGCATCAGACACCCGGGGTTGATTGAGAAGTGACCTTGTCACGTCTCAGCTGGTTGAGGAAAACCTAAATGGTCAACCTCTGTCTGGGACAGCCACGAAGAATCTTCAAGAGGTCTTCCCTTCCATTTCACCAAATACTGCTATATGGCCTGTTTCTGGTAGTCCTGCCCACATGGCTATCCAGAATTGCCTAAATCTCCTCCTCTGATGTAGGTGCAAGGATTATACATTTTCCTATCACTTGTTCCTCCTTTGTGCCACCTTCATGATATTTTGTTAAATCTACAATGTTGAACACAGGGAAAATATTGATCCTATTCGACAACTCTACCTCATATGCACTCCCTGAACTGTGCTTCTTCAAAATCTTGCAAGGACCAAACTTCTTCACCTTTAACTTATTGTAGATCCCCACTACGAACCTTTCCTTCTTCAAATGAACCATCACCTCATCTCCAATCTAAAACTCCTTATACCTCCTTTTCTGATCTGCATTCACATCATACTACAGATTTATCTTGTTGAGGTGCTTCTTCACCTCCCATGGCCTCTCTGGTACAAGTAATGGTTGATATAGCCATAGTTGAAAAACTCGGACTCAACAATGACTCGGCAAGCCCAAAATTTTTTAAAAACTCGGGAAAAAACTCGGCAATAACTCGGTAACTTTATCGAACATTTGAAAATACAGTCATATAATCATTATTACATTTTAACTAGTTATTCGGTCATATAATCATATTACATTTTTATTCGCACTCAAAAACTAGATGAAAACCTTGGCGCATCCTATCTCATGGCCAAACAATAGAAGTTGCGAATCAAATTCGTAATTCCTGATGAGTTTTTCTTGATAAATAGGGTTTAACCTGTGAGATTTCGCGAGTATTTCCTCAAAAATGCTGCGTGCTTTTATAGAAACTCAAAGCCGAGTTTAATGGCGAGTGACGGCTAGGGTTTTGACCTGCAAGTACTCGCGTGTTTTTGAAAAACCCGCAGAGTTTTTCATCTATGGATACAACCTTGTATTCCAACTTACTTCTTCAATCATCTGGCATACTCTGCAACTCTGCACAAATTTCTTCACATCCTGTGATAACTAAGGCCAATAATAATGCTCACTAATGATGGCAATGGTCTTCTCTCGACCAAAATGTTTTGCCATCCCTCCACTGTGCTTATCCTTGATCAAGTTCCCTCTCATGGAACTTCTAGGAATACACAACTGACTTCCCTTAAACAACATATCATCCTGGATTATGAAATCCAGCCATCTCGTCCTATCCAATGTAACAGGATCCTTAGAAGCTTTCCAAGCCTCTGCAAAATCAAGATCCTTAGGATACAATCTCTTGATTTCATTGAACCCAACCACCTCAAGCTGCATCTCCGTCAACAAAGTTTTCCTCCTACTAAAGGCATCTGCAACTCCATTAGACCTTTCACTTGGTAAACCTTTAGGCACATTTTCAGACACAATGTCCTGAAACTCATTCAACAAGTCACCTGAAACTTCTACAAGCACCTCTTTACACATACATTCATGTTTCGGGGCTTCCAAAAAGAATTTTCCACCATCACAACACATTCTAGCATTACTACATACCTTTTCTTCCACCTCCTTCAGGAGCTTCAATTTATGACGAACATCGTCCTTGTTAGGGTGTAGGTATTTGCATGGCCATCATGTACAACACTTCTATCAAACTGACATGGCCTCCCTAACAACATATGACATGCATCCATGGCCATGATGTCACATAGTACTTCATCATGGTAACTGCCAATCTTGAATCTTACCAGACACTACTCATTGACCAGAACCTTGTGGTCATTCTGCAACCACACTATTCGATACGGCTATGGATGTCTTTCCCTCTTCAGCTTCAACTTTGCAACCACTGTCTAATCACATCACAACACTTGTTTTCACACTTACATTTGGTGCAGAACAAACTCTTTCTCTAATCTGGTTCTTTCTCCTCATTCATCAGGGTTCTCCTGATAACTAGGGCTTCTCCCCTTTCT
This sequence comes from Cryptomeria japonica, assembly GCF_030272615.1. Lineage (NCBI taxonomy): Eukaryota > Viridiplantae > Streptophyta > Pinopsida > Cupressales > Cupressaceae > Cryptomeria > Cryptomeria japonica. The sequence continues at coordinate 722,303,329 of NC_081409.1, forward strand.
GCATCATCAGAATGTTCAGACTGAGCTTCTTGGTCTACATGCGCAACTCGTGCATGGCCATCATTTCTTCTATTTGTCCTCCCTTGGTGTTGCAGACATTCAAAGGCTCTATGCCCTTCTTCACCACATTGGAAATAGGTTCCTCTAAAACCAACTCTCCTAGACCCTTGTCCAGGCCTTCCTCTTCCTCTTACTCTCTATTCATCATTGCTCTGATCATGGGGCTGATAGAAATTATCTCCCTTCTGGTTTCGGCTGGCACCCACATCTTCATTTCTCTCTAGAGATCCTCATTTCGATCCCCAAAGGATCTTCCACTGCCTCTGTTGCCTTGGGCTTTCCCTTTTTGTTTACCTTCGAATCTTTTATTTAGTTTTTCTTCAACCCTCAAAGCAAACTGACAAGCTTTTTCAATACTAGCCATTCTGACCAGACTTAGCTCCTCTTGAATACTTGGTCGCAACCCATTAAAATAACAGGCGACTTTCTCCTTGTTGGCCTTTGCATGGCCGGTTCTAATAATTATTTTGTAAATTTTTTCCTTTGTACTCCTTCATAGACTTGTTACCTTGCTTTAATCCTTGCAATTTCTTCAGCAAATCTAGCTCATAATCCATAGGAATAAACTATTTCTTCAGCTTATCAACCATTTGGTCCCATCTGGTGATTTTTCCTTTTCCTCTCTGATTTCTATCTAGCTGGACCTCTTTCCACCAGATATTTGCATGACCTTTCAGCTTCGTTTTTGCAAACTGGACCCGATCTAGGTCTTTTATCTCCTCATATTCAAAATATTCTTCCATCTCATTAATCCAATCAATCGGCTCTTTTGGGTTAAAATTCCTAGGAATAATTTGAAACTTCAATTTTGGGTCTCTTCCCAATTTGAGAAATGGCCCTCAACAATCGAGTCTGGTCTTGATCTATTGCTTCTTCTGACTCACTTGAGAATGAATCCTCAACCTCTTCTTCATCATCACTTTCTCCTCTCCTCGGATTAAACCCTCTTCTCAGCTCTTCTTGCAATGCATCAATTTGCCTTTGGAGGGCTCTGAAACCCTTGTTTGCCAAAGCATTCATACCACCAGCATTTCTGCCACCATGCATCACTCTTGGAGGCATCTTGAACACGAGCTCACAATCACAAATCCTAGTGCGAATTGCCTCATGTTCGGCGATCTGTTCACACACTCAAGAACAACCCACTCTGATACCACTTGATGAGGGCACAACCCAAGAAACAGATAAACACAACAAATTGCAATAAAAGACACAAAAGATTTTATTATTATTATCTGCAAAGCATGCCATTACAAACATGCAAGTACAATCAAGAGGAATCAATCCTCATAGGATGCAATTCAACAGCTTATAGAGTTTTCTGGAAACCCTTTACAATGCAACTTCACAACTCCCAAAACTCACATCCCAAAAAACTAAACTCACAAGTTTCCTCAATGAGTCCTAAATAGCCTTTTCCAACACTAAAATTACAATTAAAAAGTACCAATTGGCAAACAAATGCCAAAACATGAAATTGGAAATATGAAAATACAGCTAGATTCGAAAATTGAAACTTTCCGAAAAATTGTCCAACTTCTGGCAGCCATAACTTTTGATCCGGAAATCGTTGAAAAACTCGGACTCAGCAATGACTCGGCAAGCCCAATTTTTTTTAAAAACTAGGGACTTGCCAAAACTCGGGGAAAAACTCGGCAATACTTGGCAACTTTATCGAACATTTGAAAATACATTTTTTTAAAAATATTATTCAAAAACACACATTTACACCAAATTTGTATAATATATATTGATTTCCATGATATATAAATCAAAGTTTGAGTTAAATACACAGCATAAACCAAAACAAAAGTGCAACATACGAATAAGAGTTCAATACATATCAATGTATCATAGTGACATAGAGTCATAGAGCCATAATAGACCACAAAACAACAACCTCTGAAATTCTGATTACATATCAAGTTCAAGTTTTGGTATCAATGAAAATGAGAAATCATAAATTGCGCCTACAACTAAAGCTGGAAACAGATTGTTGCCGCTGCAGGGGTGGTGCTGAAGTAGTGGCAACATCCTCAATATGTGCCTCGATAGGTGCCTCTGCTGCATGATCAACCTCATGCTCCTCCTCCTCACGTGCTGCCACTTCCGCATCCCATTCCTCTCCTGCCCTCTCCAACTCACTTAGCTTCTCTTCAGTAAGGAATGGATCCAAATCATTATCAACATCATCAGGAGCAGCAACCCATTCTGCTGCATATGGATCAATGTCATCCAAGTCAAGTGCTTCATGTGAATCTTGCCCTTGCACCTTCTTCTCATATAATTGAAGGTTGTAACGCGCATAGACAAGATCATTTAAGCATTGTTGAGTCAACCTATTGAGCTTTTTTGTGTGGATGGCCTCAAAAACACTCTAGTTGCGCTCAGAACCAGATGCACTACAAGGCTGCGATAATATGCGGATGGCAAGTTTTTGAAGATTGGGTGTTGTGGCACCATAATCTTCCCACCACAAATCTGCAAGGATTAAAAATGTCATTTATAACTTGTAAATATTTAAAAAATCTTAAAGAGAGAAATAAATGGTAAAATAAAATTAAACATATGTTTTTTTCTTACTTGGTTGTAGGGTGTGTCTCCTACGTTTGCAATCAGGTGAAGAAAACAATGGCCCTGTGGCCTTCTTATAGCTTTGCAACTCATCAAGTATTAGGTCTTGAAGGTTCTCATCATCAACTAATCTTTGAATGCATGTGTCAAGGCCAACTTTAACCTCTGCATCTTCTCTGAAACTCGGGGAGTAGAAAAACTTGGGATTCAAGAAGTAGGCAGCAATGTGAATATGTTGGTGGAGTTGATGGTTCCACCTCTAATCAATTATGCGCCATATGAGTTCATACTTGGTCTTGTTTGACCCATACAAGTGTTGAATCGCCTCTTTGGCCTTATCCATGGCCTCATATAAATACCCCATGGAATTATGATCCCATCCACAATTCGTAGCACCCTCACCAATGGTTCCGACGCCTAGATATAAAAAAATTAACAAAATCAGCAGATTGTAATATTAGAAAATTAAATAATAAATCATCAATATAAGTTTCAAAACTTACATTGATGATCTCCTCCACCGTCTTGGCAAAATTAGAATGGAAAATGGCAACCACAACCTTCTCTGCTTCATGCTTTGTAGCATAAGGACTCCCCAACCATCTCTCGCTCACGAACATCCGCTTCAGGTTGGGCAATGCAACTAGTATGCTCTGCAAGGTGAGGAAATTGGTAGCAAAGCATGTGACCCCTGATCGCACAAGATCCTTACCATCAGTGTGCTCTCTCATAAGATTCAAGACCCATGTGTGATTGTACACGTATTTGGTGATATTCCTTCCATCTTCAACCATTTTCTTCACCCAACTTAGTTTCCCTATGTCCTCAAGGAGCAAGTCAAGACAATGGGCAGCACAAGTGCTCCAAAATAATGTCGGATGCCTAGCCATTAGAAGTTTGTCGGCTGCCACATATGCAGCTGCATTATAAGTCACAACCTGGATGACATTCCGCACTCCCACGTCCATCACCACCTCATCCAACATGTTGCACAAGGTCTCTGCATTCTTCACTTCATTGGAGGCATCAATTGATTTCAAAAATACTAACTATCCCCCTGAAGCAACTAGAAAGTCGATGAGTGTCCTATTCCTACCATCCGTCCACCCATCAAAAAGAATTGTGCAGCCATTCTTTTCCCAAATACTCCTTTGCTCTTCCACTAATGCGTGAGTGTTTTGGACATCATCCTGCAATAATGGCCCACTCATCTCATACCGACTTGGGACTTGAACCCCTTACCTACCACAGTCAATGCGGTGACCAGATGGTCCCAATATGGACTAGAAACAACATTGAATGGAATATCGTTGTAGATCCGAAATCTAGCACAAGCCACCTTTCCCTGTTGGTGAGCCTCTTTATTCCATGCAATGCCTTGCAATCCAGGTTGTGCACCAGGAGTGTTACGTGGAACAAAGTAGTTTTCCATATTGCTGCCCACACTTCCCTTTCCTCGTATCCATGGCCCAACGGAGGAACTAGATGCCCCCACATCTGTATGTGAGCCTATAGAACTCAAATCTGCCCTTGGAGCTGCCATTGCCTCTGTTGTTCTCTTTTTTCTTGCCTTTTTTTGATCATATGCATCAAGCGTTGCTATTGCATCCCTCGTAGCCTCTTTAGGACATTTAGTACATGGTCTAATATCTCGGCATTCAATCTTTGCAAGGTGATATTTGAGTCGATTAATGCCACCTTTCATAAGCTTAGTGCAATGGATACAAATGACTTCTCCTCGTGTTGGACTTGGTATCACATGTTTCCAACAAGGATCTCTCTTTCTGCCACCACCCGTAGAAGCCATTTTCTTTTAGCAAAGTGGGAAGGGAACCTAGCAATACAGAGAACCAACATAAAAAATTAGAGAGCATAAAAAATAATGAAAACATTATAAGAGGCTAGAGCAAAAAGGTCACTTGTTGAAGGAAAGTAGAAAAATGAACAATCTAGAAACTAATAAAAGACTGAATATCAGTGATTTAGATCTACCTAAAGGCTAAAGCTCTTAGATCAGGTAGATTGGCATGAAGGCAATATAATTTGTTAAATTAATTGCAAAATGAACTCTCTGGCAGCTATAATACTGCTCAGTGCTCACAAACAGTCATTTTTTAATAATTAAAATCTTAAACAAAATATAACAGTCATTCTCCTCAATTTTTTATGCATAATCCACAGTCATTTATATATAAAAATTTTGTATGTTATGCATAATCTACAGTCACTTTATAACATACAAAATTATATATAGAAATGACTGTGCCTGTGGATTATGCATAAAAAATTGAGGAGAATGATTGTTATATTTTGTTTAAGATTTTAATTATAAAAAAATGACTATTTGTGAGCAGTATTATAGCTGGGGAATATCCCAAAATTTCATTACTAGAAGCTGGGGAAATCCGCAAAATTTCTAAGGATAGAACTTAGAAGTTTATGATACTAGATGTTCGTCTTCCAAACAATGTTGGAGACAATAGCATTTGTCAGATTAAGATACATATAAATGTGCATGCAATTTATATTGAGGGTGTTCTTGTCCCCAAGAGGCAAAATTTTAAAATTTATTTATGCCATTGTATATTTAACCCTACAGACTCGCGCTTAAATAACCACGACTTGCATTTCATCATCGACAGAGTTTAAACTTACATGAAAATGCTAGAAATCCTTTGATGAGGTTCAGAAAAACCCTCACGTCGTCGTGTCGTTTCTCTTTTTTCTTGCCCATCGTCACGTCGCGCAAAACACCAAAAACAATGTCCGTCGCGGCTTAGAAAATGGGTTTTAGAGTTAGGTTTTCGCACTTTTTAATTTTAGTTTTTAAGCGACGATTTTTGCGTTGAATCCACGTGAGCTTTGGCGAGTTAAATAAAAAAAAATCACCGTGATTTTTTGTTAAACTCGTATGCGAGTTATTCTGTGAGTGACTCGCGCTGCAGAGAGATGCGAGAGTACTCGTGAGTCTTCAAGAAAATTGCCGAGTTTTTCAAGCTTGGTATTTACGAACCGTTTGAAGTGTCAGAAAGCTCTCTGAGTGTAGAATATGCTAAAAAATCTGCTTTGCCGATTCCCACCATTTTCGGGCCCGTTCGACACCATTCAATGCCTCAAATTTGACTTGGAAGAATTTTTTTCGATTTTTCAGGAAACTGAAACTTGAATAACTTTCAAACAATTAATGCTTTTAATTTGATTCTTTCACTAAAGTGCTTATTTTTCCCTCCTTAAGCTTCCTGCAAATTTTGGACTCCATCTACCTTTAAATAAAAACCTAATATTTTTGACAATCGGCTAGAAAAAGCAGCTTGTCAATTCTGAGAGTTGGAATCTCTTATTCGTCCAAAAGGGTATCCAGAAATGCAAAAATATTAAAATAAAATGAAATGTTTTTGGGTGATGCATTATTGCCCATACACCACCGGATGCTCCTGCATTAATTTATGTCTTACTCCATCCTTGGTTAATGTGTATGTACTAGCATAACTATCATGCATTTCTTTCCTATCATATAGCCAAAACCTTTCTAACAAAATATGACATGCATCCCTAGGAATAATAATACACAAGATCTCATCAAAATAACCTCCTATCTTATATTTTACAAAGCATTGTTCGCTGACCTACAGTTTTTGATCATCTTGTACCCATTCTATCTTGTATGGATTTTGGTGTCTCATCTTCTCTAGCTTCAACTTTGTCACCATTTCTTTTGAAACATGGTTATCTATGATGATGTTACAAACCTTCCCTTCACACTTGCATCTTATCTTGAATAATCTCTTCCTTTGAGCTAGTCCATTGTCTTTATTTAATAGTGCTCTTCTTGTCATCGGGACTTCACCTCCTTCTGCCTATTTTGATTGTGATGAGTGTGCATCTACTTCATTTATGTTTTTTGCTCTATTTTGATTTTCTGATCTCCTTCTTGGTCTTTCCTCCTCATGAGGGCAGTCATATGCTCAGCGAACCTCCTCTCCACACTTAAAACAAGTTCCTCTTCCAAAACCTCCACCCAATCTTCCTCTACCTCTTGAATTTTGTTCTCTAGGACCATAATCATCATATCTTTGATTTTTGCTGCTGCCTTGGTCTTCAATTTTTCTGATTTCTATCATCATTCTTGTAAGATCTTCCTCTAATCCTTCCACCAAGGCCTCTTCCTCTTTGCTTGCTTGCATACCTTTTGTTCATTTTTTCCTCAATTTTTAAGGCAAATTGATATGCATCTTCCATCGTGTAAACTCTCACCAAAGCCATCTCTTCTTGTATGCTTGGCCTCAAACCATTGACATATCTTGCAACCTTCTCCTTAGTAGCTTCAGCATATCCTGTTCTAATCAGGATCCTATGAAACTCCTCTGTATAGCCCTTCACTGTTTTAATTCCTTGTTTTAAACCTTGCATTTTCTTGAGCAAATCTAATTCATAATCCACTAGGATGAATTGTCTTTTCAACTTCTCCACCATTCTATCCCACTTAGTAATTTTCTCCTTGCCTCTCTTTCCTCTTTTCAATTAAAACTCTCCCCATCAAATTGAAGCATGTCCCTTCAATCTAGTTTTTGAAAATCTCACTCTATCAGGGTTTTCGACCTCTTCAAATTCAAAATATTTTTTCATGTCATTGATCCAATCCTCTAACTCTTCAAGATTCAAATTCTCACTAAATGTAGGAGCATCAACTTTTGGTCTCTTTCCCATTCTTAACAATGCCTTCAACAAAGGATCATTCACAACTGCTGCTGCTGCATTTTTTTCATCACTTGTGTTGCTTGCAACTTCTGAGGGTTTTTCTTCTTCATCACTTTCTAGTTCTCTTCTTTGAGCAAATCCTCTTCCGATTTCTTCCTGCAATGCTTCAACCTGGCTTCTCAAGGCTCTGAAATCATCATCATGGACAACATTTTCATTCTTTCCTCTACCTCTACCCCTACCACGTGGGGTTCCTTTTGCATACATTTTTCACAATACCCACGAGCTCAATCCTGGTGCAGAATGGCTCCTCCCAACAAATCTATCTACACACTCAGAATCTTCTGGCTTTGGCACCAATAATGTATGAGGGACTAAACACAAACCCTCTATCCAATAATAACAACACCAAAAGAAAAATAAATTCTATGAAGCAGAATTAAAATCTGATTTGAAAAATTATGTTTTAACTTTTTCTCATTGACCTTTACCAAAAATGATACATCAAACTCAGAAATCTATGATTACATAAATATGCAACCTCATGGAATGATAAATACAGCCACAAAACTGATTCAAGACTGATCTACAACAGCAAAACAACAGCAAGAAGAGAACAAAAACTATCTCCATGAAATGATCTTCTTTTCTTTTCCCAGCAAGCTCTACACCCAAAAATTGGAAAAACTCATCCCAAAAACTGCTGCCCTCTAAATGTTACCAGAGCCTCCTAAAGAAACACTCCTAAAACCTTAAATGCTCCCCCATGACTCCATACGGTAATTTCAAAACCATTTCATATTTGCTAATTTTAGAGCCCTTAGAGGTCTCCACTTCTCCGAAGATGTGATCCTATTTTTAAAACTCTCCACCACTACAAAATAAAGCCTTAAAGAGGTGGTCAAAGCAATTTAATATTTTTGGGGTTTCATCCAACACGTGGATGCCCTGCATCAAAGAGTCGGTCATAGGTGCTAAATTAATGGTATTTTGTTCAGTCCTGTTTCAGTCAATAAAATCCTAATTTGTGATATCTTGTTTCAGACTTCAATTAATAAATCCCTGATCCACGGCAGCATTAATGGAGTCTATTTCTATATGGCTTTGCTTTACATGCAACAAATCATTTAAATAAAAGAGATTTTTTTTTTCCATCTATTTGTTTTGTTCTCTTTCTGTCCGCGTTCCATGTCAATGGTGCAGGGTCATATTTTCAATAAAAGGAAAGCAGACCCGAATGTTCTACATAGCTCGTTGAGGGCAGTCCCAGAGTGGAGGCTCTTCTTTTTAGTATACAATTTCATGAAATACTATAGAGAAACACGTTTACATATGGAAAAAGGAGTCAAGTTTATGGGCTGGAGCCTTCACTAGCTAGTGTATTGGAGGTATAAAAGTTTGCTTCACCTATCGAGCTAAGACTCTTAAACATCTGAAGTAATTTAGGGAGTTTTTTAAGGCCAAATGGTAGCCTGTGTAGAGATTTTACCTAAGAAATCTTTTACTGGTAAGTTTAGATGCAGAGTTGTGAAAATGTGGGGCGGCCAGCCTAAATTTTTATGTTACAACTTCCACATGACCGATCAACTGTAAACCACTTCATAAGTTTATCGGCACACTTTTTGAGAAAGTTATTATATTGTTTATGAATGCTTCAGGTTATAACTGTGGTAGTTTTAAGTACTTAAAAACTAGTAAAAAGTTATAACCAGAAGCACTTACAAAACACTATTATGGACTGTAGAAATATAATGCCTCTTAAAATTATTTTTATCAACTAGATAGTAACCAAGCTAAAAATAGATTTGGTGTGGTATCAAATAAATTGCTGTTAATCATACATAAATTGAATGGGATGTCTAGATCTTAAAGTACTTATGATTGCCTAAATTAACAAATACTTAGGTACCTGAAATCTCTTGGTTTTGTTGGCCAAAAATTCATTTTCCTATTTTCTGGAGGTAGTGTTGCCAAGTACAATACATCTGCCCAGTCAAGTGTTTGATCATCTGAGGCTACAAACATCTGACCATAGCCTTCAGACTCTTGCACTTTGTACTTGAGCTTTTCTTCCAAGGGTAGTTGAATGAATTCCCTGAAAATGCCCTTCATTCTTTCCAACAGAGACAGAGGAATTCCATGATTCACAACCTGCCATAAACATACATATCATCTTATCTTAGCATGATTAGCAAGTTCAGAGAATAGAACCTAATTCAATCATAAAGGTTTATTTTGTTATAATTTATAATAAATAACTTGTAATTACTGGTATGCCACATCACATACTTAACTACTATATCCTACAAAGAATCCTAAAAGCGGTTCTCCATAACCTACATAAGATTGTGTTAACACTTTAAATTCTGTACAAAGAATGAAGATCTCTCTGAGGAAGATAGCCCTCTGTATTTTTTTTGAGTTTCTTGAAGTAAATAGAGATTGAAAACAAATTCCTTTTTATGATAAATGTCATATTATTTTAATTAAGAAATGTATTACACAATATTTTTAAAATAAATGAAAATTACTAGATAAAATACTTCTTTCTCACAATTGTTAGTCTGCTGTTTAATTTATAATCAGTTAGGATGTACCCACTTGAAAAAATCCCCATTGCTGGCATGCAGCACCAAGTTTTTCCAATTCCTTTTGTCTGCAGAGATCCGAATCTCTCAAAAACATGTCCATATCAATTATGGGGATATCCGATTGATAAGGGATAGAGTTATTTGGGCGCTCTTTCTCTGATCTGATATACCTTTCAGGAAGGCTGTGAAGGTTCTGATATGCCAATTCCTGAACAACTGGAACTGAAAAACTTTTTGATGTTCCATCAGAGGGATCAACCACCAAACGTGAATTAAACATGATATTTATTTGATATAAACAACCGTCTGTTTGCTTCTACACGCCTAAACAGAAGATATATAATGAGCTATGTATACCAATCATCCTCCCACAGCGTTTCCCTAATTTCAGTATTTCAGTCCACTGCTGAATGAACAGCATCCAAATGAAATATTTTATCAAATTTGCTTTTGAAAATTGTTTGTCCTGTTTTCTATGATTCAATGTCATTAAATAAATGTTGAAGTGACCATTTAACTACTCAAATTAGACTACGATTTTAGAAAAATATATGAAGTGAAAGCAGATTAAAATAATCATTTCAGGGGTTCCAAATCTGAAGAGAGACGTGCCTGCTCTCACTTCTATAAGTAGTAGTTTTTGCGGAAATATGAGTGTTATTTTAAATATATAATATTTTTACAGTTTATTTAAATAAAATAATTTTTTTTGATAAAAAATGTGTGAGTTTTATTCTAATATGTTGGATTATATTTTGTGATGCATTTTATATTTTATACTTCTTGATATAATGAAAGTTAAGTTATAAGACAAATCTTGTCTTATCATAACTTCTCTTAAAAGAGAATCGATGATACTTACTAATCAAGTTACATAATACTACTAGCAGTTGCAAGGGGAGTGCCTGCAACAGGGGGCTGATAGGTCTAATTGTAAAGGCCTTATGTCATTAGATCAATTAGACTTGTCATGAATATTTTATTTACAATTTTTTGTTTTGCAGGCTATATTGTTCCCAACCAAATGTTTTTGTTGGACCCAGAGAATTATTGTTATCCACCCTCCATCCCCCATGCTGGTAAGACCAGCATGTTATATAGCCTTTTGTTGAAATGCATGTGATTTATATGAAGAAAGACCTGCATCATTGTTTCATTTATATAAGTTAGATTCAGAAAACTTGTAGAAGTGGTGAAGTTAAATACTTTTTAAAAACTTGAAAATCTGAAATGTAGTCATTTTTAGTAAAATAATACCTTGTGGAATGTGAAATGGCACAATGGCAATCTGACCAATCATCCATGTCAGTATTTGTGTGTTGTGAGAGAGGTTTTCTGCAGATAAGTTTTTTAGATCAATAATTAAATTTGGTTTAAGAAGTTTTGTAATTCTTTTATATAAATAATATCTTGAAAATACTAAATGAGTGGTACAGTTGATTTAGTGCTATGAAAGCAAGTTAATTTTTCAAAGTGGCTATGATATATTGAGCTATCTAATAGGATTCTGTAATCTGAAAATGTTTACATACCTTGAAAGTAATGAGCTTGGTGTATTGGATGTTGTTCTTTATCGAAAGTTGAATTCTTCAACCAAGAGAACCTGAAAGTGTAAAGGGATATTAAAGAGAGAAGGTAGTTAATGTTAAATAGAATAATACTTACCAACTGCAAAGATATTAAACTTGATAACGACAGAGCAATAGTGGAGAGAGAGCGAGCAAACACCTTCACAAATCATAATACTTGTAAAAGTGAACAAGTGCCTTGCAGATTGAAAGTGGTCACATCCACAAATAGTTAAACAACATAAAAAAGTAAGAACCCTGCAAGTACACCATGGAAAATTTGAAGCCTGTTGCAAATAATATGTATTAGAACATTATTAGTGGATACTAAATGTATTGAACAAGTGGCTAATATCTATAATTGTTATATTCTTATATTTTGTAGCTTTCTTTGTTGGGTTGCATTTGGAACCTGTGATAAATAACAATGTATGAGAAAGTAATTTTGGCAAATATCAGAAAAAAAAAATCAAGGGGAGGGGGGTGGGTCACTTTCGACTATGAAAACAAGTTAATTTTTCAAAGTGGCTATGATATATTGAGCTATCTAATAGCATTCTGTAATCTAAAAAGGTTTACATACCTTGAAAGTAATGAGCTTGGTGTATTGGATGTTGTTCTTTATCGAAAATTGAATTCTTCAATCAAAAGAACCTAAAAGTGTAAAGGGATGTTAATGAGAGAAGGTAGTTAATGTTAAATAGAATAATACTTACCAACTACAAAGATATTAAACTTGATGACGATAGAGCAATAGTCGAGAGAGAGCGAGCAAACACCTTCACAAACCATAATACATGTAAAAGTGAATAGGTGCCTTGCAGACTGAAAGTGGTCACGTCTACAAATAGTTAAACAACATAAACAAAGTAAGAACCCTGCAAGCACATCATGAAAAATCTGAAACCTGTTGCAAATAATATGTATTAGAATAGTATTAGTGGATACTAAATGTATTGAACAAGTGCCTAATATCTGTAATTGTTATATTCTTATATTTTGTAGCTTTCTTTGTTGGGTTGCATTTGGAACCTATGATAAACAACAATGTATGAGAAAGTAATTTTGGCAAATATCAGAAGAAAAAAAAATTTGACAGCAATAAAATAGTTGAACAACAAATGGTTGATAGATGTGTACCTGTTGTTGTAGAGTTGGGACATGTAAAAGGGCTCTTCAAATTCATAGACGTTAGTTGTGTTGTTGATCTTGGAAAGTATAAAAATTGTTTTGGGTTGATACATTCAATAGAAGATATGCAACATGTGAAAGCATAATGAAGATGTGATTTGCATACTTGATTCTATTTGTTCTGTAAGTATGTTTCTTCTGTTGTGCATGAAAACTTTAGCAAGCGGGCTTCCTTGGTCTTTCATAGAATTGTTGATGGTGCACCTTTCAATCTTGAGTGTCTTTAGTAGGTGAAGGTCAGTTGTATGCATAGGTGTTCAATTGCTTTTACTCTTGAAAGTGTTGTGAATGTGAGGCCTTGTTTCTCTGTTTTGCCGATGTCAACTGTGACAAAGTCTAATGTTAGACCCTTTGATTTGTGAATAGTAATGCCCCATGCCATTGCTAGTGGAATTTGTGCGCGGTTTCCTCTAGTAATTGGTGGAATAGGCACAAGTTTTGGATTTTGTGGATCCCATAAAGGCCCAATATAATGTTTGAAAAGAACCACCACATATTTTGGCAAATCAGGTGGTTTAGAAGCTACATCGTAGACAATTTGTTTGATATGACCCAAAGCGCCATTTACAAGGCCAACTTCTATCCATAAATTTGCAATAAGCATAATTTCTTGGTCTATAGAAAGAAGAATTTCAAATGTTTGTTGTTCTTCTTGATGTGCTTGCTTATCTATTTGATGGGCAATGATTGTTGTTGCACGTGTGATGGGTGAGTGCAATTGTGTTAACATTTTTATGTTGTGTGCACTTGAAGTTGTGTTTGTTGCAAACAAATGCTTCTGTTGGTTGAAGTGGTTATTCTGATCAAGTGTCAAAGCATGGGTTGACTGCAATTGGAGGGATTCCCAGTCTATTTGCAATGGTGTTGTGCTGCGGATATTAAACAACATTTCACGAAAACTTATCTATGAAGAACTTGTGCCTTGTTGAAAAAATGGAATATCCAAGGTTACAACAGTATTGAATGTGTGCCATAGAGCCAGTGTCGTTGAGTGAGATGCATATAATGGCCTATCCATAACTGGGGGAAGCTATGCAAGATCACCAACCAAAATGACTAAGATAGCTGCAAATGATTCATGTTGTCTGCTGGGAAAAGCTTCTCACAATCTTCTATCAATCTTAATCAATAATTGAGGGCCAACAAAGCTCATTTCATCTATTAAAATGTAACGTAAATCTTTGCATTGCTCTTGAAACATTAATAGGGAATGGCATGTTAAGGGTTTGTATTCTTGAATGGGTATATAGAGGGCAGCATGGATTGTGGTTGCTTGGATATTATATGTGAAAACACCTGTTAGTGTTAGTACAAGCAAAGGGTATTGTGCATGTTCTAAATTTGAATTTAACTATCTACGTATACAATCAATAAGAAATGATTTTCCAGTGCCTGCTGTGCCTTGAATAATTAACCGTAATGGTGAAGAAGACAAGTTTTGTTTAGCATGAGTTTTGATGATATCAAGTGCAATAATTTGGTTTCTTGCAAGCTCATAGTTAGTAGGTGCATTTAAATGCGGGTTGGCAAGGGTGTGGGGTGTTTGGCTCTTCTCTGTCAAAATAAATTGAGATGCTTTTGAATGTAGTGTTTCATCAGGTATAGAATCAGTCCAATTAAAGTTTAGATCAAAATCACGTCTGCCAAGCATTTGAAGAGTAGCAACGTCAAAGTTGTTTGATGCTCCTATTTGTGACAAGAACTCCCATTCTTACATATCTTGATGAGTAGATTGTTGAATGTCTTCTGGTTGTAGCTCTTCACTATTTTTTGTTGTAATGTGTTCTTCAATTCCATTTACATGCCAGCAGATGTAATCTGTACTTTGAAGATGTTTCCAATTTATTATAATTTCTTCAGTTGAGTTTCCTATATGTAGAGGGATGATTTGAAATGGTTTGTAAAGAAGCAAATCACTCCAACAAAAACTTTCAAAACTGTTGTCATCTTCTAAAGGTAAAGATTTGTGTTGTGGGTAGACATTTACAATTGCTGGTAGCTTTCTTTTCATCCATTTACATGATTTACATTGGTCAAAGTATGTATATAGTTGGGCTGAACGAAACAAAGTTAGGTTTGCTAATTCTGATGGTCGTTTCATGTAGTTTGAGATGTAAGAAATTGAGGTTTGTGATCCTTCATCATAATTAGCTATGCGTTGGAAGATTCTTTTGCCAACATTGAGCATTACAAACTAGCATGTGCAAGATATCAATGGGAGTTTAAGTAGAATGTGACAAGTTTCTTGTGCGCTAATGTCCCTATCAACAACAATTCCCATCAAGAGTCTTTGATATGCTAACAGGATTGTATCTTCTGAATTTGTTGATCCAACTATGCGTTTGAGCATATCAATATAACTTTCTGACTTCTATTCAGTTTTGGATGCGTATTTTGAGATATATTGTAGAACTGCTTTTTTGGAGCAAACAAGTTGATAGTCAACATTAGCCCTCCATATGGCGAGTATTGTTGGGTTGTGTACATTTAGACAATTATCATTCCTTGCTAGCTTGTATGATGGGTTATTGTTGTGGTCTAATATGAATGGGGATTCATGTTGTTCAAGTCAAGGAGCTTTGTACCGACATTCAAGTGTTGAGTTTTTTTCCTCAAGCAGGTATACTCTGAACACTTTGTATGCTACTAGACAACATTGAGCAATTCAGTATAATCAATGGAAGGATCAGACCTAGATATGATCTCTGTATCTACGAGACATGGATATGAAATTGTAGGCATATATTGCCTGTTCAAGCGAGCTTCTTCAGTATGTGGATTCCATGTTGTGATGTACTGGTCAAAGAAGTGTTTAGCTGATTGGATACTTGCATGATCTGACCAATAAAGGTTATCAATATTTGGTGTTTCTGGTAACCAAAGGAAGCCATGTATATGCGCAGATCCTCAATGTTGTCATTCATATTTGTACCAGTGGTCAATGGCTTTCAATTGTTTGACAATGACTTCATCACGAAAGATTTGAAGTCTTAAGTGCAAGTATAAAGCTGTAATGTGTGGATTATTGACTAAATTTTCAATAAATTGTCTTTTGTTGTTGGGTAGAGTAATTGACTTTGTTTTTGGCAATAACTTATGCAAGTCTGGCCATTTTGTATCAGTTGAGCTTAAGGTAAAGAATAGTGTAGGTGCAGCTAACTGTTCTATCATTGTTGTAAGGTCTCGCTGGGATTTGCTCCAAAATGTTCATGTACCACGCAACGAGGCTGCATATCGCATGATATGATTTGGTAATTCATTTGAGGGTGTATTTTGTAAGTATTCTTTTAGACCATGAAGATTGTGTGGAAGATTATCTTCTAGATTAGTCTTAATGAACACAACAGCTGATTGTTGGGATCGATGTCTCATCATAAGATTGTAGATATAATATCTAAAGTGCACATGTTGACCAAATCTTTGATCATAATATTTGATTAGGTGCAAAGCATATTCATGTAAATGTACATGCCTTGTTCTTTGTTGTAGTGGTAAAGCCATTCCAGAAGGGAAGAGTGTTGGGAATGTCGTGGAAAGGAGACCCTCTGTATTGTACTCATTGATAGGTGATGTACTGATTTGTAGCCAAACAACAACGTTGTTGCTGGTATTATCTAGATGTAGGATGGTTTTTATGGCATCAAGTTTTGGTATTGATGATGGTAGTTGTGGAATAAATGAGGAAGTGTTCTCCACTATTTGTTCTTCATTGTTAATATTCGGCAGAGTTGGATTATCTTGAATAACATCATCTTGAGGTGAAAGCAATAGCTCTGTAATGTCAGTGCTTTGGTCTGGTAATAGATGCACTGCATCGAGATCAATGACTACGTCCTTGTAGTATTGATCATGTTTCATTTTGTAAGTCAATGCATCCATGACATGAAATCTATTCACGTAATAGTCATAAGTTAATCCTTGCAAATTGGTTCTATGAACGATAAGAATTTCTAATTGCTTAATTTGGCGGGGCAATGTTATTGCAATTTCAGAAATATCTTGTGGGAAGTTAATTGTATGGCCAGAATATTTGTATTGTCCTCCCCTTGCATGCGTTACTTGCAAAACAGGGGTAATTCTTGATATGAGCATTTCTTCTACTTGAGAAAGAGACTTTAAAACAGAAGGTTGCTCACCTGGGTCCATATTATTTGATAGTGAGAAACAGTGGAGGCCTTTTTCAGCACAACATCTCATGCACATAAGTACGTGATTGACTTTTTTAATATTCATGCCCACATACATTTCTTTACAAACAATACATGGCTATGTGACCTCCAACATATTAATCCTTTTCTGGAAATTAGACAATGCATGTTGAAATGAAGGAGTCTTCAGAGCAAGTTCAAGAGCAGTAGAATGTGTTTGATTGACATTAATTTTCTCAAGATCATTCTTTTCTATTTGTAATAATTTTCCTGAGTTATTACCAGGTCTTTGTAGTGCATGACGTCTCAATTATCGTTTCTTGGAGATATTGCCTTTGTTCTTTGCATAGTAAGTTCTATTGGTCTGCCTTCTCTTCAATTTGATAGCATCAATTTCTTGAGAGCAAGGCTAGATAGATATCTAATATTTCAAAGATAATAGAGGTATGTCAAAATTTTCATAATTGAAGATAGTGAACTTTGAAGTATGTATTAAGAATGTATGAGAATTGAAAATTGCTTGATCTATGATTATGTGTTTTTAGAGGATTAGTTTTGTATGTAAAGTGGTTTTGTGATGTTTATTTGTATGTGTACTGATCTGTTCTGTTGTTTTGCTGCTCTGATTTACTCAACTTATATGTACACATATTTATATATATGTAAATGAAGTATACAAATACCTCTACACGTAGATATGCATATATATAAATACAGGTCCATATATGTGAAATGTTAGAATCATGTGTTTGTTACTGTATATATGTGAGGTTAAGATTTTCTTTGAAATATATGGGTTTTATAAACTGCTTCACTTGAAATGTATGGGTTTTACAAAGTTGTAAATTGACTTTGTAGTGTTCTTCTACCTACACTTGCTATTGTTAGTGACTTGGTTTTTCAAAAGCATTATTGTAATATGCGTATGCATAGATATAGTAATTTCTGATACATACAGATTTATGTATGCATATACACATGTATATATACATATCAATTAAATATTTGAAGTTATGTATACAAATATATGCACATATATAACTACACATGTATATATCAAAAAATCTAAAACTATGAATAATTATAGTATGTGTGTGTGTGTGTGTGTGTGTGTGTGTGTGTGTAATTCTTTGATACATACAGATGTATGTATATATACATATTAATCAAATATATAAAAATTTGTATATATAGATATGCACATATATAAGTATACATGTATATCTACAGAATTCTATAACTATGAATAATTCTGGTGTTGTATAGTTATACAAATAGATATTAAAAAAAAAAAGATATATGTGTATGTATATGTATAATTTTTTTGTAAATAAGGTAGACCATAGTACATTTAAAAGTAATGAGCATGAGTGAAAAAAATTATGTCAGGAGGCAAGAATTTCAAAGAGATAAGAGATAGATGTAAGAAATGTACATATAGATATTTATAGAAGCAACCATGTGTTCATAAAAGGTAATTGTTTGTATTTGTAAAACTATTAAATATGTAAATTATCTAATGTAATAATTGTATTATAAACTGAAAGTTTAATAATCAGGAAAGATGCTTTATAATTCTAAGCATGTGTACTTAGGCGACCAATTTCTGCAAGTAGTGCATCACACTCAGCATTGAAGTCAACAAGAGAGACTTTATTGACTATGACTTTCATCTTTGATTCTGAATTATATGTGTCAGTGGACAACAAGAGTGTGAATGAATAGTGATGTGACAAAAGTCTTTTAATCACTGAACAAGGTGTTTCTGTTGTTGTTGCATCATTTTCCAGTGCACAAAGCTCTTTTGCAATTTTGTGTAGCAAGTGAATGCCAACGTCATCAAATGCAGTGGCCCAAAGAGTACCTGTGGCATCTTGTAACTTTACTAGCAAGAGGTAACTATAGTTGTAGTCTTGCATAGTCATTTCACATCTAGGGTAGAACCAAGAATCATCAACTTGCTATGTACATTTTTTTTGCAAGGCCTTCCATTGACTATTAGTGGACAAGCTGCGTAATATAAACTTTTATCAGTTACGTTTACAAAACGTAGAACAACCAGAAAAGTAGTCTGAATTGTTTCTGGTTTGATACTCATCCTCTCACGGATTGAAGAAATAGTCATTCTACTATATTTCCCATCTATGTGGATAGTTTCTGGAACAAAGGGTACAACAAGCAAAGGGTCCTTTCCTCTTAATGTTAGAGGTTTTGCTTCTAGAAAAGGTGGGTTGATATGTAATGTGGTCGCAGTTGTTATGTTTATAAGCTTTCCATTCAAATAGCCAACACGAGCATTACGCAAAGCAAGGATAACCACATTATAATTGGTTAACATGTTTTTCAATTCTAGGCCTTTTTGTTCTGCCATTGGACCCCATAGGTTGATGTCAATTGTTGATCCAGACAGATCATTAATTTTTACAACTCACTTCTGTGTTTAACTGCCATCTTTCCTGTGTATTGGAATGATATCTCCAACATATAAAACAAGACCAATTATGTCAACCAACATGTTATTGGTTAGATGAAACAATTCACTAATGGGCGTGAAAGAGAACATTGTTGATCTGCTTGTTCTTTGTTGCTACAGTGTTTTAGTGTGGATGTATCAGATAAGATGATTTCTAAATGACTATTTAGTTTGTTGTACCTCGTGTTCACTTCCTTAATGGATCCCTTTGAAATAATATAATGTGAACCTAGATCCACATGGTTAGAGTGTAACTGAGCTATTTCATCAAAACATGTGACTCTAATTTCACAGCCCTCACAGTCAACAATGTCAAAGCTAAACACGTGCCCATTTTTTGTGGTTGTGCTATATGCCTTAATAGGGCATTTATGAGTAACTCTGCCTTTGATTGTCAATTTATTTTGGTATGGATTCAAAGTTTTGATAGGGCTTATATTTTCAAAAGTCGTCATTTGCGGGGATGGCAATTCAGTAGAAAAGTGAAGAGATCGTTTAGATGTTGATGGTGTGTCCTCAGACATTATTTCTGGTTGTTGTTCTTTGAACAGGTATACTGGTTTACAAAAGAATGGGCAATCACTTTGTTTCACTTGCAAACTAAGTATTACAATAGTCCTATGAAAAGAAAAGACTTCTTTTAAAATTACTGTCAATTATACTTAAAAACATTTAAATGGAGATCAAACATATCATATTTAATAACCATAGTTTGTTTCCTACCTTGTGTTCCATATGTATTTGCTTGTATAACTCGATAACTGGACTATTGTGCCTATTTTTAGAATATCTGAATCTATCAGAGTAGCATATTTAGAAGGCAAGATGGCTAACTGCATGTATGTGCCATCAGATAAAACTAATTTATGTCTGTCAATATCATCTGTGTTGTTCTGCATTTTCTAAAATGACAAAACTTGTAGCAATGTTGAAGGAAGCTCATCCCCAACATTGATAGATTGAATTACACAAGGGGTAGGGGAATACTCTTGGGTTTTTTCCTACAAAAAATAATATGAATATAGAGGATTTAATTTTAACGTTAAGCAGGTCATATATGTGCTTACTTGTTAATGTAAAGCATGTGTTAGTAGAGTATGTAATCAAGTTATGTTATCTATAGAGTATTCATCTACTTTTGGACTATGCTATGAAAAAAGGGTGCATGTGGTAATGAAAAGGATGGTATGGAAAAGAGAGATGTATTGTAAAAAAAAGAACATAAAAGCTTTCTATTTTGAAAAGGTTTGATAATTTAGCTTACCAAACTATCAATTGTGGAGTTCTCTATCGATTCAGAGGTGGTTGTTGGAGATGCCATTGTGCATATAGACCTTTTTTGTTAGAGACAAATCTCACAACTTAGCGTACATGCCAGTTCATGTTATGACAGAAAGTTAATTTATTTAATCCTAAAACTTTTATTTATTGGAAGACTTGAATATTGTACAGCTCGTATGAAATAAACAGAATGTCATGCAAGGATATCGTATTTACCTATTTGTTAGTTTCAAAATCCTTTTAGATTTAATCTGACGATAAATTCTGCATCGCCTTGACTGGTATATTGACTTGCAAAATAAAGCTGATTGAGTTCCTATTATGCCATTTAAAATATTTTGTTAGAGTAGATTGAGTGCCATAATGGACAGACTAATTCATTGTAGTTTCTAAATATGCAACAAAATACTACTAAACAAAAAAAATGTTGCTAATTCAAATTGAGGATTGTAGATCTTTTTATGTATTGTGTTATTTAGTAGTTCTTCAATTTGGGCAAGTTTAGGTAAGTGGTTAACTAAGCATATTGAAGATGGAGAAATTGTAGCTACATTAAGGTGGATTTTTTTTTAATGATTTTGACAGTTAAAAGTAAATTACAAGCATGATGAATTGTATTTCTTATATCAGAATACAATCACAACACGATTTAAACTGATCAAAAGCATATATGCATAAGAACAACAAAATTAACTCAGCATAGACTAATGATGATAGAGTTTAATTTTGTTTCAAATGGTAATGAACTGAGCATAATGTGATTGAAACATGTATTCAAAAGGACAATTAGTCATATGCTGACAAGCTTAAAAAACATAAAGTATCACTTTATGATTTACATATTCGAGAGCATGTTAACAAAATATGAGTTCATCTCATCAAAGACCATTCAAAATGTGAGATGCATTTGTTTGTTTCAAATGTTAATCAAAATATGAATGTAGCTTTTCAAAGATTCAATAATTACAGAAACAGAGGATCTACCCAAGCAACCCATCCAAGCTCATTATCACTCCATTTAAATACTCTACCTCCCAATGTGAAAATAACCATTGGATCAGTTAATTATTCAGCACTTGGTATTGATAAAGGTGCTAATTTGATACTATGTATGGTTGTTACAACACTACAAGATGTAAAGAGGTTTACTGTTGTTTGGTTGGGTAATTTATATTCGTAGTGCTGAATTATCTTTCTGAAGTTGCTCTTTAACTTGTTGCTCTCTTGCAACATCCTTTCAATGACATTGTTAATGTGCTCTGTTTCTTTCAATCTTCTATCCATTTTTGAAATTTGATTGTGTTAGTGTGGTTGTTTTTTGTTGGAATGATAGAATGAAAATGCATTACTAAAAAATGTGAACATAAAATAATAAGACAACTTATCTTTAAGTAGATCATTTTTTTTTGTAAATTGTAACGAATTTACTATTGACTGATTATAAAAACTTGTAATAATTAGTTGAAGACTTTAAGTTATGTAAATCGACTAATGAGGCAACTTTGACATGGCATAAATTAGACGCATTTTAACAAAAGGCTGAGTAAGGTGTTGATGTTGGCAGCATGGGCAATGGAGGGTGGATAATAAGAATTTCATGGCTGCAATAAATACTTTTTGTTGGGAACAATACAACCTACAAAAGAAATAATTGTCAAAAAAGCATTCCATGAAATTTTCTTTTAGTACATCATGCTGCATACAGCATACTGCAATAGAGCATAGCCATCAATGACATTACAGTGTTATTGGTAAGACAATTAGATCTCTAAAATGTAAAAAAAACTTACACCCTAGAAGAAAACTGTTCAGTTTTTTGTTACACTCTCTTGGTTTTTGCTCTTTCATAATCTTGTTAATGATTACTGTCTTTGTGGATATATAAATTTCAGAATGGATTTCCATATATGTATACATGTATATATATACATGTTCTTATATCTATAAGTACTATGAACATGTTTAATAATTTTAATATGAATAGATGTACACACATATATATAAACATTTGTGTAGATTTATGTATATTGTTTGTGGTAGGCAATGCTTTCACTCTGTAAGACAAGTGCTTAGTTTGACTTATTTTAGGATCTGTCCATATATACATATATATCCATGTGTATATATAGGTATACATGTGTATATAGATGTACATACATGTATAAGCAACAGTAACTATTTTAAGAAAATCTGATATATATACATCTATATCTATATATATACATGGATATATATTTAAGTATGGCCATGAATTCTTTCACTCTGCAAGGTAAGTATTCACTTTTACAGTTTAAAGGGTTTGTGAAATGAATACAACTGAAAAATTAAAAAAAACTTCCACTCTACAAGGGAACTGTACACTTTCTTGGTAGTCTGTCTTGGTTATTGGTCTTTTGTAATCTTGTTAATGAGAACTGACTTTGTGGTAGATAAATTTCAAAATGGATTTACATATATCTATATATGTATATATATACATGTATTTATATCTATAAGTACTGTGAAGACTTGTAATAAATCTAATATAAATACATGTACATATATATATATATATAGACTACACATTGTTGTTGGTCGTTAATGCTTTCACTCTGCAAGATAATTGCTTACTTTAGCACTAACTGTTTTAAGGAAATCTAATATATATACATGTATATCTATATATATACACATGTATATATATTTAAATATGAATGGTTTGCACAACAACAAAATAAAATACTTTTTATGGTTTGTAGCGGCCATAAATAACGTCGACATTCGTGCGTTCGGTCGGGGAGGAAAACATTAAAGACAACATCACTTCAAAAAATGAGCGCATGGACTGATGCCACCCCTAGCGGAGAACTCACGACACAAAAAGAAACCCAACGCACAAGTCACCATGATGGGAAGAATTACAGGGACAAACATTCTGATTGTTGCTGGAATATCTTACACATTCGTGGTGGAATTCTCCCAGTGAAAAGGATACAAATCTTGGGGAAATTATAATTAGTAAATGGGAGAAGGTATCTACCTTATATAATAAGCTGGTCACAAAATTAGAATTGTACACATCAATGCCATTATTCTAATGTTGTAAATCTGGATCATTTTTTAGTGGTTATTTACCTTGCAGATTAAAAGCCTTCATGTGCACAAAGTCAATTATCACTTTTGCGTCAGTCCGTGCACACATTTCTTGAAGCAATGTTGTATTTAATGTTTTCCTGCCCAACCGTGCGCATGAATGTCAACGTTGTTTATGGCTATTGGTTAACCGTAAAATGTATCTAGTAATGTTACATATAGTCATCATTTCAGGTTTTTCACCCACTATGAAAATATTTTGCTCTGCAAATTTTTGCGTAACATTGGATGTAGTCGTCAAGTTAGGTTTTATTCTGTCTGTGACTATTTTGTTGGGCTTGTTTCTGAGCTTCTCACCGTGAATGGTTTTACTCTGCAAGGTAAGTGTTTATTTTAAAGTTTTTTTAATTTGTAATGCATTGTTTTATAGTGTGCTTATTTTTTCTCGTGGTGTGCTTGCAGGGTTCTTACTTTATTTATGTTGTTTAACTGTTTGTGGACGTGACTACTTTCACTCTACAAGGCAAATGTTTATTTTAAAGTTTGTTCCATTTGTAATGCATTTTTTTATAGTGTGCTTATGTTTTTCCATGGTGTGCTTGTAGGGTTCTTACTTTGTTATGACCGCTTCAAACTCTAAAATGTAATTTGTTTTGTTGTTGTTGTAAGTATTTTGCTCTGTAAATTTTCTTGTAACATTGGATTTAGTTGTCGAGTTAGGTTTTCTTCTGGCTGTGACTATTTGGTTGATGTGGTTTCTAAGCTTCTCACTGTGAATGGGTTTAGTCTGCAATTTAAGTGTTTATTTTAAAGTTTGTTTTATTCATAATGCATTTTTTTTAGTGTGCTTATGTTTTTCCATGATGTGCTTGCAGGGTTCTTACTTTGTTTATGTTATTTAACTATTTGTGGATGTCACTACTTCCAGAAAGGTAAGTGTTTACTAATGTTTCTATTGCATTGTTGTTAATTTACAACGTTATTTATGTGATTAGTGCTCTCTGCACATGAAGACTTTTATTTTGTAAGATAAATAGACTTTTATCTATAAATCCTACAGACTTTAGAAAATAGAGATTTGATAAAACTATATATATATATGTGTGTGTGTGTGTGTGTGTACATGCATATATAGATGCGTACATGTGTGTATATATAGATGTATACAAGCATATATATATATATATATATATATATATATATATATATATATATATATATATATATATATATATATATATATATATATATATATATATATATATATTGGCACTCTAAAAATTTCTTTACACAAATATGACACGAATTTTGTAAACAATGACAAATTCTTAACACCAAAATAACACGAATCTTATAAACAATGACAAATGTTGAGCATCGTAACATCTAACTAACAGATATAAAATTTTGTAAGAACATAAAATAAATGTTCAGGGCTAACATATATTTATGTACAATAATTAATGAATGAATTTTGGATTTGATTAGTTGCGTAGCTTTGGAAAGGATCTTACCTTCCACAAATTAAATTTTAATAGATAACCACTTTGTTGAAGAAATCAGAGCCCAAAAATGCAACACCACTAAGAACCTACCACCAACAGCGATGAAAACATTAAACATGCAAAACCTATAAATGAAGCATACTTGCAAAAGAAGGAATTAAGAAGTTTGTACTTGCCTTGCAGAGCAAAAGGATTCACAACCACAAAGAATAAAACAACAACAATACCCCTGCAAATTAACAGGATTAGAAAAGAGCAATAATTGAGAAAGACCCACAAATAAAAAACACAGACCAATAAATTAGAAACCCCAAAAAGGACACTTGCCTTGCAGACTGAAAGGATTCAGACCGAGGAAAAAATCTAACCAAGGTTCTCTACAATAAGCAACAGAGACTGAGAAATTAGAAGCCAAAAAAGAACATTTGCCTTGCAGAGTGAAAGTATTGATGTCCAAAATCTTTACAAACAAGATAAATTGTAAAAATAAACACTTACCTTGCAGACTAAAAGAATCGACAAACACACTTTCCAAAGCAAGTTTATGTAGAGATTCTTACAACGTAATCACATAAAGAACATTCTGATATTTTCATTGAACCACAACTGTGATTAACAATTCAAACATCTAAAACAAAACAACGTTCTGTAAAGTCAAACTAAATGTTACTTTTTAAATATGGTTGCAGAAAAGGGAAAATTAGACCTTTCCAAAGCCATACTTTGCCAAAAGACAATCTATAAACATGACTAGCAGATTGTTCCAAGCAACAATGCTTTCACAATAAAACCAAGTTTCCAAAGTCATACTCTACCAATAGACAATCTATAAACATAAGTTACCGATTGTTCCAGGCAAAAATAATTTCACAAGCAGTGCCATATTCTGTCAATAGACAATCAATAAACATAACTAACAGATTGTTCCAGACAAGAATGATTACACAGGCAGTAGTCCTCAAATCAGAAAAAAAAAAATTCAAGGAAGTTGGTGCATTTGATGCCACTAAACTTCAAGGATAAATGCAAGTAAATTTGGAAAATATCAAATAAATGCAATAAATTGTCCAGGAAACAATGCTTTCACAGGCAAACCAAACCAGCCATAACTATGAAGACAAAAAAACCAAACAACGGGGATTCAACTCAAACAATAAAATTTGATCAAGCAAAGCAAAGTGTTACCATACCACACAGAAATGAAATCTTGTCACCACACAATTCAATAGTTTTCGATTCCTAAATAAAACCCAAAATCAAGGACAGAGACAAATATCAAAGCTGGGACTTTCGTTTTTACATGAAGCAAAATCGATCAAAAAATGCAAAGGTGGAATAAAATATAATCGAATGTAAACTACTGATTTTACCAGTCAAATATTCAAGCATGGTGTTTTGTGTTGAAAACACTGTCGACTGCAATTCAAAAAAAATTGATTTCAAAATAGAACCTAAATTATATTTTGCATTTTCAAAATACTACCTGAAACTTATTCCTTGTTTTAAATTAGTGTTAGCTTCAATTCAATTAAAAACCCCAAACTACCCATGTTTGTCAATAGCTTAATCAAGCGAATAAATGATATTTGATAAAATAATGCAAAGTTTAAAAAATACAGAGAAATGCAAATTTCGCATCACACAATTCAACAGTTTTGATTGCCCAAACAAATCCGCTAAACCAATGATAGAAACGGATATCGAAGCTATGGTTCAACAATTCAGAATGACAATTCAACAGTTTTTGGTTTTTCAAATAAACACCCAAAACCCTAGCCCAATGATAGAGGCAAAAATTGAAGTTGGGCTTTCTGTCTTTTAGATCAACAAAAAACTGATAAATAAATGCTGAGTTTGATCAAAATATTAATAAATGCAATCTAGCTACCCAATCAGTGAAAAAGACGAGTTGGGTTTAAATACAAATTTCGCATCACACAATTCAACAATTTTGATTTTCCAAACAAATCCACTAAACCAATGATAGAAACGACTATCAAAGCTATGGTTCAACAGTTCAGAATGATAATTCAACATTTTTTGGTTTTTCAAATAAACACCCAAAACCCTAACCCAATGATAGAGGGGAAAATCAAAGTTGGGCTTTCTATCTTTTAGATCAACGAAAACTGATAAATAAATGCAAAGTTTCATCAAAATATTAACAAATGCAATCTAGCTACCCAATCAGTGAAAAAGACGAGCTGGGTTTTCGGTTTTCAATTTTTTGTGAAATACAATTTAACCTAACCTGTGAAATATACAAGTTGGCAACCAGAGCTAGGCTTTTAGTCTTTTACATCAATGAACTATGATAAAAAAAATGCTAAGTTTGATCAAAGTATTAATAAATGTAATCTAGCCACCCAACCAGTGAAATATGTGAACTGGACTTTTGGTGTTTAATTTTTTGTTGAATACAATTTAACCTAACCTGTGAAATATGTGAGCTAGATTTCTGGTGTTTAAATCACTTTTCAATGCAATTTAAGAAATATCGTATTCGAAATAGAACCTTAAACTATTAATGCTGATTAAAACTCAAATCAATAAATATCTGCAAATTGCAAAACCCAACTAAAACCCTTTAAACCTACAACATAATGCACACAAACTAAAAGTGTTTGGTAAACCATTTCTTAAAACCCAACTCAATATTAATCTACAAACTAGAAAACGCAACTCAATAAATTTTCCCAAACAACCTTTTTCTTATGTTAAAACCCTTTTAACCCACAATAAAATGCGCAAAACGCTAATACCTGTCAAAGTGAACAGGTGCCTTGCAGACTGAAAGTAGTCACGTCCACAAACAGTTAAACAACATAAACAAAGTAAGAACCCTGCAAGCATACCATGGGAAAAAATAAGCACACTATAAAACAATGCATTACAAATTAAAAAAACTTTAAAATAAACACTTACCTTACAAAGTAAAACCATTCACGGCGAGAAGCTCATAAACAAGCCCAACAAAATAGTCACAGCCAGAAGAAAACCTAACAGTCACTGAAAGTAGTCACGTCCACAAACAATTAAACAACATAAACAAAGTAAGAGCCTTGCAAGCACACCATGGGAAAAAATAAGCACACTATAAAGCAATGCATTACAAATCAATAAAACTTTAAAATAAACACTTACCTTGCAAAGTAAAGCCATTCACGACGAGAAGCTCAGAAACAAGCCCAACAAAACAGTCACAGCCAGAAGAAAACCTAACGGTCACTAAAAGTAGTCACGTCCACAAATAGTTAAACAACATAAACAAAGTAAGAACCCTACAAGCACACCATGGGAAAAAACAAGCACACTGTAAAACAATGCATTACAAATTAAAAAAACTTTAAAATAAATAGTTACCTTGCAAAGTAAAACCATTCACGGCGAGAAGCTCAGAAACAAGGCCAACAAAACAGTCACTGAAAGTAGTCACGTCCACAAACAGTTAAACAACATAAACAAAGTAAGAACCCTGCAAGCACACCACGGGAAAAAACAGGCACACTGTAAAACAATGCATACAAATTAAAAAAACTTTAAAATAAATAGTTACCTTGCAAAGTAAAACCATTCATGGCGAGAAGCTTAGAAACAAGGCCAACAAAACAGTCACAACCAGAAGAAAACCTAACTCGATGACTACAGACAACATTACGCAAAAAAATTGCAGAGCAAAATATTTTTGAGAACAACAAAACAAATTACATTTTAGGGTTCCAAGCGGCCATAAAGAACGCCGACATTTGTGCACACTGTCGAGAACAAAAACATTAAAGACAACGTTGCTTTGAAAAAAGAGCACATGCACAGACGCCACCACAAGCAGACAACTGATGATGAAAAATGAACCCGAATGGACACGTCACCACGCGGGGGAAAACGCCGGCGACAAACATTCCAGCGGTCGCCGGAATGTCTTGCACTTTGGCGGCGGGATTCTCCCACTAAAAGCATATCGACTTAATAACACTCACAATTATGATTCTATAAAGAGTCGTGCATCTGATAATTATAGTTCTCTACAAGGGGACAATACACCTAATCAATCTATTTTGCTAATCATTACATCCCTCCCAATTCAATACACTATTACTCAAATAAGAATAGGAAATGATATCAAATACCTTAAAGAACTATTGGATCACATGTTTAGGAATCTAGCATTAGCTGGACTTTTACTTGATTTACTTGAAGTATAAGGGGAAGGAGATTCGAATGCCCATTGTAAACCCTGTGTTATAGCTATTTAGGAACTTTTTCTTTAGGATGTACTCATGAAAATAATTATTAAAATGGTTGAAGGGATAGTTTTCGATAAGTATTGTAGGTTGTCTAGGAATCCATTCATTCCTTTTAGCAACTCAAGTGCATTCATAAAAGCTCTTGACATGAATAAGTTGATTAAGGCAAGCATATGAGAATTCTTATACATAAAATAAAGACCCAAACAAATTTGGTACTCATTTTATTATCAAATGTAAACAAGGTCTATACTCCTTTACCAACACATGGACAACAAGGAGCTATGTGACTTATTTCTGCATTCCTCAAACAAAGATATCTAAGAAGAGTTTCAAAATTTTGCTTGCAAAATCTATAAGAATTTTTGGGACAACACTTTAAAATATGACTAGGCCCTACCATTAACAATGGAAAAAAGTTTCCAGTTCAAATGGAAAATTCATCACCCATGTGTAGTACAATAACAATAATAATAGAAATTATGTATCATTTTTCTTTTTAAATAATCAAGGTCTAACTTTAGATGGGGTTATATGCGACTTGAGTGGTAAAATGATCCTAGCCTACGTGGCTAACCTTGGAGTTCAAACCTCAAGCTTTGTGGAGGTAGCTATGGTCTATCATGAAATTCAGATTGTGAAGGACAAAGTATTCAATAGAATCATTATTGAAGATGATTCTAACAACACCATAATGATGCTTAAAAAGAAAGCTACGCCAAATTGGAAATCAAGACGCCTCATTTCCAAATGTTTTAATCTTCTCCCTATGTTAGGCCACATCAGAATTAATCACACTCAAGGGGAAGGAAATATGTCAGCGAACAAGCTGGCTAATCTTAGCATATTTTACAATCACATTAAAATATGGGCAGATTTACACAAAGTTCCTATTGATATTTGTGCCACTATCCTAGCTAACATAGGTCCTAATGATGCAAAATAATCCCAAATTGCCTTTTTACTCCATGTCATAGCCACCTTATCTAGCAATCATTTATTGTTTTGGTGGTGGGCCTTTAATACTAGCGTTACTTACACCTCCCCCAATACTAACCCGTTCTTTCCCTTTCTTACTTTTTCGAATTCCCCCTCTAGTTTTAGCCTTTGGTTTCTCTGTGAAAAATGTAGCTATGGGTGGTGACCTAATCCATACTGAACTGCACAGTTGTTATGACTTCAAGAATAATGAAAAGTTGTGGATAAAGGTGGTGAAGGGTAATCTCATGGACTATGTGGAGGGGATGAAGGTTTTTGGCCCTACCCTCTCAAAGAAATTTGCCAAGTCATGGGAGAAAGGTGAAGTCAAAATTGGGGACGTAGTCTTTATGGTTTCTGTAGAGACCATTGTTGTTGTTGTTGGTCTATCCTTGGATGGTGTGACCTTCCTCAAAAATCCCAAGGGAACTTATAAGGATGATTTTAAGAGATTTTTCAAATCTATTGAAGGTGTCTCAAGGCTTGAAAGTGGCTACAACAAAGAGGATCTCTTGAGGATTCGAAAAGATGAGACAATTATTCTCATGAAGTATTTCATGTTGGATGGGAGGTTCAAATGCTTTCACGCCCAACTATTTTCTATGTTGAACCATCTTAGGTATGGTGTTAAAATGAATTTCTCATTCTAGGTTTGCTTCTCCTTCTCCCATTCGATTGTTTTGGCTAGAGCCAAGAATACTCTCCCTCTTCACCAAGGTTTAATTCTGAGACTTTATAAGTTTCATTTGGTGGGACCCCTTTGACCTCCCCAGGCCCCATATCTAATTCCGACCTGATGGTGGAGTTTTATGGAACCCTTTTTGCTAATATTGACCCTAATATGGCCCCCTCGTCTAAGATTAAACAAATTTGGCCCTACCTAATTCAAACCTCTTCGTGTGGCCAAGCAAAAAAATTTGCCTACTCCCCCTTCTAAGGAAATTGATTTAGTAGACTCTAAAGAGGAAGAGGATTTTGAGGAAATGATTCTTCCTCATCCATAGGTTCAAATTAGTCTCCAACTAATTCTACAAAGATATCCCAATTCACACCTCGTTTAGGTCCCCCTTCACTGGTCCCTTGTGATTCTACCCTTAAGCTTGATTCCCCTGCTCTGGCAGATAAAGTTGATGGTTTGGGTGAGGTCGTTAAAATATGAGATGATGTCATTGGATAGCTCCTTCCCAACTAAATGTAGCCAATAAAAATATCAACAAGTTGGAAGCGATGGCTAAGGCGAAGGCTCATGGAGATAGTTGGGCTATGAAAGAAAAAAGATGAGAAGATTTGGATGTCTACCAATGACATGATAGAGAAAATAGAAATTTGAGAGGCAACGGAGGAGAAAATCAAAGAGATCAATGCAAAGATCAATCTGAGGGATGAGAGGAAGGACATTGAAGATTTGAAGGAACTATGAGGCCTTGAACTGAAAGTCAAGGAGATGACTACCCTAAGCAAATAAATGGAAATGAAGTGCTTTGCCTCTATGCATGCCATTCAGGAGGAGATTGAAAGGAGGAAGGTGAAGAGGAAGCAACATCTATAATCTTCTACAATTGCATCTAACCCCATCACCTTCACTATTAAGGTTACTTTGGATTCTATTGCTATGTCCTTTGGGAAGGACTCCAACAAAAATTTGTCCTTTGCTGATAAAGTTAAAAGTGTTATGTTATGAATGGCAAGATGATAGTACCCCCCACTTAGTAGACCATTCCTTTGTGTCTGTGGTGGGTAGTTGGTTGTATGGTTTTTTATTGTCTATCTGTGTTGTGGTTCTATTTTTGTTATCTACCAATTTTTTTTTGTGTATTTTGGGTTTATTTTTTTGCTAGGTGTGCACCCGTCATGCGCTCTAGGTAGTTGTTGTTTAGTGGTTATGTAAAAGGTTCAAGCCTATCCCACTTTAATCAATCAAAATTATAGATGTGGTCTTGGATTCCCTTCAAAACAAGAAGAACAATGACATTTATAAGTCACAAGAACAATGAGAAATATGTAACATCAAAAATTAGAATGGATGTAACACAATTACAATTTGCCCAATATAATTTTAAACTAAAATGTAATGTGTAAACTATTAATTATATCCAAAATATAGGTTATAATCAAGACAATTCTTGGCCATGGTATTCCTAATTCCTATAATAATAAAAAATAATCAACTCAACTCAAACCACAAGCATCAAAGGTATGGTCTTCAAAAATATTGCATGTTTCTTAAGATTATGGGTCTTAATACAATCACTTACAAGGAATACAACAAATTTACTTGGTGATTACTTGAGAGCCACAAATAATTGTTCATTTCCCCTTCATCCTAAAGATAACAAATCCCATGCTAATAAAAGGTTGATTGGTCCCTATAATGAAATTTTATATCTTTAAAAAAAATCTACACATTTTGAATGAAGCTTGCCAAAAGTACTTGAAAAGGATACAATATATGCAAGTGATTGACTAAATTCAATATAACAACACATGCTACCTATTGACAATTTCACTAAGAGGAAGTTAATTAATGGCCTACATTAGTTCCCAACTATTTTTAAAATTATCTATTAAAGAAAGATCATACCATTTATCAATTAGACAATAAGTGAGGCCACAATATAATTCAAAACTTAAAGAAACTTTAGGAGGGATATCCTTGTATTTTCCTATCCATAAGATCAAGATGAGTTGGCACATAATAAATTGTACATGAGATCCCTAAAAGTTTGTCAAGGGTGCCAATAAGAGTTAATCACAACCATTGATCAACATCAAGTAGGGTCCATAGCAAAGAAAAAGGAGTAGTGATTGTAGATCTAATATTCTATCAAGATTAGATAGCTAGTGAGAATTCATAGGATCCAAAAGGAAATTGAACGTGCTAAACTTTTAATGTATGAAGTGGAGAAAGAAAATATGTAAATCATCAAATAACCCACTTAGACTACATTCTAGAGTTCATTCAACCACATACACTTTAATGGATAAATCTATATCAAGAAAAATATTGTCCATAACATGTCAAGCTATAAGGAAAGGACTTCATGAGTTTAAGGTAGTTATTCTCATTTTAAGTATAAAGAAGATAACTTTCATTCTTCTATATAAGAGCATGCCACCAAGAGATAGATGAGAATTTGATTTACAAAATTCATGTTATTAGAATCTGATGCTCTGCAAAAAGGATTAGAATAATGATGGAAACACAACAACACAAGAAACAAGTTTAAATGTTAGTGTTAGCAACAAAAGACTAGCCTAAAGAAGCATATCAAGAGTGATATTAAACATGAAATGGAAAGCATGAAAATATAAAAGAGATAAACTACACTCCAAATACTAACCAAGATGCTCATAGCTACTCCTCCCTTGTTCCTCTCCTCTCCAAGTTCCACATGAGTGTAGCTCTCAGCTTTGCACTGCTATGGAAGTCTTATGGAGACTCAAGATTGAAG
Source organism: Cryptomeria japonica (assembly GCF_030272615.1). Classification (NCBI taxonomy): domain Eukaryota; kingdom Viridiplantae; phylum Streptophyta; class Pinopsida; order Cupressales; family Cupressaceae; genus Cryptomeria; species Cryptomeria japonica. Next base: position 722,337,164 of record NC_081409.1, read on the forward strand.
ATGATTATGAAAATATGCAAATGCAAGCTAGCTAGGAATGAGAGAAAATGAGTTAATTAAGCTATTTATCAATTTTTAACCAAAAGACAATGTAGATTATGATTTTACTCTAAAATGCTCTCTCAACCTCACTATAACTTAGATGCATACAAGACTTCTAGATTATGGCTAGATGATCTTAGATGCTTGAGGATTTTGAAAATGAGGAACGTGAGCTCTATTTATAGGAAAAATAGAGAAATGGATGGTTGAGATTGAGTAATCTCAACAAGGGCCAAGATTGATGGGTTTATGATCTATGTGAGGGTTTTCAATCCAATCCTAGGATGACAAATATCATCATGAGATAGGTTGAGAGGAGAGGGAAGAAGCATTAAATGCTTGACATGACTTGAAGGTTAACTTGGGAGGTAAGGTTAATGTTGAGTTGAATGAATAAAACCATTATCCAATAAATAATGCCTTTATCCAAAAGATAAACTCTTGTGCAAGAGTTAGTGAGGATAACCATGGTCAAAGCAATAAATGCTTGAAGAGAACCATGAGTCAAATGGAGGTTGAGTTAGAGGGAAAGTCTCTAACCATGTGGGTGAGTTGAGTTAACCATAAATGGTTATGTAAGAGCCATAAATGGTCATGTAAGAGTCATTAGTGGTTTGGAAGAGTTTGGGGGTTAGATTGTTGAACACATAAAGCATTGAATTATTTTTAAAGACTTTGAGGCTTTGAGAAGTGACTTCAAGTTGCTTAGGAATGTGACAATATTTAGGAGTGGTTAGAAGAATTTAGAAAGGGATTAGAAGAGTCTAGAAGGGGATTTAGGATTGCAAGTGGGTTTGGTGGGTGAGGGAAAATAGGATTTTATTTAAAATAAAATAAATTTGTTTCAATTGTGGTTGCAACTTGCATTTGTAGGAGAATGCAAGTGGGGGGTAGTTTAGGGATTTAAATAAATATTTTAATCATCTATTTAAAAGAGGAAAGTGGGTTAAAATTAAATAAATATGGTTTATTCATTTAATTGATTTTAGAGTGTGGCTTAATAAATTAATTTAAATAAATTGAATAATTTATTTAATTAATAGGAGAAGGGGTTGAGGATGAATTAATTAAATGTTAATTTAATTAACTGATTATTGATGATTTAAATAATCAAATAAATAGTAAACATCTATTTAATTAAGTGGACAGATTTATGTGACTACATTTGCCCCTCTTTAAGATGGTGCAGTTTATTGCGTCGTTTCAAAGAAATAAAAATAGGTGTGAATAAATATGCCCCATAAATGTTACTTTAGTGGGTGGTATGCCCCCTCGAGAGATGGGTTGAATTTTTTTGAAAAATCGGGTGATCTCTCGAAAAAGAACAAGAAGTGGAGGGGAGGTAGAATAGAAGAAATTAGCAATAATGGTGAGTAAAATGAAGAAATAGCAAGCCAATGAGTACCCTTAGGTCATGCATGAGATACGGTGCAAAGGTAGTATGTGTGTTTGATTGATATTGTACAATTGATCAAGTTTCGTTGAACAATCTAGTGTAATCGGTTTAATTGCCCCAGTCGAGTCAAAGCGTGATAGTTGATGTCAGTTGTTCGCTTGGACAGGATAAAGTCTAAGTAAGTGAATCAAAGTGACCTATTGTGACTTAGACAATTGATGTAATTGTCCAATGAAGTCAAGGTATTTGAAGCAAAGTACTCATTGAGACTTAGACAATTGATGTAATTGTCCATTTTTATTGTGTTTGATTGGTTGATCAATTGATAGTGTTTGCATTGTAGGTTGGTTGTGGTGAATCATAGCAGCCCCGTTGAGACTAGGTCATTGCGATAAATGCCTGTTGTAGTCTAGGATTGCAATGATCGATTGCATGTTGAGACCCGAAGATACTTGATCAAAGTATCTATTGATAGTCTAGGTTGTGCGTGAGTCGGTGTACCTGTGTAGACATAGTAACTTGCTTGATTGGGTGGATGCCCTAGAATGGGAAACCCAACCCCTCCTGTTAGAGATGGATGGTGATGAACATGGCTTGATTGGGTTGATGGGACACAATGAAGGGTTTATGATGATGACCTAGATGGGGAGGGTGAGGGGGGGATTCAGTGTTAGATAGAAGATATGGAGGACCTAGGACCCATTCCTATGTAAGAGGAGCAAAATAGAGTATGTATTGTCATTACTATGTATGAATGATATGCAGCTATTATGAATGTATGGATGGATGGAATGCAACGCAATGCAATATATACAGATGAGATGAAATGAAGTTCCATAGAGTATTCATAGTGCTTTATTTTCATCATTGAGCATGGTAGTATCGTTCTTGGCTGAGATAGTAGGAACCAAGTTGGAGCATTGTACCTATAAGCAAGCATTTTAAGACAAGCATTTATAGACAAGGAAAGTGACCCTCCATTTTGGTTCATGTGCAGATGGTCAAGGTATACATTTTAGTCAGTAATCCATAGTGATCCATGACTATATTTTTGCATATGATCGCGTAGCTTAGTGAACTTCCCACATAGACACCATTGGTACATGCCCCAGAACTTCATTGGAACAATTCGCAGAAAATAATCAAAATGATACTTAGGAACCATCCTGACTACTCTAATCACTTATGGATATCCTGAAGTAGCATAGGAACTTGATATGAATAAATAAATAACTAACAAACCAACCAAGTACTTGATAGCTTAAACATAATTTTCTTGTCAATGAAAATGTTATCATGTCTTTATTTTGGTAAAGAATGATACATCCTTGTTAAGACAATTGTGTGTACCTGTGTTGATTGTGTGGTTGATTTGATAAATGATCATTGTTTGAGTAGCTCAAAATGTCTATTTGGTGTCTGTTGCGATGTGCATGTACAAAGGATTTTACGTGTTGCAAGGTTTTTGATTTTTTTGACATGTTTTGGGATTTTTTCAAGTGTTTTTGAATGTTTTTGGTATTATTTGTTTTTACGAATGTTTTTGGGTATTTTTCTAGCCAATTTTGAATGAAGAACTTAATGAGTCACCAGTAATGTAGAATCCACTTCCATCAATAGATTAAGAGTATTGCCCCCACTTTAGACATCGCTTATGAAAAGCAGGATGCAGGACGCATGAAGTACTAACCCTGATTGCAGATCAATAACAAGCCATGGTTTGAATGATGGATGAATGAATGCAATGCAATGCAATGAATGCGATCACAACAAGTTTGAAAGACAATGGAACCATAACCTTTACGAGTGGCGCCTGTTTGCCTGTAATGAAAATAATTCCTGCCCTCGAGCCATGTCTAGTATATGAGCCATCAAAGTAGAGCTTCCATGGTTGTGCTATTGTGATCATGAAGATCTCTTCATTTGGAAAATTTGAAACAAGAGGATGATTACCTATGAGGGGTGCATCTGCCAACTGATTTGCAATAACTTGCCGCTTGATAGCCTTGCGGTCCATGTACTCAATGTCAAATTCACTCAGAATCATAACCCATTTGGCCAAGCAGCCTGTTAATGCTACCTTGTTGAGTAGGTACTTGAGTGGATTGATTTTAACAATGAGTTGTACCTTGTGTGTCAACATGTAGTGCCTCAGTTTAGTGGCTGCCAAAATAACTTCTAGGCAAGCTCACTCAATAGGTGTGTAATTGAGTTCATAGCCTACCAATGTGTGAGAGATATAGTATAGAACACACTCTTTTCTTTTTGTATTGTGTTGGGCCAACAATACTCCTAACATCGTATTAGTAGCTGAAATATATAGCGATAGAGGTCTACTTGGATCCGATGGGATTAGCAATGGTGTATTCATCAGGTAATCTTTAAGCATTTGGAATGCTTGTTGGCACTTTGTATCCCACTGAAAGCGGATATTCTTGTGTAACAGATGTGTGAAGGGATGACACTTATCATCCAATTGTGCAATGAATATTTGGATTGATTGTAGCTGCCCCTATAGTGTTCTTAATTGACTGATGTTCTTGGGAGGTGGCATGTCCATGATTGCTTTGACTTTCGCCGAATCTACTTCAATGCCCTTGCTTGAGACAATGTATCCTAGGAGCTTCCCGAAGGTCACTCCAAAGACACATTTCTTTGAATTAAGTCGTACATGATATTGCTCTAATTTGTCAAAGATTTTACCCAGTATTGCTTGATGACCTTCTCTTGTTAATGATTTAGCTGGTAAATCATCGACATAATCCTCCATTATAGTGTGCATTAGGTCATAAAAGATGGTTGTCATCATTGTCTGATAGGTTACCCCCGCATTTTTTAGACCAAATGACATCACGTTCCAATAATAGGTTCCCCATGGGCATATGAAAGCAGTTTTATGCTAATCTTCTGGAGCAATCTTGATCTGGTTGTACCCTAAAAAGCCATCCATAAGATAAAGCATGGCATGACCCACTATGAGATTGACAATCATGTCGATGTTTGGTAAGGGGAAGTCATCCTTTGGGCATGCCTTGTTCAAATCTCTGAAGTCAGTATAGATACAAATGCCCCCATTAGGCTTGCCGACAGGTACAATGTTGGAGATCCAATCAGCATAATCGATTGGTCAAATGAAGCCAACATCTAAGAGCTTTTTGAATTCTGCCTTGACAAGCACAACAATCTATGTGTGCATCTTTCTGATCTTTTTCTTTATGGGTTTAGCTCCTTCTGCCACGGTGAGGTGATGCATGACCAAATCAGGATCTAAGCCAGACATGTGTACATAAGACCATGCGAAGTTGATTTGACGCTTCTAGAAGAATTCTACAAAGTTGAGATGTCTCAGGGGTCCCCACATCAAATTCTTGTGTTTCTTCGATTAGGATCGTTGATCTCTCCTAATTTGTACTAGAGGGGAGGATGTCAAACGTTTCATTCGTAGGCACCTCAAAGAGGTTTTCACCATGGGATACGCTCTTTCTTTTTACTTTTTTGGGATCAAATAGCGCCACGGTGTGGTTTTCACTAGAAGATTCATGTTCTATTGTGATTTTTTTGCAGCTGAAAGGTTTGGCATCTGCCCCAAAGTATGTTGCGCTATTAAGTTCAATGGCAAATCCAACTTTGTGATCCCCGCTTGGTATGTGATCCCATATTTCTAAAAAGTCAATGAGTGCCTCATCATTTTGGAAGTGATCAAGACATGGGGGATTTGTCTAGTTCCAGTCAATGAATTTGAGGTGGATGATGGGCATGACCTCATTGATTAAGTTAAGTTCAGAGGATGCGTCAGTGAAGGTTAATATAGATGAGTGAAGTTCGTCAATGGTACTCTCCCTGTTAGGTTTTGGTATCGGATCTGATGTAGGACATGTGGAAGGTGTTGCTTGCTCATGACCCCAAAAGGTTTTAATCCAAGCCTCTCCATAAACTGGGATATCTTTACGAGGTGGCATAGGTGATGTGTCTTCCTTGTCTGAAGTATTTAGATTCATTGTATCAAATTCCCACTCATGCGAGTCAGTCTCTGAAGCACTCTCTAACATCCTATTACTGTACCAATCTGGGGTATCCTTTGTATTGAAGAGTGTATTTGTCACGGGTGTATGCACTTTTATAGGTGGGATTGTTGGCGCTGCTTGTAGGATTATAGGAGTTGTTGATGTTGTTGGTGCCGCTAGTTGGATTATCGGTGTCGTTGAATTTGCTACTAGGAGTATCAGTGTTGTTGGTGCTACTATTGTTTCTGATGGAACTATCAGTGTTGTTGATGCTGCTGATGGAGTTATGGGGTTTGTTGATGGTGTTACTATTGTTGCTACTGATGGTTTTATCAGTCTGGTTGGTGCAGTTGGTGCTACTGCCGCTACTGCTAGAATCATCAGTTTTGTTGATGTTGCTAGTGTGATTGATGCTATTGATTTGATGATTAGTTTTATTGGTATAGTGGGTTTAGTTAGTGTTGCGGATATAATCAAGGAAGGCCTCCTTGGAGTAATTGTTTGATACATAGGGTTGTTGGGCTTACCTTTGAATCTGAGCTTAGGAAGAGACTCCTTGTGAAAACCTAATCCAGTGTTATCTTTGGGTTTCAACTCAGGCTGCAAGGGATCATGTCGTCCTTGTTTGCAATGTCCCAAAGCACTCTAACCATCATAGCCCATTCTTTACATGATAGTGAGGCCTTTGCCATATTTATCAATAGGAAGCATAGCCTGTGGGATTTCTGTGGTGATACGATCTTTGTAGATCCATTCTTCTAGGTCCTCATCTCTGGTTTCCTCTTCTTGACTTTTGCCAGGGATGAACTGCACCAAAGTGCATGCTTTCTTGGTCAATGGTGGTTGAAGAAACTTTTTAGGCTTGCCATAAGTTCTAGGGGAAGTGGGTAATTGCCCAACATAAAAGAGTTGGCTTAGATTATACTCCCCAGGACCTTCCTCTACCATTTTCATTTTCAACTTCTCTTGCTTTGGTATAGGGGTATTTGAGCTGGAAAGAGAGACTGGACTAACATATTATGTGGACATGATAGCTTCTCTGTTGTTAGGAACATTAATCTTTGGCTGATGGTTAATATTGTTATAATAAGCAAATGGATTTGTATTGCCAAGGACTGTGATTTCTACACCGTTATGGGGAAACTTGATACACTGATGATAGGTGGATGGAACGACTTGCATGGCATGTATCCAAGGTCTTCCTAACAAAAGACTATATGGCAGAGGAAGGTCCAAAACTTGACAGATGATATGCTTTATCACTAGGCCTACCCTAATAGGTAATACCACAACTCTTTTGGAAGAATGCTTTGCATCATCATAGGCCTTAATAGTTATCTTTTTGCTGGGGTCCACTGATTTGAGTGCATATCCCAATGTTGTGACCAACTGCAAGGTACATATATTCAGGTTGGCTCCATTGTCAAAAAAGAGTCGCTTGATTCTGTGTTGGTTGACAAATCCTTCAATGTGAAGGGATGTGTTATGTGGTTGTTGGAATGAAGCGTTGTCACTTTCAGAAAAAGTGAGGCATGGTGATGACCTGAGACTGCCAACCATAGCTTGAAATTGATCTGTGTTAAGGTTGGCAGAGACCAATACTTCTTGGAGAGCTTGATCCAAGATTGTTTTGTGTGAAGGGGATACGCGCAAAAGCTCTAATATGGATATGAGTGCGGACATTTTATCCAATTTTTCCACAAGGTTATATTGCTTGGGCAAGGGAGTCATTCCTTGCGGTGCAATGCGAATGGTAATTTTTCTATGACGCGTAACAACATTGCATGTAGGATTTGGATCTTTGATGGTGAGGGTTGCAATTTGTTCGTCAATGTCATAGATGTGATTCATAGTATAATTATAGGCTGCTTGTGTATAATTTGTAGTATCTGTGTTTCACCCAGAGGTGGAAGGACCCCTTTGATTATGTGATGGAAGTGGATTCTTGAACATTAGATGATCATCATTTGATGTTTTAGGGTTGTGTCCTTCGATTTTGATTTCCCCTCAGTCAATGAGATCTTGAACAAGATCTTTCAGTCTATGGTAGTTAATCATTGTATGCCCTTTCCCTTGGTGGAATTCACAATGTTCATTATCTCTCCACCATGGAGGTTTGACCTGAGATTCATAGTTAGATGTCTTTGGTAAGGTCACAAGATTTGAAGAGACCGATTGACACAATATTGTTTTGATGGGTTCCCCTAAGGGTGTGTATGTGCGTTTTGGTTTATAGTTCAATTGCCTTTGTCTTGGTTCTTCTTGTGGCGCATTGTGACCTTGATTTGGCGGATGAGTGATGGTGTTGTTTTTAGGAGGGGGATTTTGCCCCGCAAATATGACCGCAGGTTGTGCAATTTTTACAGTCCTTACATCTATGACCATGTCATTGGTGATGTTCTTGTTCTTGTTCCAGAAATTTGGTTTATCACTATTAAAGCGTGGGCGAGGGCCATCTTTTGGTTCATTGTATATTGTATCCCTTTTTTATAAGGGCCTGTTCACATTTTAATCCTTGGGTGATCATGTCTTCAAAGGACTCTATGCCCTTCATGTCTAAATGGAATTCCATCTCATCGTTCAAGTTGGAAATGAATATTTCCACTAGTTCTTGTTCAGGTAAATGAAGAGAACATCTGCTAGACAGTTGCCTCCACCATTGTAGGAAAGCCGAAAACAACTCCCTTGGCCTTTGTTTTGGTGTTACATAGATTTGCCATGGTAGCATTGCATTCTATGTTATGCAAATAATGTGCGATGAACTTTTGGACTAGTTCCTTGAATGTTCTAATGCCGATTGGCAATCAGGAAAAATAGTACGTGGTTGTTCCCCCCAAACTCTGAGGAAAGAGGTGCATTAGATAGGTGTCTTCATAAGCCACTTCTAGGTAAGCTGAGTGAAATTCTCGGACATAATCTCTAGGGTCTTCTTTTCCCTGATACTTTTCAAACTTAGGTGTTTCAAACTCTCGCAGAAAAGGTGGCATATGTAGGTTCCTATCAAAGGGATAGGGACAAATATCGTTTAGTGAAAACTGGGTACTCTTCACGCCACTATTGATTTGTTGAGCGAGACTCTCGACTTGTTGTCTCAACATATCTATTTCTGTGGGAGGAGGAGGTGGGGGATTTCCTTGATTAAGGTCATATTGAAAGTAATCTCTATCTTTTCCACCATCATTATGGCTATGGTGTTCTGACGTCTGCCGTATCTATGCAGTATCAAAATCAGAGGGTAGTTTAGCACCCTCTTGAGCAAGTCTCAAAAAATGAGCATTTGCGTTGTTTTTAAGGATTTCATCAAAAAGTCAATTGAACCTGGGATTGTGTTGTGCTCTTTATATAGCTTTGGGAGTTGGAGTGCTAGGATATTTATCATTTGTACCTCCTCCAATGGCTTCTTGAAAGTCGTTGAGGTTTTTGTCCTCCTCTTCTTCAATCTTTAGTTGTCTAGTTTTCGATCTGGTGTGAGCCATTTTGTTTTGAAAGTTTTTTGATATTTGGTGAAAGTGATTATGAGTTGGAGATGAAATGTTTTGATGAGAGATAAGTGTTTTTGTGAAGTGTTTAGAAGATGGATCTCTTACACTGAAGGTTGGATGTTACCAAAGTTCTTTGTGAATTCCTCTTTGTGTTATCAACAATGTTGATGTGATAAGGTATAGCAAGGTTTGAGATGTATTACAAACCAAACTACCTAATAATGAGAGGATGCACTCATAGACTAGTTTTAACCTGCGTAGAAAATGCCTCTTAGGGTGAATTATCCTAGATGTAGAGACACTCTTAAAAGTGATGTGTTGTTTTGATTTAAGCAATATCTAAAAAGAACTTAGGACAAGACCTTTTTATGTTTTGAGAGTTGAAATGGATTGATGATGTAGGAATGTGAAAATGGATAGAATATGGACCTTAATAAAAACTTTGTGTCACAAAGGGGACTTCTTCATCCTCTTCTCTTTCAGGGGTTGGTGGTTCTTCTCGAGCTATGTTATATTTAATGCAAATGTTTGGAAAGAAAGCATGGTTGATTTTGCCTCCTTAGTTTTTGTGATAACTCAAGGCTCTATACTAAGTAAAAGCTTTGTTTTTCAAAGGCTCTTTATTGAACTCGTTGGATTTGCCTTGAAGATATAGATGCATATGATGCAAGAAGGCTCTTGTGAGATAAAAAATTGTCTATTGAGATAGAAAAATTTCCTTCTTTTGATAAAATCCTTTGAACTTAATGGTCTTTTCTTCAAGTTGATATGTTGATGAAGATTCCTTTTTCTCAAGGTTTGAATGATGGTCATATAATTTGATATCTTGTTTTCACTTTGTTTGATGTTTGTTTGTTGGTCAAATTTTTTGATGGAAAATTGTGTTGGATGAATACTTGGTTTGAATTTGTTTTGGATTTCTTTGACAAGAAAACAGAGCAAGCACACAAACACAATAACTTTGCCTCAAAAGGCACAAAATAGGTGTGGGTCTAAATCAACTCAATCTTTGAACTTTTTGACCCCTTTTCAAATATTTTTGTATGTTTTTCCAAAAGCCTGAAGTTGGCTCAAATTATTGCTAGTCTAACACAAAACAAAGACACTTCAAACACACTTTATCCCTAAGGTCAAATGACTAGTTGCGATAATTTCAGCCCACATCGTGATATTTTTTCAACTTTGGTACTACATACCTTATGAATCCTGTCGTGGTAGGTAAGGATGTGATATACTAAGTATTGCATGAGCATAATAGATAGATGATCCCTATGATGGGGGAGTCACCACTTTTATCAAGCTATAAGTAGCCTTTCAAAAATCCCGGTTTCTACTCAAGGAAATATGTATGGTGAGTATCTTGGGAGCAAAACCATCTATGCTCTTGCACTGAACTTCTCACAAATATTCTCAATCAATAGAATAGATGGGTTTCTATAATAAAAGGTGTCTAGTAATGTTTGATGTTTTTGGACATAAGTTCATTCTGCAGTGACTCACTTAAGAGCCTTGTAACTTGTGGTGGGGCTCATATGTCCTTTCAGCAAGTTACAGTGTAGAAACAACTATACCCAAGGCTACAACTTTTTCTCTCACCTAATTTCTATAGCGGCTCAAAGGATTTACCATGTGAGGTCATTCCCAAGAGTGGTGTGTCTCTTAGCAGGCCTCTCTTAAAAAGATAAAAATTTGAGTGTTACTAACACTTTTCTCTTGCACCTAGGACCATGAAAGCCAAGGGAGAGGATAGTGTGTGTTAGAAGTAGGACCACTCTACAAACCTTTTTCACAAGTGTGCCAATCACTAAAACACTAGTTCTTTTTAACTGATTTATAGCAATGCGATCTAAAAGCTATTTGGAGATGTTGCTCCAACAAAACATGGTGTTCTTTTTAATTTTTGAAGGCAAAATATTGTGTAATCTATGAAATTGAAATCTTGGTCAACCAAAATGAAACACGTTTTCTTTGAAGTAAAGTAGATTTGGAAATAAAACTTTGACAAATTGGGGTTTTTTTTTTAACTTGCAAAATGACAATTGATTGTGATTTTTAGCTTGGTGCAAGAAATGAAAGTTTGTTTGTCTTGTTTTAAACCCAAAAAATGAAAATGGTTCCTAACTTGCAAGAAAAATAAATTTGTTGGGTTTGAGTTTGTGGTTCTTTTTACTTTGTCAAGTGAAGTTCTTTTTAAAAGCCCAAACTAAAATTCAATTCATTTTAGGACCCAAAATAAAATGAAGTTAATTTTTAAGCCAAAAGATAAAGTGAATTCATTTTATCCCAACTTTAAAGACAAAGGTAGTAAAAAAGAAAACAACTTCCTAATCTAACTCTTCAAAATCCTGCAATGGAGTTAGTTAAAAACCTGCATAAGAACCAAATAGTTAGTAAAAACAGAATTTTTGGTGGGCTTCTACAAGCCTAAATGATTTTGATTTTTCGGTTACAATAAATTTTTTACAACTCTCTATTACAATAGCGCTACTATGTGTGAAAACAAATGTGCTATTTAACACAAAACCGCTATATGACATACAAAAAAGCTAAAATAAAGACAACTATGCTAAACTATAGACAAAGGCGCTAAAAGACTTTGTGGAACAGAATAAAATTTTATCAAACAAAGAGCACAAAAGCACTAAAACTAAGTACAATAGCTCTATTTGAAGAACAATAGCGCTATAATAATGACAATATCACTAATTGGAAGACAATAGTGTTATTTTGGTGAACAATAGCGCTAAATCACCAACTTTCAATGGTGCTAAAGCGTGTTCAATAGCGCTAAAGCATGACCTGTTTGTCAATTAAAATAGACAAAAATGTTAGTAGTTATCAAAAATTTGATCAGAAGGTTGCGTGTTCGATTCACGTTGGGTTCACCAAATGATGCTCTATAAAAAGGATAAGAATAATGATGGAAACACAACAACACAAGAAACAAGTTCAAACGTTAGTGTTAGCAACAAAAAACTATCCTAAACAAGCATATCAAGAGAGATATTAAACATGAAATGGAAAGCATGCAAATATAAAAGAGATAAACTACACTCCTCCAAATGCTAACCAAGATGCTCATAGTTGCTCCTCCCTTGTTCCTCTCCTCTCCAAGTTCCACATGAGTGTAGCTCTCAGCTTTGCACTGCTATGGAAGTCTTATGGAGATTCAAGATTGAAGATGCTTATGAAAATATGCAAATGCAAGTTAGCTATGGATGAGAGAAAATGAGTTAATTAAGCTATTTATCAATTTTTAACCAAAAGACAATGTAGATTATGATTTTACTCTAGAATGCTCTCTCAAATTCACTATAACTTAGATGCATATAAGATTTTTGGATTATGGCTAGATGATCTTAGATGCTTGAGGATTTTGAAAATGAGGAATGTGAGCTCTATTTATAGGAAAAATAGAGAAATGGATGGTTGAGATTGAGTAATCTCAACAAGGGCCAAGATTGATGGGTTTATGATCCATGTGAGGTTATTTTCAATCCAATCCTAGGATGACAAATGTCATCATGAGATGGGTTGAGAGGAGAGGGAAGAAGTATTAAATACTTGACATGACTTGAAAGTTAACTTGGGAGATAAGGTTAATATTGGGTTGAATGAATAAAACTATTATCCAATAAATAATGTCTTTATCCAATGGATAAACTCTTGTGCAAGAGTTAGTGAGGATAACCATGGTCAAAGCAATAAACGTTTGAAGAGACCCATGAGTCAAATTGAAGTTGAGTTAGAGGGAAAGTCTCTAATCATGTGGGTGAGTTGAGTTAACCATAAATGGTTATGTAAGAGCCATAAATGGTCACGTAAGAGTCATTAATGGTTTGGAAGACTTTAGGGGTTAACTTGTTGAACACATAAATCATTAAATGCTTTTCAAAGACTTTGAGGCTTTGAGAAGTGACTTCAAGTTGCTTAGGAATGTGATAATATTTAGGAGATGGATTAGGCTAATTAGGAGTGGTTAGAAGAATTTAGAAAGGGATTAGAAGAGTCTAGAAGGGGATTTAGGATTGCAAGTGGGTTTGGTGGGTGAGGGAAAATAGGATTTTATTTAAAATAAAATTTAATTTATTTCAATTGTGGTTACAACTTGCATTTGTAGGGCAATGCAAGTGGGGGTTAGTTTAGGGATTTAAATAAATGTTTTAATTATTTATTTAAAAGAGGAAAGGGGGTTAAAATTAAATAAATATGGTTTATTCATTTAATTGATTTTAGAGTGTGGCTTAATGAATTAATTTAAATAAATTGAATACTTTATTTAATTAATAGGAGAATGGGTTGAGGATGAATTAATTAAATATTAATTTAATTAACTGATTTTTGATGGTTTAAATAATCAAATAAATAGTAAATATTCATTTAATTAAGTGGATAGATTTATGTGACTACAAAATCTTTTTCTTAAAGTTGTTTTTTTAATCTTTTTCATTTGTAATTCATAGCTTAAATTTCTTTTGATTTTCTAAAACATCTTTTATATAGCATGTAATTATGTAAAATTTTGAAGCATAATACAAATTGTTGTAACTTATTTTTTTCTTCATGTGTTATTACTTATGAATAGGCTATTGCTTTTTATATTGATCTGATTATGCTTGATATCTATTATGTATAAAATGTTGTTTTTTTTGGTGAGTTTTCTATGATTAAATTGTGAAATAGTCTATCTATTGTGGTACATTTGCCTTTCTTCCTTTGTATATTTGATTTCAACACTATTTCTCCTTTTTCTTAATAATAATTGGGTATATATAGAATAGGAGGGACCAATCTATTCTTTGGTTTTATTTTTTGAAATATTCTCATATTTGTAAACCTTCCCATACTTCTATGAATTGCAAGTGTAAAATAAATCATAGAAGTTATATTTGATCATATGATTTTATTGGAAAATATTTTTTGGCATGTCTTGTGGGAGCCTAATTTTCAAAAAGATTAATATTTTGGCAAATATATTTATACAACTACCCTCAATATTACTCCCATACTTTTCTTATAAACTTTGTTGAAGAAGAAATCTAGAAGCATGTGAAAAGGAGTCAAACGAGATCTTTTCTTAGGCTAATCCATGACAAAATATTGTCCAATATTTTGTTCTATTTATAAGAAGAAGAGCTAGAATTCAAATTTAGGCTAGGTATAGAAGCCTAATCTATTACAACTTAATATCTTGCATCTAGCCCAAGAACTCCACCTAGATGAATTATGTCAACCACTAGTGCTCATGCTTTTGTTATTTGGAATAATGCTTTTCTTGAGGCTATTTAATTATGGAATCCTATTTTAGCTCCTACCTTAAAATCCTTGCCTTATTATTCTAGAGAAAATTCCATAATTCATATTAGTCATACTTAAGATGTGGCTAGTTTAGGTACAATCAATGATATAACACAAGTGAATGTCACTTAGATTTCTTACAATTTCCTTTAAAGGTAAATCTTTGGACTAGTGCACCGTATATTTCCTTCAAGATAAATTAAAAATTTAGTATATCTCTACAACTTGTTCAAGAAGAGAGATAATATATCCCTATTGGAATAGTTGACTACAATGGAAAGACTACCAATGGAATCTATCATATATTTTAACATCATATTGAAGAAGAATTGGTGTAAGGAACTTGCAAGTGAAATGAAGACAATGCGTAGAGATATATGTAGAAAGGAGAGAAAAAAACATGTTGTATTATTTGTAGCAACAATGAAGGATGTGTTATGGGGTGGCAAAGGGTAACCTGGGTCTGGCTGGTTGTGAGAAAGTGTTGAGGGATGAAAATGGTGGGTTTATTTTGGCGGTGGCACCCCCTTTAGCAAGTTAGATAAATCACCTTGCCGAAGTTGTTGTTGCTTACCATGGTCTGAGCCTGGCCTCTCAATTGAATTACAAAAAAAATTGGCTCAAAGGGGATTCTAATAATATAATCCATTGTCTTAAGGGGTCTCAATGTCCTTCTTGGACTATCCAGAGTTTGATAAGGGATTCTATCAAAATCATTGATTCGTTTGATAGTTGTATCATTTACCATGCTTTTAGGGAGGCCAATTGTGTTTCTAATTATTTTGCTAATGTGAGGGTCCAAAGCAATGCTAAGGAGGATATATTGCCATTGAATGCCTTGGACTTGATGGCATATGACAGGCTATACACTTGTGTAGGGAGTATCGATTAATTATTATGGTGAACTCTTTGCATCATGCCTTTTGTACCGCAATGCCCAGCTCCCATGCTTTTTGGATGTTTTTCTTGCTTGTTGGGATGGATTTTTTATTTTCTTGGTCTCTGGCTGTTGGTGTGTAGTGCAAGGACTCTAAAATAGGGGGTGAAAGGAGCCGTTTGGATCCAACTGACTATGAAGGGGTGAAGAAGAATGCTACTATCTGGTGGATTCTATAGAAAGGGAATGTTACCCCTTACTTGGAAAGGCTACATGGGTATGACCATAAATTATCTAAACTCTTTGTCAAGGGTTGGAAGGAGACTGATGTCTTAGTGTATGGCAAGAAGGTCGACCTCATGAAAGAGCTCATTGCTAAGATTACTGACATGTTGATGGATGAGAAGAAGGTCTGTAAAGACAAAAAACTTCAGAAGAAGTGGTGCAAAAATTCCCCAAAGGTAAAGAAGGGAAGCTTCTAGTTAGGAAGTCAAAGAGTAGTTTTGACATGGGTTCCGTCAAACCTCTTGGGGGTGTTATTCTCAAGGTACTCATGCAATATTTCTCCCTTGATGATGGTTTTACCAATTTTTTTGGGCATCATTTTGTGTTGTTAAATCATTTCAGATATAAGGATAGGATCTTTTTTCCCTTCTATATCTTATCCTCCCTGAATGAGGGCATTAGAGATTTTAAAAACAATCGTAAAAACCCTATTTTGCACAAAAACCTCATTATGCTCATCATGGAATATATCAAATCTCTGTCTACCCCTTCAAATAGTAAGCTTGAGATTTCTAAGGAATTGAACCCCCCTGAAGGATAATGATTCAGAATTTGTTGTTTCAGATGATGATGGGTAAGATACTAAAGAGGACTCTGAGGTTAGGGTGGGAAACAAAGGGGGAAGCTAACTATTGGTAGCAATCAAAAGAGAGGCAAAAAGAAGAAGACCTCCCCTATTTCCTCAGACTCTAAGGAAGAGATTGATTGTCATTCTTCTCCTTTGGGTGATTCTAAGGAGACTCCTATGGACAGAGGTGGTAGATTGCCATTTCCACATCACTTGAATGTCGACTCTCCCCACCTTAATCTGGATAGGGAAGATCATGATGATGTTCTGGGTATCACCAAGGATGCAAAGATGGACGTGCCTTCAAGATGCAGAAAAGGTATTTTCTTGAGATCAATCAAATGAGCATTAAGATTAGGTCTATTCAATCAAGGTTGGATGAGGGTTTGGTGCATGGTAACTCGTGGGTTGATAAAGAAGGTAGAAATGTGGTTGCATCTCTTCAATAGGCTATGAAGGATGTGGCCGATTTGAAATCTAATTATGAAGGGTGTATTGTGGCTCTAGAAACCAAAATGGAGAATATCTATGCCAATCTAGTTAAGCTGGTTAATTTTAGCCACAATGTGATTAAAGTGTTTGGGAGCAATATGAGGATGTTGTTTGAAATTTTTGAAAAGCTACAACAAGATAATCCTCAATTCATCTATCTGGTGGGAAAAAGTAATTGGATTGGTATTGAAGATAGCAAAGGGCCATGTACCTGCACCAGGGGTCATCTCAAGAAGGTTGATGATTAGTCGTTAAAGGACTTATAGGATATTAAGAAACTTGCTCAGGATGCCTCTTAGCGTGAGGTTGAGGTGGTTGAGGCCTTGAAGAACCTTAAGTAACTTTTCTTCTTTTGTCTTTTCTAGTCTTAACTCAAAGCCTTATTGGTTGTTTGTTCTTTGGCTTCATGCTTTTGGTTGGCTTTTGTTTTCTTGTTGTTTTACATATGTTTTGTTGAAGGCATCATTTTGAATATAGGATTTCAAGCCCCTTCAAAACATGTTTGACCCTTTCATCAAAAACAATGAAGGATTTGTTAGTAATGATTTCTTCTAGTGTGCACCTATACTCATTTTTATTCACATGGTTAAAGTATTTGTTAGGGAATGGAATTCTCTTAAAGTTTTCTTTATAGTGGTATTCACTATGTTATGGAGCTCTCATTGTAGCTACATTCTACTATGAGATAGATGGCCTTTCATAGAGAAATCATAATATCGAGATTGAGGAAGGCTTTTTTATTTTAGGAGCATGAGAGATAATTATGGAGGTCCTAGGGAATTATTTCTTTGAGGGGACCACCAAGAAATAGCTAAACTCCAAATTTGTTCTATGTTGAAAATCTACTAGAGTGACTTATAAAACATATGTATCAAATATACTACTATCTAATACTATGAACTACAATAAAATGAAGATTCTTAATAAATGCCATACATTTACCCTAATCCTCTTGAAAATTAAAGTAATCAATTAAAGTTAAATTCAATTTGATATCTATGTCAAGAACAACACCACCACAACTTAACCATCACACTATGACAATGTCGACATAATCTTCAATAATTTTATTTATTAAAAAAATATTTTATTTTAAAATTATTTGTATACTTTTCTATTAAATAATTATTTTCATTTAATTTAGAACTAATTTAAAAATATTTTATTTTTATTTATTAAGTTTTACTTTTACATATAATGTCTTGTCATCACTATAGAACACCACTTGATACAACCAATTTTTTTTTACATATTTATAAAACAAGTTACTCGACTGAAAAACATAATCTCTCATTTAATTTAAACAGTCCAATTCTTCACAAACACCTTTCCTTAGATGAGCAGTAATGTTGAAAATAATTAAAATTAATTGGCCACTCTGATTAAATACGTCTTCATAGATCTCAAGTGCCACTTCCTGCTCCAATGACAATCATCCATGTCAATCAACAATCCAGAACATCAAAAGTCCAACACAAACCCATGATAGAACATCATCAAAGAGAACGTAGGTCTTTTTGCATGGCCCACTCTCTGTCTTGATCAGTTAATCCAAGCCAACATTGAACAGCTATATATCAAGAAATTTTTAATTAGATTTTGGAAAATTCAATACTCTTCTTCCCATCAAGCTTTCCAGAAAAGACGTGCTGTATATAGTCTGCTTGAATGAATCTTCTATATCGACAGGGATGCAACTCATCTATGAGTTCAGGAGCAGGACCTACTTCTGTTTCCTTATCTGGACCATAAAACATGGCAATGGAGATTCGATCTCTGTCCAGGTTTGTGACCGCCCTGTGCTCAATGCTCTTATATATTCCATTGCTTATCACCTAATTCAAAATGAAAAAACAAAAATTACCTCAAGCATGTCCTACAGATTGTTTTGGCCTAGAGACTGCTAAAATTCATCTTCATTACCTCAAGCATGTCCCCAATATTGATAACCAGGGAACCAGGGATGGGTTGAACAGGAATCCATTCACCATCCTTGCAGATCTGTAGCCCCACTATCTCATCATCCTGCAACAACACTGTCAAACCTGTTCCATCTGAATGAGGGCTTATGCCTAAAACCAGATCTGGTCTTGGGCAGGGTGGGTAGTAATTCAATCTCATTCTCTGTCTCATTTGCCCACACATGTTAAGGAAACAGTCTGGTGTTAGCCCAACATTCTCTGATAAGAGGCGAAGAATTGTATTGCCAAGCTTTTGTACTTCCAGGGCATATTGATCCACAGATTCTCTGCAACCAATAGGCAGTAAAATTAGATAGAAAATGAAAATGATGAAAATCAGATGGCTAGGAACAGGGCAATTATGCCAAGCAATTATCTTGAAATTGACTGAATAAAGCTAACTGAAGAAGTAGATATGCTTTTCATACCTATAGCCATCAGAGACCTAGTACAGGGGAAGAGGGAAAAAGAGTCTTTACATGAGTTCAATCAATGACATTTTATCAACATGAAATCATTCAAATGACTAACCACAATTATTGAGGTACCTAAAATCCTCTGGCTTTGTTGGCCAAAACTCCATTTTTCTATTATCTGGAGGCAGAGTTGTCAAGGCCATCATATCCGCCCAGTCCAGTACTTGGTCATCAGAGATTACAAAGGCCTGGCCATAGCCTTCAATCTCTTGCATTTTGTACTTGATTTTTTCCTCCAAAGGCAGTTGTATGAATTCCCTTACAATTTTCTTCATTCTTTCTGTCAGAGAAAGAGGAATTCCATGATTCACAGCCTGCCATGGAGACATGCATATCATCTTAGGTAAGTAAGCAAATTAGGAGAACAAAGATAATATGGAACCTAATCCCATTACAATTGTTAGTCTAAAACATAATTTATAATCAATTTTGATATGCCCACCTGAAAAAATCCCCATTCCTGGCATGCCATGCCAAGGTTTTCTAATTCCTTTTGCCTGCAGAGATCTGAATCCCCCCAAAACATGTCCATATCAATTATGGGGATGTCCAAATGATGAAGAGGAAAGGCATTTGGGCGCTCTTTCTCTGATCTGATATATCTTTCAGGAAGGCTTTGAAGGTGCTGAGATGCCAATTCTTGAACAACAGGAACTGAAAATCTTTTTGAAGTTCCATCAGAGGGATTAAATACCACAGCTGAATTAAACATTATAGATTTTTCAATCTAAACAAACTATCTACTTGCTTCTACACTGCTGATTTCTAACAATGCACTCTCAGAAATTATATCCAGTGCTGAAGTGGGATAAACTCTACATCTAATCATCCAGCTGTAAAGATGAAGGGATAGCCTCGCTCTAATGAAATTGAGAACGTGGTGTGAAGTCAACTTACGCTGCTGAATTTTTAATTTCATTGAATCGTCCATATGCTTGAACTTGCTGTTGGTGATAATGTATTTTAATTTCTCGATAGTCGTATCAGAATAAACCTTTCAATTTTAGTGTAGGTTATGCCATTTTTTATATATCAGCAATATGATCACTACAACGTTTTTTCTCTCTTTATCATATGTTATGTTTTCTCTGACATCGTTTTGAAAACTAAACATTCAACAACAATAATACAAATTTAAACTATAATTTAGATGTTAAAATATATTATGTTTATCATTGAATAATTATATATTTATGATGCACGGAAAATCCTTCCCTGTCTGCAATTTCAATAAAAAAACACAAAACTACTAACAAATGCAGAGACACTGCTCCATAGATTGCAACAAGAATATATTCAAGCCTGCTAAAAGGCCGACTCCCATACTTATAAATGCAACAAAAGTTCCTTACATAGCTCGATTCATTAACACAAGTTCATATGCAAAACAAATTACAAACGGTACCCTTGGCTCCTCTCCTTCCTTAATAACTACTTTGTTTACACACAAATTAACACAATCTTTATTAAGGTTATGTTTATGTTTGTAGGCAACAACAATATGACAAGAAACGAAATATGTAGAGGTTGCATATAAGAAATGGATTATGTATGTGTGTGCACACTATGTATTTTCATATGTGTATAAATTTAATTATAAAATTTTATTTTACATAAATAAAAATGCATGTAAGTTATACACATATATATCATTAATAATTTAACCATTAAATAAATTTATTATTATATTTTTAGTTAATTTTTTAATTTTATTAAAGTATTAAAGTTATCCACTCTTAAAATTACTCTTGAAATAAATGTTCTTAATTTCACTAGGTTGTTCAATTTATCTTTTCAATTTATAAAAGGCTTTTATGAATAATAATATGGAGGCTCTCACCATTTTGTGTGTCATGGAGAGAGGTTGTATTCTTGGCTGGAAAAAGATTCTTTGTGAACCAAGTGATGATGAATTGTTGGCAGTTAGCTTTCGTTATTAGGTAGATCAATTTGTTACTTTTATACACATTACTAGAGAGTGGGATAGAGTTGTGGACTATTTGACCAAATGGGCTTCTGATTGAGACCAAGGTTGGAATATTGGCAATAGGGGACAATTATCTTTGGGATTGTCTCACATGTTGGAGCAGTCAAGTTTTGAAGACAAGGTTGTGTAATGTTGTGTTTTTTGTTGAGCTGTTGCTCCTTGCTCTATAATTCTCATTGTGTTTAATAAACGTTTACCTCTCTTTTTAGTTAAATTTCACTGCACAATCTACTTTGCTCAATAGTTTGTGAAGGAAGCGGTCCATAAACTTTATTGTTGTGTCTATTTTGCAATGACCATCCTTATTAAATAAAAGAATACTATGCTACTACCGATTGAATTGCTCTTTGTGATCTTTGTGAATTCAATGAACACTTTCTTACCCAACTTTTCAAACTAATCCAAAGTCATGCAAATCAATAAATGGAAGTCAATTCTATTGTGGAGAGTGCACCCACAGTTGAAAATAAACAATGGCAACGACAACGTAACGAGAAACGGAAGTTTAAGGTTGCATATAAGAAATGGATTATATATATATATATATATATATATATATATATATAATAAAACTAATTTTAAAAATAAAAAATTATAAAACATATCTCAATAAAAATTTTATACATTCTTTGATTTCATTCTTTCATTTTAAAATAATTTGTATAAAACATTTCACAAAACAAGTATAATAAAACCAGAAGGACAAAAATAAATTTGTGTGATACTTAACTCTGGCTTACAAAAATTGCAAATTAATGTAAACTCCAGCTTGAGCTTTATTGGCATTTATAAACTAATGTAAACTCCACCTCTAAATTAGTGAAAAGATAAAAATATCTAAATTTTTCCGTCCGCAACATTCTGCCGTCGAAAAACGAAACGGAAATCTCCCGTCGCGTTTCTGGTAACTAGGATGAACACTTTCCTACCCAACTTTTCAAAGTAAACCAGAGTCATGCAAATCAGTAAATGTAAGTCAATTTTGCAGTGGAGAGTGCTCAAAGTTGAAAATAAACAAACTTTATCTATTGATAGTTAGATATGTCAATTGCTCTTCATGATCTTTGTGAATTCAATGAACACTTTCCTACCCAACTTTTCAATGTAAACCAGAGATATATGCAAATCAGTAAATGGAAATCAATTCTACTGTGGAAAATAGGTTTAAAATTGAAAATAAACAACACTTTCTCTACTGATGATTAGATACGTTGGAAATAGATGTACGAGTTGATTCAATGTCAATGTATACTTTAATAATTTAAAAATATTTATTCAACTGGTTGTGCAGTAGTTTCGAGGTAAGTGAAGTGAAAGTTATAAACCTCAAAAAAATATTTACTACTCAACAACAACATGAAACGTTTAGAACCCCTCAAAATGGGCGTCAACCACAGAAAACGTCATTTCCCACTTGGGTGCCTCTACAAAACCCAACTCATCTTTCTCAAGCCTTCCCTCATTGGCTGCCATCCCCCAACACATGATATATACCTCTCCCCATCTAATAATCTGCCTCATTTTAATGATTCAAATTCCCTTTTGTTCAATCTGCAATCATTCCCTAATGTTTCATTCCATCTGTCGTTATTGGATGACATTTACACTTATTAGCTGCCTTCCCTCATACGTTTCTAAAGCCTACCAATAAACCCATAGTTGTTCACAAAACAATCCCAAATAAACCATTATTGAAATTTGAATATGCTCATATGCTCTGACACATATCATACACTAGTCCAATGTTCTAGTTTTGGCACAGGCAGACACAATGTTGGCAATGGTTATGGAATCTAGAGTTATGTCTGCCAATCGCTAAGGCATTCTAGCAAACAATAAGGAGTCCAGGTTTTAATTTCCCATTTTAAATATCTAACAAAAGAACCCCTCCACTCTGCTTTGGTGGATGTCCATGCCTATTTTAATGCTTCCATTTAGCACATGCAGGCAGGATGCATCAATTTAACTAAAAGTGGGTAAAAATTTATTCAAAATAAGAGAAGTACACAACAAGAAGTGTCAACCGTCCAACAAATAAAATAGGACTTTGCAATCCTGTTTTTAGCTATTAATTGATCCAACATGTGAGACATAATTTCTAAAGATAATTGCCTCCTATCCACAACATTCCAACCTTGCATTCAATCAGAAGCCCATTTGGCTAGACAATCTACTATTCCATTCCACTCCCTAGGAATGTGAATAAATGTAACAAATTCCAAAGATCCACACAACCGAAGAATCTATCTAATAACCAAAGCTAAGTTTCAACCGACATCATCTCGTTTCCACTCTTTCAACAAAGTCACCACCACCTTAAGAATTAGACTAAAAAATAATCCTTGTCCAGCCAAGAATACAACAACCCTCTACAACATAGAAAATGGCAAGAGCCTCCATGTAATTATTCATATGAAGAATCTTATAAATAGAAAAAAGAAACTGAACATCTCCAAGACTATCATGTTCTACTCTGCCAATACCAACATGACCGGGATTCCCTTGAGGAGAAGAGCCATCATTTTATTAATCATTTCATATGTAGCATTAAATTTACTATTTACACAATGAAAACATTATTTTTTAAAGTAATCTAAGTTAATTAATTCACAACTTAATCTAGATTAATTAATATCAATTAAGAATGTATAATTAAAATGATACAAAGTTAAATGTGAAGGATGAAGTGTTTATTTGTGGAAATTATAATTAATAAGACATGTGATGTCATGAAGAATTTAGTGTCTAGGTACACCAAACTAGATGTCCTCAATGTGATAATTGCCTTGACCTATACACAAACATGTAAGATTTTGTGGATTGGTCTCATGACAATTAGTCCTGCATAGCACAACTTTGGGTTGTAACCCAACAAGTTCTAATTAAAACACAATAATATCTTGTAGCTCTCCAAGAATAAATGATAGTTGTATTCAATACTAGAAGTCTCATTCCAAACCATAGTTTATGCTACAATGACACATGATTGATGTAAACTCCAAGAACTCCTTATGACACCATATTTTACATCCCCATAATAGAAGATCTTGTTTTTAACTAATAAATTGCACATAAGAAAACCTATCATGTGAAGACTTTCATGTTAGGAAGTGTGTTTCAACGTTGCACAATTCTAAAATGTTGGACTATAAAAATCAATTTTGGCTCCAAAATTAGATAAAGAAGCATTCAAAGGGATTTGAATTGATCTATTGCTTCTAATAGGGCATTCACGAATCAAGTGACCTTCTTTTCTGCAGTAAAAACATGCATCAGGTTTGTTCAAGTAAACAATTGGCTGATCTATTTCAAAACCTAGTCCAAATAATTTAAGATTTTCTCGTAAAGTCTTAGTCAAATCTATTTCTACACAGGCCCTTGGATGCACCTGGAAGCTTTAAAATTTATCAGAATTAAGTTTTCACAAAATAACACGTCCTAATTGGGCCACAATGTCCTTTAAGAATGGCTTGAAAGCTAAGTTGAGATAAGGTGTCTCTACCCACAAGTGATAATGAGAGTGAGAAGGCCCTTCAAGGTGGAAGTTAAAGTGCCAAGCCTGTAAATAACATTTTTTTCTACAAATGATCCAAGTATCATATTGTGAAATAGCCCAGACATAGTTTGACGATTTAAACATACATGAAACATATCCCTTCCCAAGATCTCTTATGAATTCAATCTTCCATCCCTAGTTGTCCCAGTTCATCCGGGCCCATTTATAAAACTCAAATTCAAGAGGAATGCCCTTTAAAAATAATAAGCTAACAATACTATTTTGATGCTCCAAAATGACATCTACAATATAATCAAGGAGTTGCATTTCTAGGGTTTTACCAGTATTAACAGGTGGCTATTCTTTTGGCATCATTTCATCTACTCCATCACTCGTTTCATCTTGATTCTTTTTAGTGTTGATTTGTGCTATGTCTTTTTTAGTAGTTTTGGTGTTATTTTCTTCATCTTTTCCATTTTCCTTTGTAATGGAGGACTCCTTGTCCTACCTGACCACTGATTTTAGATGCATGGTGGCACTAGGGTTTGAATAGGGTTTGTTCTAGAAGTTTTCTTTTTTCTCTGTTCTCTTAACCTTTGGATTTATCTTCAACTCCATGATAATTAAGGGTTGATTGGTCCCTATAATGAAATTTTACTACACCTTAAAAAAAGTTACATATTTTGAATGAAGCCCACCAAAGGTGCTTGAAAAAGGTACAATATAAAGTATAGAGTCTTGCAAGCAATGAATAGATTTAGTTACAGGGGCTTCACTTGGTGAACCTACATTATAACACGTGTGCTCATGGCATACCAAATAATCCCCCTCTTTTCAAAAAATATTGCCCTAAAATCCCTTTTTGTTACCCCCTCCCAATACACAACCCAAATTAAAAACCCCTCAATTTTGACCGTATATTGCATTTTTTCATAGCTCGAATTAGAAAACCCCCTATTTTCACCAAATAGGCAATATATTGAGCTTATTTTTTGAGATATTAAATCTCCCAATATGAATGCACGTGATATAATCTTGCCTAGCCAGTGAAGCCCCCGTGGATTCACTATAATGACACATGCTACCTATTGACAATTTTGCTAAGAAGAAGTTAATTAATGGCCTACTTTAGGGAAACTCACACCATTTTCAATCAAACAATAAGTGAGGCCACAAAATAATTTAAAACTTAAAGCAACTTTAGGAGGGACATCTTTGTGATTTCTTATCCATAAGATCAAAGATGAATTGGCACATAATCAATTGTCTATGAGATCTCTAAAAGGTTGTTAAGGATGTGCTAATAAGATTTAATGGAAACCATTGATCAACATCAAGTAGAGCTCATAGCAAAGAAAAATGAGTAATGGTTGTAGATCTAATATTCTATCAAGATTCGATAGCTAGTGAACATTCATGAGATTAAAGAGAGAAATTATACATGCAAAATTTTTGAAGTAGAGAAAGAAAAGATGTAAATCATAAACAACCCACTTGACTACAATCTAGAGTTCATGCAACCACTACACTCTAAAGGATGAATCTATATCAAGAAAAATATCCTAAATTAAGTATGGTCCATAGCATGTCAAGTTATAAGGAAAGGACTTCTGCATGATTTTTAGGTAATTATCCTCATTTTAAGTATAAAGATAATATCCATTGTTATATATAGCAACATGTGACCAATAGATAGAAGATAATTTGATTAAAAAATTCATTTTATTAGAACCTGTAGACGTATAAAAATGACCATATTCCTAAATGAATATCTTATGTTCATTTCTCTATTTAATTAAATCCAATTTAATTAAATTATCCACATTTCTCTATTTAATTAAGTAAATTACTCAATTAAATTCACTATACCATTTAATAGGATAAATTCATTTTATTCAATTAAAGCCCCTGTCCACTTTTTAATTAAATTCAAATTTAATTAAAATAGTTATCCTAAATTAAATAAATCTAATTTATTTAATTGCAACCAAATCGAATTAAATTCAATTAAAACCTATTTTCCCTCACCCACTTGCAAAATCCTACACCTCCCACTTGCACCCTAACCCTCTTTCTAACCTCTTCTAGATTCTTCTAAACCTAATTAATTAACCCAAACCCATCCATTCCCCCTTTTCCCTAAATTTGAGGAGGTCACTTCTCAAATTTAGAGTAAAGTCTTCAAAATGCATTAAAGCCTTTATCCATTCAACAAGCTAACTTGTTGAATGCCCCCAAATTTGGAAGGACTCTTACAAAGTTATCCCCAAAGTCTTCATAACCATTAATGGTTAACTCAACCCTCTTACATGGTTAAAGAATTTCCATAAACTCAACCTCCATCTAACCCAAGGGTCTCATCAAGCATTTATTGCTTTGACCATGGTTATCCTTAAACCTTTGCATGAGTTTATCCTTTGGGTAAAAGCTTTATCCAATGGATAACCCTAACTTAACCTTAACCCTTAACCCCTAGGTTAACCATGAGGTCTTCTCAAGCATTTAATGCTTCTTACATCTCCTCTCAACCAACCTTATGTTGACAATTGTCACCATTTCATTGGTGCCAATTGCAAACATGGATTCCCAACTTTCAAACTTGGCCCTTGATTGCCTCTTTCAATCTTGACCATCCATTGCCCTATTTTTGCTATAAATAGAGCTCTCATTTCCTCCATTTTCATCATCCAAGTCTTTAGCATCACACTTATACTAAAATCCATCCAAGCTTTAATATATCATTTGTGCTCATCATTTAGCCTCTCTTTTCAATAGGAATTAATCTAAATATGCATGCTTAGAGTATTTTCCTTATCATTTAGCTTAATCATAGACTTATATAGCATGCTAGGATAGTCTTGTTACTAATCTTGTCATCTTATAAACTAGTTTATTGCATTTATATGATCATGCATAGCCTAGGATGCATGTCATCTTAAAATCAACCAAAACATCCCTCGTTCTTGCATTTGTCATCCCTAAACCACTTTGCTCAGTGATATGAAAGCAAAGACATTGGTTTGAGGGACCTTGTGAGATAGAGAACCATGGAACCAACCTTGGGAAGCTGAGCCATACTTCATGACTCCATAGCTTGCACCAAGAAGTCATGTGGGTGTGTGAGCAAGGCTCCTTAGGCTCCATTTTCCACATATTGAGTTCTATCGACCCGCTTTTCCTGCATACATTTCTAGAAAAAATTATTTTGGGCTTTAAAAAGAACCAGACAAGCCTTCCTTCTTGCAAAAATAGCTATAAAAAGAACCTCACCATCCTTTGGTGTATAAAAGGATTCATTTCAAATTTTTGCGAAGGAAAGAACCTTACCTAAATTTTTTTGTTGCAATCAAAGAGGGAAGTTATTCCCCTTTTGTTTACCGATTTTTCTTTTGTTGACCAAATTGAACCTTTTGCTTTGTTGACCCAATTATTTTCCTAGATTAAATAATCACTAATTTGGGGAAATAAAATTAACACCATGCTTTTTGGAGCAACATCTCCCAAGAGAAGTTAGCAAATCATTTATCTTGAAAGGCTAAAAAGAAAAATTGTTTGCCTTGTCTCGAAAGTCGAAGGAATATGCTCTCCCCTTAATTGGGTGATCAAAAATCCAGACCACTCATTAAAGTTTTCTTTACTTCAAGCAATAAATCCTTTAGCAGGCCTGCCTTCCCGAGGAGTTGAAATCAACTCTTAAAGCCATTTATGGCCGGTGTGAAGGGAACGACCTAAGTGGAGAATGACTTTGACGCCAAGTATTCCAACCCACTATAATCAAAAGTGGAAAGTGACGAAAGTCTTTTCAACGGTTGCGCGCAATGATTATCCTTCCCCCAGTATCCTCGAGATACGTAAAGCCTTTGTTCTAAAGGTTGGGAAGCCTCCTGAGGGAGTTTATCATTGACGACCGAACAAGAAGCCTGATTATGAACCATAGAAATAGAAACCTTGAGCCGAGTCAGTAACCAGATATTTATAACATCATAGTGCAAGGGTGGGGAAGAATCCGCCCCCAAGATCACTCACCATATATCTCCCAAGATAACTACTCAATTGTGAAGCGATTCACTTTGAGTTAATTTCTGGCAAAAGGCAAAAAAACGGGCGCCCTCTAGGGGTGACACGACTGTTTGAGCTGACGGAGTATAGAGACTAGTGGGCTATGATGTTATTTATGACCTTTGAATAAAGAGTCTTCTTGAAGTGTATTATTCATATCCAAACTTGTTAAAACATTGGGGATTTGAACACATCCTCGCAGAACATAAACTTTTTGTTAGATTAAGTAGAAATGGTTGTCTTTTTTGTGCTGTGCTTGCATTTACTACTTCAGAAAATCATCCATCAAGATTGAAAAACTCATAATCAAATCCAAAAATTACAAAAAAACTAACCAAAGGAAAAATCAGGGTAGTTTAGCGCATGAGAACAACTTCTTAGCGTGTAGGGTACATTTGTTAGCACATCAAAAGCATAAAGTTAGCATGTCTGGTCAAAACAGTAACGTTTTAGCCAAAATTTCAAAATAGTGTTAAACAGTTAGCGCATCTAGAAAACAACCTAGCGCGTTGAAGCATCAACTCAGCACGTAGGAGTCAAACTTTAGCGTGTAGGTTTTAACAGTTAGCGCGTGGCAGACCCATACTAGCGCATAACTTTTCAAACCAGACAGAAAACAAATTTTAACAATCGAAAACTTTAGCATGTGGCAGGGGGTAGCCTAGCGCGTGTCATCATTCTTTTAGTGCATGAAGTAAATATAGTAGCACATCGTGTCTCTGTTTTACCGCGTGACCAAAAACAAAAAAAAAGGGGGCAAAACAATGAGGAATTTTGAAAATTTTGAAAACATCTTTGGAAGCCTCTTTTCATCAGCATCATTTTTCATCAAAGCAGAGTAGCAAAAACAAAGCTATAAAAACCATTTCTTGAGCAAAGTTTGTGTCAAACAAACGTTGTAAAATCCAAAACTGATCGCACGATACTACATATCTATCCTATCAAAATCCGGAAACATCATCACAAGCAACAAAAGGATCCTTATCATCTCACGGATTTCATCTCATAAACACTTGTTTAAAACCTCAGGTTGTCGAATCAAGTTTCCATATTGGGAGACTTTATCCATATCATTTGACACACTTTGTCGTGAAGGGGCATCTAAACCTTCACTTTGATAGAGTAAAATTTGAATTTTCAAAACAAGATCAACTAAATCCAAAACAAATCGAAGGAAACCGTTGATCACTTATGCATGACTAATCCCCATATTCTGAGAAGAAAGAATCTTTATCGTAACATCACGTTAAGGAAACAACAACCAAGTTTTTCCAAATTTATCAAGAGAAACAAGTGTTTTTACATCAATCGTCAACTCTTCAAATCTCATCGAATATTCCTTCATCACGTCAAACATTATATCCAAAACAAATCCAACGAATTTGATAAAGAGCCTTTAAAGACTAGGGCGTATTGTCAAAAATCCGCTTTTAATCAAATCATAAACCGTGGAGGAAGGATCAATCCGACATTCCTGCCCGACAAGTGTATCACTTATAACACACCCTGACCTGAACCACCAACCCCCGAGCAACATATCAAAGAGGATTTTGTCCCCTTCATCACTGAAATTTTCTACTAAAATGCTTGTTACTCGCTCTCAACAAAACCAACAAAACGAGGCACAAGTAGAATCTAGTATGAATCGAAGGTTATCAAATCCTTTTGAAGGTCCACACCTAGAGGATACTGAAATTTCTGAAGAGCTTCTTCAGGAATGCCAAGAAAGTGTTTCATTCCAAAAGCTTGTAGAAAAGCTCATGGAAAATGACAAAGAAAAATACTTGCTCATGCTCACAAGCAAAGGAGTCAAACTCCCTGAAAACTTTGACCCAGATGTGTTTAGAATGCGACCTCAACATTACGAATACCAAGAATGACAACAGGAAGGGGGAGCACGCGACCCTGAACAAGATATCCCTGATCAAAACATACCACAGCAACATACACCAAGACAAGACATCCCAGATCAAAACATACCAGAACAACACACACCAAGACAATACATTCCCGAGCAAAACATACCGTTCCATACACCGTTTCAACCCAGGATCAATACAAGGGAAGAAATTTTCCCTCAGCAAAACAATGCGCCTTTGGTTTCCCTTACTCAACAAATGCAAATATTACAAAGACAAATGCAAGACATGCAACAAGGGATAACAGTGCGGTACTCATTAAACGAAATCTGTCCTTATCCTTTTGACAGAAGATTGCACATGATACCTTTTCCTCCAAACTCAAACATACCTAAATTTGACAAATACGATGGAAAAAGTGATCCCCGTGATCATGTCAGAGAATTCTGTACCACGAGTCTTGAATTTGCTCATGACAACACCTATTTGATGAGGTTGTTCCCAAGAAGCTTGGGAGGACAAACAATGGAATGGTTATCCAAAATTACACCACTTGTTAGATCGTTTGATGAATTGGTTAACAAGTTCATAACACAATATTCCTATAACATTCAACATGCTATAACCATGCTAGACGTCTGCAACACCAAACAAAAGAACAATGAAACATTCATGATATTCCTTCAATGTTGGCGACGTATGGTATCATGATATCCTCGAGATATTCTTGAAACAGAGAAAATGGAAATCTTCATTGACAACTTGAATGGTGAGATGAGTTACAGGCTCAAACTCCAATGCATACCGTCTTTCGTTAAATTGATTGAAAACGACATTCAAGTAGAGGAAGCATGTGTCAAAAAGGGAATGCTCAAATTCTTCAAAGAAGGAACAAATTCATCAAACTACAATAACCAAAACAATAGCAACTTAGACAAGTCTCGATTCTGGACTCGAAACAAAAACGAAGGCAACAATGAATCGCATGATCCAAAATCTAAGCAACCAGTGCTCGCATTATCCGGAAATCCTCAAGCTACGAAAAATCCCAAAGGTGCTAATCCAAACGCTAACACATATACCAATCAAGGTCAACCCAATGCGAACAACACCAACGATACTCAAAACAAAACCACGAATCAAGGACCCAATAACAATTCGTGCGGCAACACTAACAATTTCCAGAAACGTGTCTTCACACCACTGGGGCAATCACTAGAGTCAGCATTCAGAGAGCTTTTGGCAAACAAGATTCTCTCATTGTCTGCAATCAACAACTATGAACCCCAAATCAAACCACCTTGGTGGAATGACTAACACTATTGTGATTTTCATGGTAACAAAGGTCATCGAACGAACGATTGCATGAGATTGAAAAACATTATTCAGGATATGATTGATCGAGGTGATTTAACAGTAGATGGTCTCAAAACAAATGGTGACCATGAAGCCTTTAAAAATCCTCTTCCAAACTACAACAAAGATGGAGCTTCAACCTCAAACGATACACGAGGAGCTTGTATCAACCATATCTACAATAACACCATCAATCACATATCAGCTGAAGACCATCATGTGAATGTCATCACCATCCAAGACTTGCATAATCATGAATCTATCAATGTCACAACCAGAGCTCAGAAATATGTCTTGAAGGGACATACCGTGCCTACAACCACTACACCAAAAATCCAATATGATTTAGTCAACCAACTACGCAAAACTCTAGCTCAGATATCTATACTAGAATTGTTAAAACTGTCACCAAAACACAAAAACATATTGGAGCAAGCGCTATTGGAAACCAATGTACCTCAAGATCTAGATGTAGACAGATTTCAAGCCATGGCCGCTCATATGACAGGACCTCATAATCTCACCTTCTCAGAGCATGATAATGTAGACATATAAAAATTTCCATTAATTTGTCTGCATTTAATTTCAAATTTCTCTTAACATTGGGTGAGTAATTATTACATTATTATTTCTCCATAATTCATTATTCACAATTCCCACCTTTCATTATAATATTATTAATATCATACCATTTATCCATTAAATTTATTAAATAAAACATTATATCATATTCATGCATTCACCTTATATACATTTATCTATTTATTTAATAAAACCCTTAAATATCCCCTCCTACCACTTACCATTTTCCACTTACCATTTCCCATTTACCACTCATCTTCCCTATACCACTCATCTTGCATTATCCCACATTCATCCCACAACATGAACTCACCCAGAGAAATTCTATTTAAACAAAGCCCCCTCTCTTATTTGATCATATCTCATCTTTATGCGTCAAACTTATGCCAGTTTGCAGTCCATTATCATCTTATCCACTATCTTTGCATTCTCAAATCTCCATTTCCTCATAGCTTTTTGCATAAGTGCTTCTGAGAGCAAATATATCAAATGTGAAATCTTGAGGAATAGGAGTGCAATGGAGTGAATTTTGTTGCATGCATGTGTGTTTCTAGTTTATATTTCAATTTGCATGTGTGTGTTTTGCAGGTACTTCATTGTTGGATGATATCATTATTTGTTTGGTGTTTGTCTGCACTTGATTGAAGGTTGTTTTTCTAAGTCTATTTTGTGCATTTCCTGCAGATATTACATTCCATGTTTGGCATCTAGTTTTTCATTCTATTTAATACTTTATGGATTGTGTTTTCAACTAAGCAATGACATTTTGGTTTGTCATTTGGTCATACAATTCATTTCCAAGAGCATTTGTTTGAAAGTTTCTATATAGCTCATCTTGACTGCAAAATTGCTCATGTATTTGTTGAAATAGTTCGCACACATTGTATTCTGCATATATTAAACATTTATTTAGCATGGATGCCAAATGATTCTGCATATATATTAAGCACGCCACGTCTATGCCCCCATGTTTGGTAGCTGGTATTATATGTTTTTATCAAGCAGTTTGTATGCCTTGCATTGTGCTTTCGCGTCTTGCATGCAGAGAGGCTTCTAACAAAGGTCATGGGATTTGGCTAATGTTTTGTTTGTGAGCTGTTTAATGTGCCACATACCCTGCAAAGGACATACCAAACAATTTCAGATAAGCTTCTACATCTTACATCACAGGGTTGTATCTGCTTGGAAGTTTTTATTGTTTTATCATCAAATCCATTTTGTTCATATCATATATACATTCCTCCCTGTGCACTCTCTCCACACAGTCAACCACGCCTTGTTTAGGCTTATCGACTTGCATGAATACATACTGAAACAATTCCAAAGCACAACATACTTTTCAGGCATTTTTAAGAAAAACAACTTCATAACTTGCATGCATGTCTGCCAGAGCATTTTAAAAAAACAGCTCACACGTTTCACCCTGCTATGTTTGGGCACTTGAAAAGCGGTCATTTAATTTGGTTTTGTAACGCCCCATCTGTATTTTACTTAAGGTTCCTAATAAAAAACTTTTTGGTAATTTCATTGATTGCGTATCCTGCAACTTATCCTGCAACGTGAGCTGTTCCATAGCCCATGTGGGGCCATTTCACACCCCACGTGAGCTATGTGGGAATAAGTTTTTTTTTTTTAAATACTTAAAGTTTCATTAAAAGAGCTCTTAGATTAGCTTCTTTAGTTTTTTTTAGTATGGTTAGATTTAGTTTACCTTAAATTTGATTTTAGATTTCAAATTGTTTTTTAATCTAGATTTAAATTTTCTTTTAATCAAATTTAACTTTTTGGTATTTAATTAAACTAGATTACTTTTTAAGTTAGTTTAAATTAAAATTAGATTTAGTCTTTTTCTAATTTCTTAGATTAGTTTTATTTTTTATTTTTGTTTTTTGTTAATTAGATTTACTTTTTAATCTCTTAGTTAGTTTTTATTTTTTACATTTTTTAAAATTTTTATTAGATTAGTTTATTTTTATTTTTATTTTTTTATATTTTGTTAATTAATTTAGATTTTAATTTGTTAGTCAGATTAGATTTAATTTTGTTAAGTAGATTAATTTTTTTTTAATTTTTATTAATTTGACTAATGTTTAGTTTGGTATTAGTTTGTTTTGATTTCTTTTGTGAACTAATCTTTGTTGCTTTGTGTGTTTGTGTAGGTTCTCTCTTGTGGGAATCCAATCTCGTGTGTCGAAGATAAAATCTTGAAACTACTAATGTTATTTTGATGCAGGATGCATGTCGAAGAAATCGTGATTTGAAACCGATTGTCTGATTTTTAGATTAGATCACATTTCGAATTGGTGCTTTAAAATTAACCAGTGTCTTTCATGTTTTGAGCATTAGGCTCTTTTGTGTTTACCTTTTAGAGGGCCTGCCTCCCAAGAAGCCCTTAAGGCTCGGTGAGAGGGAACGACCCAAGTGGTAACGGGCTAAAGCCAAGCTCTTCCAAACCACTATAAATAAATGTGTTTGTGACGAAAGTTGCAAGCAACGAGTGCTGATTAGTTCATACCGACGACATGTCTCCCCATAAACCCTATAGAGCGCAACCTCTATAGGCTGGGAGCCTTCCTTAACGGAGCGTACGCCGCCGCATGTATGGCCACTCGAACGGATGCCCTTACTAGACACCATTTGTGTTAGAAGCCAAAAACCTTCTAGTTGTTGACGCAGGAGGTCGGACCTCTGAAGCGGCTCACATTCTTACGGTTCTTAGTAGAGATACAAAGTTCGCCACGGGGAGTTTTCGTGGGGACTAATGCTTGGCTGCCCCGAAGAAGTGAGTGCCGAGGGTGGAGCCAGTGGGGTCAAGCATCTAAGTATCTGCTCTGAATTGCGTAGCTCGGGGTAACCCCCCAAGTGAGATTCAACAACTATTGTCCTGGCCAGCCTTAGGAATTGTGCTTGAATGTGTTTTTATTGCAAAATCAAACAAACACTATGTCTGCCATGTTTTCTGAATGTGTGCACAAACAAACAAGAACATTTCACAATCAACACCACACTTGAAATTGAAACACTTTACAAAAACCTTGGTCTAAGCTTTGAAGTATCCATCCACATTGTAAAACAACATTGTCCTTGAAACGTTGAACTTGTGTTCTCAAAACAACCATTTCAAATCTCTTGAGACATCGCTTTTGAAGTTCTGATCTTGTAGGTCCTCACATAGTCACATCATTCTAGCTTTCCATACCCTCTTCGATCCTTGCATAGTCTTCACCTAGTTGCACCTTTCATCCTTGCATATCTTATTTAATCATACCTAGTCTTTGCATATCCCCCCTAGATCAAACTCATGCATAATCCCCTTAGATCATACCCATAATCTTTGCATAGCTTTCCATCATTCCTTTAGGACATAACCTTAAATCTTGCACAAGTTCCTTAGATCATTTCATCATTGGTCCTAGCATTTCATTATTATTTGCATACCAAAATCCAAAAAAAAAAAAAAAAATCCAAAAAAACCAAAAACATTGCTTGCACTTAGGATTTCTCATCTTAGGTCTGACATCAAATTTTTATCATCAATCCCCCTTATCAATTGAGGTGCATATCATAGCGCAACTCAAACCTCACATTGCAAATATTTTAAGGCCTAGAGTATCCTTAGTCCTTGAATCAAACATCCTCATATCTCATTTAGGGTTTAGTTGCACATCACTTTCCTATCATATAGATCGCATTTTGCATCAATCCTTTAGCACATTCCCATCTCAATCATGTCACATAGATTACATTTTTACATTGATCATTATCACATCCCAATCTCACTCATATCATATAGTTTCCCCCTTTGCACTTTAGGGTTCGCATCATATCTAGAGTCTCATACATTGTCCTAGGTCAAAGATCATAACTATCATAAATATCCATGGCTACCTTGGCTCAAAAAATTCAAGATCTCAAGAAAACAAGACATTTCTTCCAAATATCCCTTAGATAGACAGTTTACACCTTTGGGGCAATCTATTGAGTCAGCTTTGAAAGAGCTTCTTGAGCACAATCTTATCATATTGCCTAACACGACTACATGGGGATGTGAATTTTTGAGCAATTATTGTGAATATCATAGACATAACAAACATAAGACTTCAGATTGCATGGAACTAAAACATAAGATTCAAGACCTCCTTGATAATGATATCATTGAATTGAAGATCCTAATGACTCATCTATAGAGAAACAAGGCAGTACTCCTAAGAATTATCAAAATAATACACCTATGTCTAGCAAGGCTCCACATGTGACCTCCATCTCTTCCACGATGCCTTCATCTCCTAAAACTTCTCAACAACAATCCATACCATCTCCTTCAAACAATGAACCTAATGGTGAAACTTCTCATGTTGAACCTCCAAGGCTATCAACAGTACAAATCCAAGCTAACCCATTATTTTATACAAATCCTTTATACGATTCAGATATCTTAGATCCTATGCCATCATGCACTCCAATTCCAATCATACCCACTCTAGAAGGCCCCATCCAAAATGCTTCACCATCATGCAAAAACAATAACACCTTCCAAGAATCCCCGATGCATATAGCAAACACTACCCCTTCCTTAGAAGTGGCCCCATGTCAAGAGGATAATCTGAAAAATGAAGAAATGAGTTCTATCATAAATCAAGATCAAGACACCAAAACTCTCCAATCCCATCCAATGGTTGAAAAAGATCCTACCTCCCTAGAATCCCATGATGATCCCCTTGTACCTTTCTATTTCTTCCAAGATGATCCCCTTCCATCTCAAGAGAGAAGCATCCTTCCAAATCCTATTCCTAATCCACTTCCTAAGCAAGATCATGATGCCTCTTCCACCTTTTCAAATGGTCCTACTCAAAATGAAGTGTCAAACACCCTTCCTACTCTATCCAATGGTCCTCTTCCATGTCAAGATCAAAGTATCCCTTTATTCCCTTGTCATAATTCTCCATGTTTGCCTCAATATTCCATCATTCCCATGAAGCCCTCTCATTATCCTATCATTCCTTGCAAGACACCTCCACCTCAAAGTGGACTTGCCTCTAGCATCAAAAGTAAGAAGAAACCCTTTGTTAAAAAGATCTTCCAAAGCATGCATTATCAAAGAAAAGGGTTAGACATTCATGAACAGGGTATATTAGAACCCCCTGATATAAAAGAAAATCTTGATTATAATGGCTACATTTCTCACTCTCAAGATGTTGGTATCCCTCATAAATCCTACATTTATCCAATTAAATCCAAATACATGCCTTCCCCTTCACCCCTTCCATCTATTTTAGGTCCCTATATCCCTCCATCCCTTATGTGGGATCAACAAAGGCACACATCTTCGAGCACCTTCCATCCATCCAAAATACCTTCATATCATTCCTATCCATCTACACATTCTTTTCCTTCTCCAAGCAATTTGGATGCCAAACATACAAGTCACGAGTCAAACAATCCACATGCATTTAAGGATCAACATGTCCCATCTAATCGACATGTAAAAATAAAGCAAAATGTGATCCAAAATGAAAAAGAGATATACAAAAGGCCACAAAGGCCCATTCAGCAAAAGAAAAAAATTTCAAAAACCATATGGGTTCCTAAGGTGCTTGTAGAAGCAATGCATTCCAAGGGACTACAAAAGAAAAAAATGTCCAAAAGGCCACAAAGGCCCACAAAGAAAGAAGAAAAGTCAAGATGTGTATGGCTTCCCAAGTCTTACATCGAGACAATGCATTCTACAGTATCACAAAAAAATGAAAAATCAAGAACCATGTGGATTCCCAAGTCGCTCATACAGGACTTGCACACTAAAGAAAAATCAAAATTGGCATTCAAGTTTGCTACCCCAGCTTCTCCCACATCCACTATCCTAAAACCTATTTCACCTCCTACATCCATTTTGGCTCCTTGTGTCCTAAAATTCTCCTCAACCTTTCCATCAAAATCACAAACTCCAAAATCCACTACTCCTCCACTAGCCCACCACCCCTCAAGGTGCGTGCCAATGTTGATCTTGCCAGCATTTCCGTCCAGCCATGCACAATTCTTCCAACATCCCATCCATTATCCAACACCTATGTTATATCCTTTCATCCCTCTTATCCAATCCTTTGCATAAATCCGTATAACCTTTCCATCTTATCATCCATTTCATCTCCCTTTACCATCACCCTATTGACATCTTTGAGCATACCTTCAATAGCCATGGATCATTATAGAACATCTTTCAGGGATATTATCTAGAGAACAACTTGATTCCTGAGTCATATCTCCTATCAAGTATCCATCATCTTCCAATAGTTCGAAAAAAGTCAAAAACATGAAAGAAAGAAGTCAAAAGAAAAAAGAAAAAAAATGAAAAATAAGAGAAAAAAAAAAAAAAGTCAAAAAAAAGAAAAGAAAAGAAAAAAAGTGAAAAATCAAAAAAAAGTAAAGAAAAAATAAAAAATAAAAAAATCGTCCATTGGTGAAAACCTGGCAAATAGGCACCTTGGGCAAGTACCATGATGAAAACCTGGCAAACAGGCGTCATGTGTAATTCATTATTTTCTTGCACTAATTCACTGGGGACAAGTTCCATCCATGTGTGTCCATTTATTATCCCCCATCCTCCATTATTCCTTATTCACTCTATATCCATCCATATTCCTTTTTCCACCTTTGTTCTTGACAAGGTTAAGGACCTTTGCAGACTTTTGTGTGTCATATCTATTGCACTTGATCCACAGCCTTAAGCTCCTATCCATTATTTTGTCCATTGCTTGCTTCCATCCTTCATTACCCCCTTTTGATCTTGCTTATCATATCTGCCTCCTAGCCAAATCTATCCCTTGATCTTGATCCAAACTAAGGACATAAAATGTAACAAACCTCTTGGCATGGTCATTTCTTTGGACCATAGGACATTAGTTACACCATACCCTTGCTTTATATTGCTATATCCGGTCCGTGAGCTTGGATTAACATGCTACCTTATTCGGAGATAGTCCTTGACAATCACATAAGCTTTCTCCATCATTCGCTTATCCATTCATGTCCTATTCATTCATTCATCCACTCAAAATCCCTTTTACCTTGCTAGACACAAGGGGCAAACATGAAAAAATCTTTAAAATCATAAAATGTCCTGAAAAAATCTTTAAAATCATAAAATGTCCTAAAAAATCATTAAAAATCATAAATGTCTTGAAAAAATCATTAAAAATCATAAATGTCCTGAAAAAATCTTAAAAATCATAAAATGTCCTCCAAAAATCTTAAAAATCATAAAATGTCCTAAGAAAAATCTTAAAAATCATAAAATCTCCTGAAAAAACCCTAAAAACTAAAACATTCATAAAACCCTAAAAATCATAAAACTCCAAAAACATGCAATAAACATTGCGATGACACAAACACTTCGGACAAGCATGCAACTTTGGAACTTCAACGAACTCATGACAGGACGAGACTTAAATTGAGCAAACAAGACAACATTTGATCAACTTATACACCCGAACCCATCAACTGTGAACAAAAAAAAAAATCATTCAACGTGAAACATATTGTTTGCTTATTTTCTCTTTTGTGTTTTTTATTTTCCTTTTTGGTGACATGTCTTTTAGCTTTTCCGGGATGTCTCTGACTAGAGATTTTATCTCCAGGATGTCTTTGACTAGAAAGGCGAGGATGAGGCATGTTCACTTGTTTGCTGCTTGTGGGATGTTCCTTAGGAATATGACGACACGTCTTAGGACATGATCACTTAAGATCATTGAGGACATATTGGTCTGATACACACTAAGGCATTCCTTTACTGTCTGATATGTTTTCTTTCTCGCAATTGGTGTGACTGATTCATTTGGATCTAATTGATATCCGAATATTTTTTGCCTTTTGCTATAATAAGCTCGATGATGATACAAGCACTTAAAAAGCACAATACTTCTCATCACCTTTCATATCCTATTTCTCATCATTCTTCATAATCATCACTTTTCTCTTCTCATCCTCCTTTTCATCTATCTTTTTCATCATTTCTTTCATCATCTTCTTCATTCTTCTTATTGCAGTGATATCGATCAAACACTTTATCCAACCGATGCATGTCTTTGAATCTTTAATCTCTTTTTCAACCAACGTGCTTCGTGCAATCTCAATGCCCCTGGAGTCAATCAATCAATCAATCAATCATTAGATCACCTTATCTTGCGCTAACATCAATCCCTATCAGCTTAATCAGCTCAATCAGCTCAATCAGCTTATCAACTTGGCTATACTGTTCATTCCATCAATTGTTCAGTTACACCTCATCAATTGTGCATTTCCATCAAATGTACATCTCAATCTAATTACTTGCGCAATATCAATCATCCAATCTTTCTCTCCCATGATCTATCGAGAGACCAATCTCCATCAATCTGTTCGATCAATCTCTCGAGGGGGCATAACCAATCAATCATCACCCTTACCAAGACACCTATGGGGCATATATTAGTTGATCATTTTCTTTGAAACAACGCAATAGGCTACATTGTCTCAAAGAGGGGCAAAATGTAGACATATAAAAATTTACATTAATTTGTCTGCATTTAATTTCAAATTTCTCTTAACATTGGGTGAGTAATTATTACATTATTATTTCTCCATAATTCATTATTCACAATTCCCACCTTTCATTATATTATTATTAATATCATACCATTTATCCATTAAATTTATTAAATAAAACATTATATCATATTCATGCATTCACCTTATATACATTTATCTATTTATTTAATAAAACCCTTAAATATCCCCTCCTACCACTTACCATTTTCCACTTACCATTTCCCATTTACCACTCATCTTCCCTATACCACTCATCTTGCATTATCCCACATTCATCCCACAACATGAACTCACCCAGAGAAATTCTATTTAAACAAAGCCCCCTCTCTTATTTGATCATATCTCATCTTTATGCGTCAAACTTATGCCAGTTT
Source organism: Cryptomeria japonica (assembly GCF_030272615.1). Lineage (NCBI taxonomy): Eukaryota > Viridiplantae > Streptophyta > Pinopsida > Cupressales > Cupressaceae > Cryptomeria > Cryptomeria japonica. The sequence goes on from NC_081409.1 coordinate 722,378,338, forward strand.
GCAGTCCATTATCATCTTATCCACTATCTTTGCATTCTCAAATCTCTATTTCCTCATAGCTTTTTGCATAAGTGCTTCTGAGAGCAAATATATCAAATGTGAAATCTTGAGGAATAGGAGTGCAATGGAGTGAATTTTGTTGCATGCATGTGTGTTTCTAGTTTATATTTCAATTTGCATGTGTGTGTTTTGCAGTTACTTCATTGTTGGATGTTGGAAGAAGCTAAATCCATGATTTAGTTTCCCATTTCCTCCATCTACAGATAATACTTCCTTAAGTCATCCGCATAACACTCCTCTCCATATTGAAGTCATTGTTTATAAACACCGAGTAAAAAGAGTCTTAATAGATGGAGGAGTTGGACTTAATAGATGTACTTTAAAACTTATCCGTGCATTGGGCTTCTCAGAGGAGTCTATTGATCCATGTAAAAAAATTACCATAAAGGCATATGATGATGAGGAAAGGTCATCTAAAGGAACCGTGATGTTACCCATTCAAGTTGGACCAGTGCAAAAAGATACTATGTGTCAGGTCTCAGATATAGACCTCACCTACAATATTTTATTAGGTCGACCCTGGATACATGAAATGCAAGCAGTGCCTTCTACGTATCAGCAGTGTGTCAAATTTCCTTATAACGGACAAGAGGTCTCTATATCTGCTGATCATAATCCGTTTCAACATTGTAATGCAATGGGGGCAGCCCAGGATAGTTTGGTTCCTCATAATAGGGAAAAATAGAGATCCTCAACATCAGATCTATAGACGACAAAGCCCGAATCATTACCTAGAGATTTCAAGTAGAAAATGCAAATGAAAGAACAAGGTATGGGAGAATACTCTTTGGAACCCATGTGTTTGACCAAATTACCGACATCACCCAGATCTCATGGATTGCCCACTCCATCAACACATCAGGTAACTCAGCCCATCACCAAATTTGATGGTACCTTCATCCAACTAGGCACTCTAGCACACGAATCATAAGATAAAGACATTCTTAGCTGGTTATACAAAGATGAGGAAGAAGATAACAAAGCAGCTGCTCTGGATATAGTTCTACCAACACACCTATATGGAAAGGTCTACTTAATCATGCAACAAATGGGATATGACGGTAAAGGACCTATTGGAAAACGCAAAGAAGGGGTCACTGAACCCATAGATCTTCCTTCACAGCCCAGTAGAGACAAAACAGGATTGGGTTGTAAACTCACTTTCCTATTAAGAAGGACACCACACATAACTCCAAAACCTCAATGGAAAGCAAAGAAGAAGTACAAAGAAGAATCCTGGTAGGAAGCACTATTTGAGTCAGCAGAAACAATCCACAAGGCACGTGAACGTCAAGAACAGAAGCGGCATCAAGAAAAGCTTCTAAGTCACAAGAAGGCCATATCTGCAGCAATAGCTCATATTCAAACGCCAATATCTCAAGAACTGATAGTATCATCTCCTGATACCATTATGCCTCCCCAAGGAGGCATAGTCTATGAACAAATACATAAAGTAGAAGTAGGATCTAACACCGAATCAATAAAAACTATCAAACTGGTATCCATCATCAAAGATCTATTTTCACCCTATAACATACTTGTTTACAGCACTGATAGAATCTGGGATGATGCCTCAAAGACTGATTCCAATGAATATGAATGGGGTAGCTGCTCAAATGCTATTGTAGATATCATTGATAATACTGGTACCATATCCCTTTCTCAGGAAGAACATAACGCAAAAGATAGACCTCTTGAATTTGGAGAACTTATCCACCGAATGATTCCTTACCGCTTGTCTTTCCTGACCTCATTGACTGGGATGAACCCGAAATACATGATATACCAATTTTCCCAGACGATGAACCTATTATCCATTACCTATGTACCGTTAACCTAGAAACATGCTCTTCTAGTGAACGAAGTCACGATGTCTGCAAACCAGGGAGTGCCAAGTCTCTCAGTCGCAAAAATGAACCAAATAAAAGATCTGATGTTGAAAACCAGTCAATGGCAGCTCTAGATCACAAAAAAGTAAAAATAAAGGACACATCTGAGGGTAAAAACCTTTTTAAGGCACCTAAAGATGGGAGACTCGACACTCTTCTAGAACACTTTCATGAGCGATCACCCATATTGATTGAGCCCACTCAATCAATCAACATTAGTACCACAGAGATAGTAAAAAAATACACCTAGCAGAATCTCTGACAGAGGAGGAGAGATCGACATTTATCATCTTTTTTAAAGAAAAGCAAATTAACTTTGCTTGGTCATATGTAGATATGCCCAGAATTGATCCACACTTAATCATGCATCACTTGTCCATCTCTCCAGGAGTTAAGCCAGTCAAGCAAAAACTACGAAAGATGAATCCACAGGTAGCACTCATGGTCAAAGCTGAACTAAAAAAGCTATTAGATGTTGGATTCATCCAACCCATCGACTATGCAGAATGGATCTCCAACATAGTGCCAATATCAAAACGAGATAGTAGTATCAGAATCTGCACTAATTTCAGAGATGTCAACAAAGCCTGTCCAAAAGACGACTTTCCTTTACCTAGTATCGACATAATTGTAGACCTCATAGCAGGCCATGCAATGCTCTCACTAATGGACGGTTTGGAATGTTATGCCTTTTGGCTTAAAGAATGTAGGAGCTACTTATCAAAGAGGACAACAATCTTTCATGACATGATGCACACATTCATGGAAGACTATGTGGATGATCTACTAGCTAAATCATTCACCAGAGCAGAACATCTCGACATCCTAACAAAAATCTTTGATTGATTGGAGAAATTCCAAGTTCGGTTCAATCCTAAGAAGTGTGTCTTCGGGGTTACATCAGGAAAGTTACTAGGCTACATCGTCTCAACTAAAGGCATTGAAGTGGATCCAGCAAAGGTACAAGCCATTATGGAAATGCCACCACCAAAGAATATCAGTCAGCTCAGATCTCTACAAGGACGACTTCAATCAATCAGGCGATTCATCACTCAACTCGCTGATAAAAGTCTACCATTCAATCATTTGCTCCATAAGAATGTACCTTTCAGATGGGAGACCAAGTGTGCAAATTTTTTTTATCAATTCAAATAGTATCTGATGAACCCACCAGATCTAGTACCACCAATTGCAGGAAAGCCCCTTATTCTATACATTTCAACAACATATATATCACTGGGGGCACTGTTAGCACAAGAAGATCAACAAGGAAAGGAATGAGCCATCTACTACATCAACAGGACATTGAATGGCTATGAACTCAACTATACATTCATTGAGAAGGCTTGTCTAACAATAGTCTTTGCATCTCAAAAGTTCTGACATTATATGCTAGCACACACAATTAAGCTAGTAGCAAAAATTGATCCTCTCAAATATCTACTCAGCAAGGCAGCTCTTACTGGCAGATTGGCTAAATGGGTCATGATTCTCAGTGAATTTGACATCCAATACACAGAACGAAGAGCCATCAAAGGACAAGCAATTGCATATCAACTAGCTGAAGCACCGCTACTAGGAAAACAAACTATGGAGATTGAATTTCCGGACAGGGACGTTCTTGCTATTTCTACCACACAATGGACCCTATACTTTGGTGGATCCTACACCCAACATGGTTCAGGTGCTGGCATTCTTTTCATTACTCCTGAAAGGCACACTATACCAAGATCATATACGCTTATGTTCCCATGCACAAATAATGTGGCTGAATATGAGGCATTGGTTATAGGCATCAAAATGGTTGTAGAATGGAAAATCATAGAGTTAATGGTCTATGGAGATTCGCAACTAGTCGTCAATCAAATCAACAATGACTATCAGACAAAGGATGACAAGCTACTCCCCTACAAGTGAATGGTGGATGGCTTCAAACAGTATTTTGTACACATCACCTTCGAGCAAATACCAAGGTTGAACAACAAAGCAGCTGATGCCATGGCTACTATCGCTTCATTACTGCAAATTCCAGAAAAAACAAAGTCGTTACAAGTTCCTGGTAGAGCAACTGTTCTCCCCAACCTATGACCACTCTGAATCCCATGTTGTCTATGCCTTAACCGGTTCGGATTCACCTTTATATGGACCGATATATGATTATCTAAAGAACAACATCCTACCCATTGACTTATCTCGAAACCAAAAACGTAATTTTATCCGACAAGCCGCCCATTATACCCTTACTACTGATACTTTGTACCATCAAGGTCTAGATGGTACTCTTCTTCGTTGCCTTCATCGTAATGATTCTGATTCTGCTTTACACGAGCTTCACGAAGGTATTTGTGGAATACATTGAAGTGGGACTACTCTTGCTAAAAAGCTTCTAAGGATGGGATACTACTAGCCGACAATGGAGAAAGATTCTTACCACTTCGCTAAGAAGTGTCCTAAATGCTAGATCCATGGCAATCTAATACATGCACCAGCACAGGAACTGCACCCATTTACGACATCCTAGCCCTTTTGTTAGTGGGGACTAGACTTGGTTGGCAAAATTCATCCTTCATCTTCAAATGGACACAAGTTCATTATAACTGCAACAGAGTACTTTACCAAGTGGATAGAAGCAGTCCCAATGACCACAGTAACTGGAAAGCAAATTGCATCTTTTATCTTGAACTATCTGATCTGCAGATATGGTATTCCAAGTTCCATCATCACCGATAATGGACGACCATTCAAAAACCAAGATGTCCGAGAACTATGTGAACAATTCAAAATACAACATCGGTTCTCTACACCCTACTACCCCTAGGGGAATGGTCAAGCAGAAGCATCCAACAAAACAATACTGAAGATTCTCAAGAAAACAGTAAATGATGTAGGCAAAGATTGGCATATACAACTCAATCCAGCACTTTGGGCATACAAAACCAGCATCCGTACACCTACAGGAGCCACACCTTTCTCATTGGTCTATGGATCTGAAGCTATTTTACCACTAGAAGTAGAAATTCCATCTCTTAGAGTATCTCTAAAAGGCTTAATCCCAGATGAAGAGTATCGAGTCAACTGACTGCAAGAACTAGAACTATTAGATGAAAGGCGTCAACATGCTTACACTCATCTCAAAGCATATCAGTAATGCATGTGCAGAAGCTACAATCACAAGGTCATCCCTCACAACTTCAAGGTTGGTGACCTAGTCCTCAAAGAAAATCCAAGAAATCAACAAGATCGAGAAAAGAAAGGGAAATTTGAACCTAACTGGTTAGGTCCCTATGTCATCATATCAGTTTATGGATCAGGTGCCTATCAGCTCACAACCTCATAAGGAGATGTGCTCGAAGAACCAACTAACAACATTCATCTAAAGAAATACTACACTTGAGTAGTCTAATGCACGGAAAAAGCAAAAACAAGCAAAAAATCAAAAAATCAAGAAAAAACAAATAAAAAGGTACAATAAAAGCAACTGGTGAAAACTTGGTAATAGTTGCCATTGTGAAAGAACAACTCCTTCATCTATACACTTGTAGTAAAGTACTATCGGCCATCGCCCGACACTTAGCAAATATCCATTCAGGACATACTTAGCGTAGTCACTATCTTGGTCTATCCATATAACCTTCTACCACATTCCACCATGGCTTGGAAATCACTGTACATATTCACATCAAGAGGCACACTCAGCTAGGGGCAATAAATCATCAAAACTTGCAGCACATTCAAGACATCAAGACTATTTGCAAAACTCAGAAACATCACATCCAACAACCAAAAACTTCACTCCATCGCAGAGCAAAACATTGGATCACTAAAACAAGAATCACAAACATGCTAAGATGGATGATTTTCTGAAGTACTAAAATGTTGCATTATTGCATAAAGTCTTGACTATTTTTGCATTTGAACTTTTTAAATTATTGGATTCTCTGAATTTTCTCACTAAATGCTTCAAAGTTAGAGATCATGGGGAAACTCCAATATTTTCTTAGTCTTCTGTCTGTGAGGCAATCATTTGTACTGTGTAAATACTTGTCTCGAGACGTGATACATCGAATATCACTGAAGACATGATTCCACTTTACACATACAAATGGTTTAATCTTGTCTATTAATACACAATCCGCACTCTGGTCGTCTTGGTTCAATTATACCTTGACGCTTGTGCTATCTTGCAAAATCAAACATCATGTAAATCTTTCTCAGGTCATTATGGTTCAATTATACCATTATGCTTGTATAAATTTTCAACATATCCCAAAACAAATCAATGCTCAATGATGATACCTATATCGAAAGCAAATAACATATGGTTATATCGGGATGACAAATGCAGAATGAGGATGCTCCAAAAACAAATAGTTGCATATCATTTTAAAATAGTTGCATATCATTTTTAGTTGCATATCATTTTACAAGTAGTTGCATATCATTTTGCATATCATTATCATACATCTCATTTTCAAGATACATCTCACATCATTATCATTATCATACATCTCATTTTCAAGATACATTTCACATCATTATCATTATCATGCATCTCATCTCAAGATCCATCTCACAGCATATCAAAGCATACATCATACATTTACATCATGCATCATATCATCTATCTAAGCATTCCATCATCATAAAGTAAAGAAAGAGCACATAGAACATACATCCATATAACACATCACATGATCAAAGAAATGGTGTCATCAATATATATATCAAAAATGATCCAAATGTACAAAATCTGTCATGTCTGTGCCCAGTACAAACAAAACAATGATCTAAAAATACAATAGAGACATCGTCTCTCAAGTATGACTATCTCTTGAGGGGGATGGTCTCGCAACTGATGTCCCAGCTCCTGGATCTCCAGGAGGATCCTGTCTCGAGGGCCCCGTCACGCCTTTGCTCTCTGACTATGTCCCAATCTCCCGAGATCGACTCGATCTCGCCTGCGTAAAGCTCTGTACTCTGCGCTCCCTGGGCACGACATCCTCGTAATGGCGTCTATAATACTCCGCCTCCCTCACTCTCGACGACAGCTCCCTCATAATATCTCTCATCGGGCCCCCTGCTGCTGCTCTCTGAACGCTAGCTGCTAGCTCCTCTGCCTGACCACGCTGCTGTATCTCTATATCTCGCTCTAGAGTCAGCTGAGCAATTTGACGCTGCTGCGCCAATAGCTGTGCCTACAGCTGCTGAACTGTCAACTGCAGGGTCCTGATCTGTGCATCCTCCACATGTGTCGGGACTCGGACCCGTAGGGGCACCTGTGAAGGGGTACCCCCTGTCCCTTTGCCTATCCTAGGTGCTGGTGGGGGTAACTCATCAGTCCTCCTCCTCTACGCCGGCTACCTCCACTCATATGTACCTCCCACTGCTACCATCACCTCTCCCACTCTCCCCTCCTCCCCTACCCCAATCGCCAACCCTCCTCTCCCCCTGTCCATCACAGCTCGCCGAACTGCTCTCTCTACCCGGCTTCCCCCATCTCTACCCCTGTCTCCTCTCTTCCCCTGATATCCTCTCCCTCGTCGTTCGCCTCCGCCTCCATCATCTCCATCTCCCCCAACATCCTCCTCCTCATCATCAAAGGCCAGTCGCATCTCCTCAGGATCTAATATCCTCGCAACAGCACGAGCTGCAAACAAACCCGCAAACTCATGGGTCATCCTTGCATCTAATATCTTGGGAGCATAGTCCCGTATCTACCCCGCTAAGCTAGAGAACTCCTCTACAGCTGCTCCGCTATCAATGGTAGGACCCCAATCAAGTACGTCCTGTCTCCGACGTGCATACAAGCAGGTCCCCTGTGGTATACCTTGCTGCCGACCATACTGCCTCAGCACCCTGCCCACCTGAAATCTCTCTATCACAAAGGGCGTCCGCCCTATCAAAAATCGACTCATAAAAACATAGGGCATCTCTAGCCCATCCTCTGCCCAGACCTCACAATCTGTATAAGGTCGCCAGACGACCGTATCTATATCATCCAAGACCCTCCTCCAATGCTCCAGTTTGCCCAGCTTACGCTAGACAACTAGACCCCTGTAACCATAAGCATATGCCCACCCCGCAGGCCTATCTCTGTCTACCAGTGGTCTCGCTGCTGGAATGTGCTCCCAACACTATACCTGTAAAAGTGTCATGCCAGCTGACAAACTACTGTAACCCAGATACACAACCTTGTGCAGGTCCCTGTACAAGTGGGCCAACATGGCTGATCCCCAAGCGAACTTGCGGCCCTGGGTCACCATCTCCTCAAGAACCAATCCCCAACCCACAAAGAATCCCTTTGACCTGCGATTAGGACAAAGGAATCCACTGATGAACCCTGCTAGTACTGAAGGGAGAGGCGCATAGTCTAAGTCCAAGAACTCCTACCATGGGATCTCATACCCACATACCGTCTCATCATGAAAACTGTGCCGCAGCACCTCAGTACCACCCTCCTCCGTCTGCTCATATGGCAATAGAGCACCTGCTACTGGAATCCTCAAAATCCTATAACAGTCCTCTGGAGTGACTATCATCTCACCGGTAGCAAAGTGAAAGGTGTTCGTATCACTGTGCCACCTCTCAGCGAGTGCTGTAAGTAGACCTCGGTTCACAGTGAACCGAGGCATGTCTAGCAAAGATGATAAACCACATCTCTCGATCACATCTAGGTCAGCCTGTGCCAACCGAGGTATCAATGCCCAAGGTCTGGGAAACCGCTCCCGTGACTACACCACTCCCAATTGCTCCTGTCAAAACGCAAAACGAGATCAATATCAGTGTCCACATCAAAACAAAGATATCAAAATCAAAATCATATCAAAAGCATGAAACAATTTGCTCATCTAATCAAGTTCCATATCATTCCATATCAACTTGTAACACAACTCAAGTTTTCAAAAACCATATCAAAACTTGTAAAACAACTCAAGTCTCCACATCACATAAACTTGTAAAATAAATCAAGTTTCCCACCCATATCAGCTTGTAAAACAACTCAAGTTTCCAACCCATATCAGCTTGTAACACAAATCAGGCTCCACACATTGAACTTGAAACAGTGCAAAAACAAATCATGGTTCGACCAAAACAACACATTCATATCTAAATCAATAACTTGAAACAAATTGCAAATTAAATCAAGTTATATCAACACTCATATTAGATACATTTTCAAAAACATGATCAAAGACACAACAAATGGCAAAAATCCACCTCCCTAGGCAAAACTGACCTTTTCCTATGTAATTTTTCGCATCCAAAAATTACTAACTCTTTCAAAACACGATCCATGTGCTAATTAAACCTGGTTATGTGCTAAACTACACCCATGTGCTACCCTGTTTTTTCCACGCGCTATTATGTCTACCCTATGCACTAGACTAGCTCTACACGCTATCTTTTTTTCTCCATGCGCCACCCAACCTACCCTAAGCGCTAAAACCGACCTATGCGCTAACCTATCCCATGCCTGCGCTAGGTCTAACCTACGCACTAAATCCCCCTACCCATGCGACCCCCTGTGGACCCTATGCGCTAGGTTTGACCTATGCGCTACCCTTTCAACCTAACGCGCTACCCTATGTTCATCATGCGCTAACCTGAGACCATGCGCTAACCTAAAACTTTCATGCGCTAACCTATTCATTTTCGGATGCTACCCTAAATTAATACCCTATGCGCTACCTAATTTATCGCATGCGCTAAACAAGGACCCCTACATGCTAAAACGTTAAAACCGAATTTCAAAAATAAAAAAATGACTAAAAATGATCAAATGAAAAATCAAAAAGGGGTCAAAAGCATTGACTTACCGGTGGTCCATATGCGGCAAGTCTTCGATGCCTCCGAACATGCTCGAATCGATGCTTGGAATAAGGAATAGGCATTTTGTCTTCTCTCCAAAAATCTCTTTCTCCAAAGTCAACAAGCACAAATGAGACAAAACAAAGCACTTTTTCTCTTTTATAGGGAAAAATAAAATTAGGGTTAGGGAAATGAGCATGTAATTTGCTTGCGGTCTCCCTTATACCCTAAAACACGTCAATTATCGGGAGATGAATCAATTTCAATGTTTCACCTAACCAAAATCTTGCACACCAAACACAATTATCAAATCGAATCAAATTTTTCAAAATATTGATTCATCTCTCGAGGGGGCATTATCACCATCGTTTGTCAAATCTGGGGCATCACACATCAAATTTGGGGCATAACATAAAAATCCATAAAAACGACATCAATCATAAAATCACAACGACACATCATTTTCTTTGAAATAACATGTGCACACATGTCACTTCAAAGAGGGGCAAAATGTAGACGTATAAAAATGACCATATTCCTAAATGAATATCTTATGTTCATTTCTCTATTTAATTAAATTATCCACATTCCTCTATTTAGTTAAGAAAATTACTCAATTAAATTCACTATAACATTTAATAGGATAAATTCATTATATTCAATTAAAGCCCCTGTCCACTTTTTAATTAAATTCAATTAAAACCTATTTTCCCTCACCCACTTGCAAAATCCTACACCTCCCACTTGCATCCTAACCCTCTTTCTAACCTCTTCTAGATTCTTCTAAACCTAATTAATTAACCCAAAACCATCCATTCCCCCTTTTCCCTAAATTTGAGGAGGTCACTTCTCAAATTTAGAGTAAAGTCTTCAAAATGCATTAAAGCCTTTATCCATTCAACAAGCTAACTTGTTGAATGCCCCCAAATTTGGAAGGACTCTTACAAAGTTATCCCCAAAGTCTTCATAACCATTAATGGTTAACTCAACCCTCTTACATGGTTAAAGAATTTCCATAAACTCAACCTCCATCTAACCCAAGGGTCTCATCAAGCATTTATTGCTTTGACCATGGTTATCCTTAAACCTTTGCACAAGAGTTTATCCTTTGGGTAAAAGCTATATCCAATGGATAACCCTAACTTAACCTTAACCCTTAACCCCTAGGGTAACCATGAGGTCTTCTCAAGAATTTAATGCTTCTTACATCTCCTCTCAACCAACCTTATGTTGACAATTGTCACCATTTCATTGGTGCCAATTGCAAACATGGATTCCCAACTTTCAAACTTGGCCCTTGATTGCCTCTTTCAATCCTGACCATCCATTTCCCTATTTTTGCTATAAATAGAGCTCTCATTTCCTCCATTTTCATCATCCAAGTCTTTAGCATCACACTTATACTAAAATCCATCCAAGCTTTAATATATCATTTGTTCTCATCATTTAGCCTCTCTTTTCAATAGGAATTAATCTAAATATGCATGCTTAGAGTATTTTCCTTATCATTTAGCTTAATCATAGACTAATATAGCATGCTAGGATAGTCTTGCTACTAATCTTGTCATCTTATAAACTAGTTTATTGCATTTATATGATCATGCATAGCCTTGGATGCATTTCATCTTAAAATCAACCAAAACATCCCTCGTTCTTGCATTTGTCATCCCTAAACCACTTTGCTCAGTGATCTGAGAGCAAAGACATTGGTTTGAGGGACCTTGTGAGATAGAGAACCATGGAACCAACCTTGGGAAGCTGAGCCATACTTCATGACTCCATAGCTTGCACCAAGAAGTCATGTGGGTGTGTGAGCAAGGCTCCTTAGGCTTTGTTTTCCACATATTGAGTTCTATCGACCCGCTTTTCCTGCATACAGAACCTTATTCTTAGAGTTTTTTTAAAACCTTTTTCATTTGTAGTCCATGGATTAAACTTCTTTTGATTATCTATAATGTCTTTTATGACATGTAATCATGTAAAATTTTGAAGAATAGTACAAGTTGTTGTAACTTTATTTTCTCTTCATTTGTTATTACTTATGAATAGGCTATTGGTTTATTATATTTATTTTATTGTGCTTGATATCTATAATGTATATAGATTGTTATTTTTTTGTGAGATTCTATGATTAATTAGTGAAATAGTTTATCTATTTTGGTGCATTTCCCTATCTTCCTTAGTATATTTGATTTCAACACTCTTTCTCCATTTTCTTAGTAATACTTAGGTATACATAGAATAGGAGGAACCAACCTACTCTATTGGTTTGGTTTGTTGAAATATTCTCATATATATAAGCCTCCCCATGTTTCCATGAATTGCAAGTGTAAAAGGAATCTTAAAAGTTGTACTTGATCATATGATATAGTTGAAATATAATTTTTGTATGCCTTGTGGGAGCCTAATATCCAAAAATATTAATATTTTGGCAAGTATATCGAGATACAATTACCCTGAATATTATTTGCATTCTTTTCCTAGAAACTTTGTTGAAGAATAAATCTATCTAAGCATAGAGAAGGATTCAAATGAGATCTTATTTTGAGCTAATCCATTAGAAAATATTGTCCAATGTTTTACCCTATTTCTAAGAAGAAGAGCTAGAATTTAAATTTAGGATAGGTATAGAAAGCCTAGAATCCATTGCAACTTAATCTCTTGCTTCTAGCCCAAGAAATCCACCTAGAGGAATTATCTCAACCTCTAGAGCTCATGATTTTTTTATTTGGAATAATGGTATCCTTGAGGCTATTTAATAGTGGAAACCTTTTTAGCTCTCACTTTAAAATCCTTGCTCTATTATTCTAGGAAAATTCCATAATTCCTATTAGTCATACTCAAGATGTGGCCATTTTATTATACAATCCATGTGATATAACACAAGTGAATGCCACTTACATTTCTTGCAACTTCCTTTAAAGGTAAATATTTGGACTAGTACCACATATTTCCTTCAAGATAAATAAAATTTTGGTATATCTCTACAACTTTTTAAGAAGAGAGATAATATATCCCTAGTGGAATAATTGACTACAATAAAGAGACTACTAATGGATTTTATCACATATTTGAACATCATATTCAAGAAGAATTGGTATAAGGAACTTACAAGTGAAATGAAGACAATGCATAGGGATATATGTACAAAGGAGAGAACAAAATATGTTGTACTGTTTGTGGCAAGAGTGAAGGATGTATAAGTAATGATTTCTCAGTGTGTGCCTATACTCATTTCCATTCACGTGGTCAAAGTGTTTGTTAGAGAATGAAACTCTCTTTAGGTTTTCTTTGTAGTGGTGTTTGACACATCATGGAGCTCTCATTATAACTGCATTCTATTTTGAGATTGATGACCTTTCATAGAGAAATCATAATACCAAGGTTGAGGAAGGCTTTCTTATTTTAGGAGGATGAATGATGAAGGTAACTATGGAGGTCCTAGAGAATTATTTCATTGAGGGCACAACCAAAAATTATTTGAACTCCAAATTTCTTCTATGTTGAAATTTCACCAAATGAGTGACGCCCCCACACACATACACCCATTTACCTTAATCCCCTTGAAAATGGAAGTAATCAATTAAAGTTACATTCAATTTGATATCTATGTGAATAGAGTTGCACCATGATGTGTTTTTTTTTCAAATTGCTAATTTTTCTAATAAAATCGAAGATCTTAAATAAATAATCTATCTAAAAACACTAAGATATAATCTTGAGTAATTTTTATCTTTTTAAAATAAGAGGTAAACACTTTTGACCCACCTCATTCCAAATTAGAATATCAACAATAATAACAAGAAAGTTTCCAACATATTACTTTGATGACAAGAATAACAACACCACAACTTAACCATCGATTAGCATAATCTTTTGTGTGTGTGTGTGTGAAGAGAGTTGCACCATGATATATTTTTTTTCAAATTGCTGAATTTCCTAATAAAATCTAAGATATCTTAAATAATCTATCTAAAAACACGATATGTAATCCTTAGTAATTTTTATATTTTAAAAAAGAGGGGTAAATGCTTTTGATCTACCTCATCCCTAATTAGATTATTCAACAATAACAACCCAACATGGTTCAAACTTTGATGACAAGAATAACAACCCAACATGATTCAAACTTTGATGACAAGAATAACAACCCAACATGGTTCAAACTTTGATGACAAGAATAAAAACACCACAACTTAACTATCAGACTATCCCAATATTAACATAATACATATATGTGTGTGTACATACATACATACATACACATCTTCTTGAAAATAAATGTAATCAATTAAAGCTACATTCAATTTTGATATCTATGTGAAGCTAGTTGCACCATAATATTTTTTTTCAAATTGCTGAATTTTCTAATAAAATCTAAGATATCTTAAATAATCCATCTAAAAACACTAGAGATATAATTTTGTTTATTTTTTATATTTTTAAAAGGAGGGGTAAAGGTTTTTGACCTACCTCATCCCCAATTAGAATATTCAACAACTTAACATCACACTATGCCCATATTGATATAAAATTGAATAATTTTATTTATTAAAAAAATATTTTATTTTAAAATTATTCAAAAAATTATTTGTATACTTTTTTTTTAATTTATTGAATAGTTGTTTTAATTTAATTTATAACTAATTTATAATTATTTTATTTTTATTTATTTAAGATTTATTTTATTTTATTTATTTAAAAATTCTTTTACAATTTAAAATTACATAGATTGTCTTATCATCACTATAGAATACAACTTGATACAACAAAAAAATTACAAATTTATAAAACCAATATTTTTTTGATAAAAATTAAAATACTTATCATTTAATTATAACAATCCAATTTTTCATAAACAGTAAGATTTGTCTTTGGATTTAACTCTTCTGTTTGATCAATTAATTGTGAAGGATAAGGTTGATTAATTGATTGCTTTTGCCAAGGTGTTGGTCATTTCTATTTTAAAATTTTTAGTACTTTTTTCTAATTATGTAATTAAAAAAAGATATTGAAAATAATAAAAATTAGAAAATTTGCACTTTTTTTTACTTTCATCAAGTTATTGATCATTCTCATCTTCATAGATCTCAATGGCAATGTCTATCCAGTCTCTATGATACACTGACATCTTATGCATACAATACATGTTACACATACATATAACTACACATTTAACTACACATTTCTGATCACTTCTTCAAATCAAAAGCCCAAAACAAACGCACAATAGAAGATTTTTGCTTGGCCACTTTCTGTCTTAATCAGTTGATCTAGGCAAAAAATGAACAGATTCAAATAAAAAAACTTATGACTAGATTTTAGCAAATTCAAGATTCTTCTTCCCGTCAAGCTTTCCAGAAAAGACATGCTGTACATAGTCTGCTTGAATGAATCTTTTGTATTGACAGGGATGCAGCTCATCTGTGAGTTCAGGAGCAGGACCCACTTCTATTTCAATATTTGGACCATAAAACATGGCAATGGAGATTCGATCTCTGTCCAGGTTTGTGACTGCCCTGTGCTCAATGCTCTTATATATTCCATTGCTTATAACCTAATTCAAAATACAAAAACAAAAATTACATTTGATATCGATCCGGGGGCATCAAACATTACTACCAATTATTAAAGCCAGGCAATAATTCATCAAGAATGAAGTGAAGAGATTTCTGTTTTATACATGAAATCTTAATCCAAACAATCATTCATAACTTGGAGAAAAATCCCAGAACCATACAACCCTAGAAACAACTTTGATTCTAGTTTGATAATTTCTACATATTCTTTTGGACTATAGAATGTTAAAGGTCATTTTCATTACCTCAAGCATGTCCCCAATATTTATAACCAGGGAACCAGGGATGGGCTGAACAGGAATCCATTCACCATCCTTACAGATCTGTAGCCCCACTATCTCATCATCCTGCAACAACACTGTCAAAGCAAATCCATCTGAATGAGGACTTATGCCTAAAACCAGATCTGGTCTTGGGCAGGGTGGGTAGTAATTCAATCTCATTCTCTGTCTCATTTTGCCACACATGTTAAGGAAACAATCTGGTGTTAGCCCAACATTCTCTGATAAGAGGAAAAGAATTGTATTGCTAAGCTTTTGAATTTCCAGAGCATATTGATCCACAGTTTCTCTGCAACAAATGGGCAGCAAAATTAGATAGAAAATGAAATTGATTTTGCAAAATTAGATAGAAAATGAAATTGATGAAAATCAGATGGATAGGAACAGGGCAACTATATCAACCAATTATTTTGAATTTTGAAAAGAACTCAAAAAGAGTAATTGATGAAAGTAGTATGCTTTTGATACCTATAGCCACCAGAGACCTAGTACAACAGGAGAAGAGGGAAAAAGAGTCTATACATGAGATCAGTCAATGCCATTTTATCAACATGAAATCATTCAAATGATCAACCACAAATATTGAGGTACCTAAAATCCACTGGCTTTGTTGGCCAAAAATCCATGTTTCTATTCTCTGGAGGCAGAGTTGTCAAGGACATCATATCCGCCCAGTCCAGTATTTGGTCATCGGAGATTACAAAGGCCTGGCCATAGCCTTCTAGCTCTTGTATTTTGTATTTGAGTTTTTCTTCCAGAGGTAGTTGAATGAATTCCCTTACAATTCCCTTCATTCTTTCCGTCAGAGACAGAGGAATTCCATGATTCATTTTAGCTAAGTAAGCAAGTTAGGAGAACAAAGATAATATAGAATCTAATCCCCATTCTATAACATAATTTATAGTCAATTTTAGTGTGCCCACCTGAAAAAATCCCCATTCTTGGCATGCCATGCCAAGTTTTTCTAATTCCTTTTGCCTGCAGAGATCTGAATCTCCCCAAAACATGTCCATATCGATTATGGGAATGTCCAAATGATGAATAGGAAAGGCATTTGGGCGCTCTTTCTCTGATCTGATATATCTCTCAGGAAGGCTTTGAAGGTGCTGAGCTGCCAATTCCTGAACAACAGGGACTGAAAATCTTCTTGAAGTTCCATCAGAGGGATTATATACCATGACTGAAAATTTGAAGAATTGTGAGATTTTTCTCCTTAGTCATCCGTACTGTCAAGTGCAATCTCTCTTTCAACTACGGCCAAACTTCTTTATTTGGATGAACAACAATATTTAAAAATAATAATAATGAAAATTGAAAACTTGCACTTTTTTAATTTTCACAAATTGGTCACTCTCATTAAGTACGTCTTCATAGATCCCAAATAACACTAATTCATGTCATCGTTAAACACGATAGCTCGCAGACAATCAACAATCCATTACATTAAACATCCTGGAATTAAAAGCTCACACCCACATAATGATAATCTGTCTTAATATGCTAATCCAAGCCAACATTGAACAAATTCAAATCAAGAAACTTATGAGCTGATTTTGGCAAATTCAATGTTATTCTTCCCATCAAGCTTTCCAGAAAGGACATGTTGCATGAAGTCTCCATTAATGAATCTTTTGTATTGACAGGGATGCAACTCATCTATGAGTTCAGGAGCAGGACCCAATTCTGTTTCCCTACTACCTGGACCATGAAACATGGCAATGGAGATTCGATCTCTATCCGTGTTGGTGACTGCTCTGTGCTCAATGCTCTTATATATTCCATTGCTTATTACCTTAGTAAAAATAAAACAAATAACCAGCCAGTTAATGCATCAAGAATGAAGTGGGAAGATTTTTGTTTTATACATGAGATCTTAAATCGAGAGAGTCATTCACAACTTGGATTAAAAAACCTAGAATTATACACCCATAGAAACCTTCTTTAAAACAAGTTAACATAATTTGATAGGTCCTACAGATTGTTTTGGCCTGAAGACTTAAAATTCATTGTCATTACCTCAAGAATGTCCCCAACATTGATAACCAGAGCACCAGGGATGGGTTGAACAGGAACCCATTCACCATCCTTATGGATCTGTAGGCCCACTATCCCATCATCCTGCAACAACACTGTCAAAGCAAATGCATCTGAATGAGGGCTTATGCCTAAAACCAGATCTGGTTTAAGGCGGGGTGGGTAGTAATTCAATCTCATTCTCTGTCCCATTTTCCCACACATGTTAACGAAGCAGTCTGGTTTTAGCCCGACATTCTCTGATAAGAGGCAAAGAAGTGTATTGCTAAGCTTTTGAGTTTCCAGAGCATATTGATCCACAGTTTCTCTGCAACAAATGGGTCGCATCATTAGAACGAAAATTAAAATGATGAAAATTAGATGGATTGGAACATGCTACTTTACCAAGCAATTAAAATGAAATGGATTGCAAAAACGTAATTGAAGTAGATATGCTTTTCATACTTATAGCCATCAGAGACATAGTACAGCAGAAGAGGAAAAATAATCTTTACATGAGATCAACAGCATTGCTTGAGTTTAAGCTTGTATTCTTCCTATGGTGAGAGGGAAAAGTTGGGTATGAGACTAATGCAGTGTTTGTATTATTTTTTAAATATTTATCATTCATAAATTCGTTTTGCTAGTTGATATGAGAGCGTGAGTCTATGTTGATACATTTATCATTAACAGTAAAAAATTGAAAGATATCCAGTCTGTCAAAATTATTCAGAATACAATTTCAACCTCATCCTTTATATCATCTCTATACAACGACAATATGTACAATCACCATACTCACTATTGTCCTAATTACCTGTAAAAGGAGGCAGACCTAAAAATTTTCCATAGCTTGCTGAGGGTAGTCCGGTGGAGACTCTCTATTTTTTGGTATGCAGTTTCATAGATAGTTTGAGATAAACAAATAAGTTTTAATATAGAAAAGGAGAAAATTTATTGACTGCTTTCAGTGGCTGGTGGAGAAGAGGCATAACATATTGCAGAGCCAATTAAAATAAGACCCTTGACAACTGAATAGTCTAGAGATTTTATCTAGAAAACCTTAGATGCAGATTTCTGAAAAGTGGGGTAGTGAACCTACAATTTTATAATAAAACTTGCACACGAGTAATGAACTATGAATCACCTCAAAATATTCTCAGTAACTGTTTTTTAAAATATTATTAAAATCCCGTAGATTGTACGATTACCTGAGTTTGCTCTTCAAATTGTAGAGCAACATATGTATACCATACAGAAATAGATTTTGTGTAGATAGCAATTAAATCACCCTCAATCATATATAAATTGAATAAGATGCTATATAAATTGAACAAGATGTCAGCATCTTATGACAAACTGAATTAGCAAATGTCTAGGTACCTAAAATCCGCTGGCTTTGTTGGCCAAAAGTCCATATTTCTATTCTCTGGAGGTAGAGTTGCCAAGGACATCATGTCCGCCCAGTCCAGTTCTTGGTCTTCAGAGGTTACAAAGCTCTGGCCATAGCCTTCAATCTCTTGTATTTTGTATTTGAGTTTTTCTTCTAGAGGTAGTTGAATGAATTCCTTTGCAATTCCTTTCATTCTTTCCGTCAGAGACACAGGAATTCCATGATTCACAGCCTGTCAAGGAGACATACGTACCATCTTAGCTAAGCAAGCAAGTTAGGAAGATAAAGATAATATGGAACCTAATCCCATCATAAGGGTAATCCTATTAGAGTCTATAAATAACTTGAAAGTTACTTCAAATAGATAACAACTATGTTCTAAAAAAGATCCTCAAGCAGCTCCCACGGTCTAAGAAACAGGGGTTTTCTTAAAACTTTACCTCCATACAGAAAAGAAGATCATGCTGGCTTTATGCCTACTACTTCTAAGTTCATTCTAGCAATTGTTAGTTTAATACATAATTTATAATCAATTTTGACGTGCCCACCTGAAAAAATCCCCATTGCTGGCATGCCATGCCAAGTTTTTCCAGTTCCTTTTGCCTGCAGAGATCTGAATCCCCCCAAAACATGTCCATATCAATTATGGGGATTTCCAAATGATGAAGAGGAAAGGAATTTGGGCGCTCTTTCTCTGATCTGATGTATCTTTCAGGAAGGCTGTGAAGATTCTGAGATGCTAATTCCTGAACAACAGGAACTGAGAACATTTTTGTAGTTCCATCAGAGGGATCAAACACCATGCGTGAATTAAACATGATAGTTTTTAAAATCTGAACAAACCACCTAATTGCTTCTACACTCATGAATTCCAACACTTCATGTATTCATCCATTTATACAAATTGAGGGGAGAAGCTCAGCCTGAAGACATTCAGAATGTGGTGCCAAGTCAACTAAAGCTGGTGAAAATTGTTTGTCCTGTTTACTATCATTGAATGGCATAAAATACATGTTGAATCATTTAACTACTCAAATTAGACTACAATTTTAGAAAAAATATATGAAGTGAAAGCAGATTAAAACAGCTTAACTATTGCAATTTTTAAGTCAAATAACGTGTAAAGACAAACACACTGCAGATGTGATTGCCATTGAAAAACAAATACTATGTATACTAACTTCAGAAGTTCAGTCCACTACTGAATAAATAACAGCATCCAGACAAAATATTTTATTTTTGCTTTTGAAATCGTTTGTCCTGTTTGCTATCATTCAATGTCATAAAACACCTGTTGAAGTGATCATTTAACTACTCAAATTAGACTGCAAGTTTAGAAAAATATATGAAGTGAGAGCAGATTAAAATAATCAGGGAGCCACAGCTAGTTATTGTAATTTTTAAGTCAAACAACGTCTGCCGATGTTATTGTCATTGAAAAACGAATTATGATTTAATTTTTAATATCCATTTATTTAAATCTGTTTTCCAATGAGTGATTTTGCTTCTTCAAAGGTGTCGAATATATAAGAGGGACGCATTTATCTACACTCCTGAATTTCAACACTGCACTCCCAGAAATTGTCTGTAATGGTGAAGCGGGATCAACTCTACATATAATCATCCAGTTGTAAAAAGTAAAGGGCAAAGCTCTCCATGATGAGATTGAAAACGTGGTGGGAAGTCAGCTAAAGCTGGTGAAATTTTAATTTTTAATTTCTATTTTTTACTAATTTCAACAAGCAGTTGGTTATACTTTATTTCAATTACTTGATAGTCCTTACGTTGGTCTTCAAATTTCTCTAAAATATTTCATATAAATTTTAATAATTATTGTAATCTTTTAAAAACTATTTTTCATGTAGATAATATCATCTCTTATATCTCAACATGATTCCAATAAGGTTTAGTCTATTATATCTTATATCTTAAATTTTTTTAACTAAAAGAGGGGTAAAAATTTATTTAATCATACAAAGAGATACAAGGCAAGAAGGGCCAACCGCCCAACAAAAAGACTATTACACAACACTGTTGGTGTCCACTAAATGATCCAATATCCACAATATTTCAACTTTGCATTGGATCAAAAACCCATTTGCCCAAATAATCTGCAACACCATTCCACTCTCAAGGAGTGTGACTAAACGTAATAGATTCCAAGGAACCACACAACTGAAGAGTCTAACTACTAAACAAAGCTAAGTGCTAGTTGACATCATCTAGTTGTTGCCTATTTAGCAAAGTCACCACCATTTGAGAATCTGATTCACAAATAATCTTTTTCTAGCCAAGAACACTACTACGCTCCACAACATACAAAATGACAAGAGCCTCCATGTAATTATTTGTATGAAGACCCTTATAATTGAAAAAATAAACTAAACAACTCCTGAGTTGTCATGTTCGACTCCCCCAATACCAACATGACAAGGATTCCCCCTAGATGAACCATCGATATTAATTTTTAAAACTCCTTGAGGAGGAGGGGACTAGTGACCCTCTCGATTTACATTTTGTAGAGGATGTCTGCATCTATTGCTCATGACCTACCTAACACACCTCATCCCAGGAGAAGGAACAACTCCATGAAGAGGAAAATTGAGTTGATTGCAAATATCGACATCTCTAGGATCCACAACTTTGACAAAGTCACACTTTGCCAAGATAGCCTCACAAAGAGAATGAATAAGGTGCCACAACACATGTCCTAACATCACAAAAATTCCTATGATTGCTCTCCAACCAAATATGCAAAATGATGAAAGTGGAGCCAAGAGCCTAGGCAACTTGAAGAAAAGAAGATTTAATAGGAGGCTTAC
Organism: Cryptomeria japonica; assembly: GCF_030272615.1. Lineage (NCBI taxonomy): Eukaryota > Viridiplantae > Streptophyta > Pinopsida > Cupressales > Cupressaceae > Cryptomeria > Cryptomeria japonica. Next base: position 722,400,184 of record NC_081409.1, read on the forward strand.
CCCAAGGGGCCCAAAACTCAGCCAAAGAGGAGACATGTCAATAGGCTTGATTCCAAATAGCCTACTAGAAGTGCCCAATCGCCTTGAAAAGGAGCATTAAAAGAAAAGATGAGAAACACACTCCTCGCTCTTACAACACAAAACACACATAGAGGGACCCTGGAAGTTGGACACTTGCACAAATTATCCCAAGTAAGATATCGATTTTGAACCACAACAACATGAACAATATGCAATGGGTATGCCTAAGATGTGTGGAAAGTAAATTAAAAAAATGGGTTTATTTTTGCATAGTTTTGTGCATTACGTGAGGTCAATTGGCAGGCCATTTATAAATGATGTTGTGTGTGCAATGTAAAGGTTTCAATGGATAAGTGATATCTTCAAACTAGGATCCAAACACACTAAAATAAAAATTGGGATCAAAACACACTAGAAATAAAACCTCTAAGACAAGAAGATACTCAAGAGAAGGAAGAGAGAGAGAGAGAGAGAGAGAGAGAGAGAGAGAGAGAGAGAGAGAGAGAGAGAGAGAGAGAGAGAGAGAGAGAGAGAGAGAGAGAGAGAGAGAGAGAGAGAGAGAGAGAGAGAGAGAGAGATATGCTAATTTAAAAATTCAAAAGAACAAAGTTAACTATACATTATATTTATTATTAAGATATATTATAATCAAAATAACTGTAAAAATCAATGTTTAAAAAGTTCAGAAAAAATATTAATACATTAAATATGATAGGGATAAAAAAAGGCATAGGCCACATGTTGTGGGAATAACATTGAATGAAATGACCAAAAGCATGAAAACAAATAGCGAATTTGATATATATCAATATTAAAATTTGAACCGTCTCACTAATTGGCTTTACTGCTTTGTTAGGAATATTGGTTTCATAAAAAACAAAATTAATGTGTGAATATTAGTTAGGGAGAAAAAAAAAAAAAAAAAAGAACAAGCGAGATGGTTTCGATTGTCTTGCAGGGGTTACAAAGCATTTCCACTCATTGATCATCCACATTAGGTCATTAGGTCATCCATTTTAGATAATCTAGGCACCTTCAACATATTTAAATGTTATATTTTTAATATAGTTTTCAAATATTAAATAGTACATGTTATATTTTTTATAATATTGTTTTGAAACACTGAAAATTCAAGGAAAATAGTAAGGATTTAATCTAAATTAAAATTTATTTTATCATTGTATTAAATATATTACACATTTATTCACCATATCTTATGTAGCATTCATTCACAAAGGTTCAATTTACACTAAATGGTTAAATTTACACTATATATAGTCTATATTTCTATAAAGGAAAAATACCTTTTTTCCTAAAATAATCTAGGCTAATTAATTAAATGTACACAAATCAATATAAATTAATCTAGGTTTATTAATATTAGTTGGGAATGTATAATTTAAACACTATTTAGAAAGCTAAATGTAAAGGGTGAACCACTTAGTTCTGGGAATTGGGATAAAGAATACATTTGTTCCATGTAGAACTTAGTTACCCAGTTTCAACAAACTAGATGTCTATAAGGTGATAATTGTCTTTAGCCTCTACACAAATTTGAAACTTTTTGTGGGTTGATCTCATGATAATTAATTATACATGTTGTGGCTTTGGGTTGTAACCCAACAAGCTCCACTTATAATATAAAAGCATAATATCTAGGAGCTCTCCAAGAAAAGATGATCATTGTACTCAACACTACAAGCCTCATTGCAAACCATAGCTGACGCTCCCACAACACGATCAATGTATACTTCAAGAATTCCTTATAATACCATAATTTACATCCTCATAATAAAGAATCATATGTATTTAAATGATAAATTTTCACATAAGAAAATATATCATGCATATATTCCCATGTTAGGAGAGGTGTTTCAATCTTGCAAAATAATAAAATCTAATTGTTGGGTTGTAAAATTTAATTTTGGCTATGAAACCAAACTTTAACCAACTAAATTGGGTTACAACAACATGGAGCTCTATGGGATCTTCAATTAAAAAAGAGCTCAATCCTATTCTCAAATCAAAAGTTAGGGCCTTTACAAGTTAAGCCACCATATTAGAAATGTAAGAGCATCTATAACACATATAAGAGAGTTGCAAGCTTAAGAGTTACACATGGTGACCAGAAATGTTTACTAACCAATGACATGTTAGTATAATTTTTAAAAAGCATATTTGGAGGGTTTTTAAATAATGGAATGCCCAACTTATGGAGTTACATATAACAAATTATGATAGCTTAAGATAGGTCTAAGAAATATACTATTTTAAAATGAAGACTCTTCTTGGGATTTTGAGTATTGGATCTTGATTGGGGCATTTAGGCATCACTTTGAGGTGTTATTAGCTCATGAATTTGTAATTTTCCTTTGTTTTTTATTTAAAAAATAGCGTTAACAAGGGCACTGATCCTTTACATAGCCAAAAGGCTATAAAAAAGAGAAGAATCGATAGGAGTAGAGTGTGCAGCAGGAGCAACAGATGTAGGAGCCAAAGGGGCAGAAGGGTCCACAGTAGCAATAACATCGATAAAGGCTTCATTACCAGTAAAGGGAACCTCATCATGGGAGGAGACATCATCCTCTAGAGAGGAGTTGACAGAATCATACCTAGAAGCATTGATCATCAAGTGATCTTCAGTAGCATCCTTCCACCAAGTAGCAACACCTTTGTGATGGGAGAGAGAACAGTCTGAAGCTAAGTGACCCATTGATAAGCATCTTCTGAAGTGAAAGGGGAGGTCTTCATAATCCAATGATTAAGGCCATGGCCTATCCCCAACCATTAGAACCACATCCCTAGGGAGGGGCAGAGATATGTTAATATTGTTTAATAAGAAGGAAAAGGTAGAATGAACCATAGAAGTCATGATATCATCAACCTTCAAGAAGTTGCCAATGGAGTTATGATGACCTCAAAACAAGAAGGCTCCCAGAAATGGAGGGGAAGATTAGGAAGATGGACCCAAACCAAGATGAATAGTAAGGGGTTCAATATGGGGATTGAAGGAAGTTGTCTAGGGCTTAATAGAGAGAGAATGATCTCCCCAATTCGACAACTTACCTAGAACCAAATCGCGATCAAGAGTAGAAGTAAATGAAGAAATGAAGAAGCCTTTAGCACAAGTAAAAATCTCAATACCATGAGCAACTAAAGGCTTCCAAGAAATACTCACCCAACGATGAAGGTTTGGAAGTGAAGGCTAGAACCTGGTAAATCTACAAACCAAAGTGTAGTGTTGATAAAACAACATTTTCCACCACCTCCTAGCCACAAACCACAATAGGGGAGGTCTTGGCACAAGGAAGAGGATGAATTCCCTTGTGAGGAAAAACAACAGATCTGACCATGCAGGCAAAGCTTCACCTAGGAGCAAAAGAAGGAAGTTTGGGAGGAACAAGATCACCAATATAACAGGGATCTTGGCACCAGCAACACAAGAAGCAACCAAACCCCCGAAGTCAACACCCATAACCATAGATGGACCAACCACAACAACAAAAACTCCCTTTGAAGCAGATGGAGCAACCACAACTCCAGCACCCATAGCAGCCAAATCCACGAGTGGAGGAAACTCACCCATAACATTAGAACAGTTAGGCAAGGCATCCACCTCCCCAACGAAAAACTGAGGAAAAGGGGCCATCAACGCCGCTTTTGTGGCCCAAATCAACAAATTGGAAAGTTCTAGGGTTATGCTAAACCCTATCTTCAAACCCTCCAACTGATTTGGCCAATTGACAAGAGTAACCAAATGTGATTAAACTCCCCTGCACTTTAGGCTCTATAGGACTTAGGCAGGTATACCTATTCACCAACTGACATCTTCAAAATGATGCTTTTTATAGAAGATTATACTTAACAATGTATTATGATTTTGATGTTTATCTCCAAGTGGCAATTACTTATGAGATAAGATTCCTTTACTTCTATTTATTCCTACTTCCTACTTTTATATCCTACTTATATCTCCAAAACCGAAACTAAAAATATGTAAATGTTTTGAATATTATTAAATATAATTTAATGGTTGATCAATGCCTTTCCACCTCTTAGGCTACAAAGTCACTACCTCCTAGAATCTCACGTACAACCCCTATGAGACAATTTTTAAATCCATTGCTGGAATGGATCTATCAACTATTCCAACCTCCAATACTAATCCACTATTTCTTGTTACAACAATCAGTCTAGCTAAATTCAACTTTTACTTGAAAAGACCAGTAAGACAAGAATCATAAGGATAAGAAGGTCTCAAATGAATCTTGTTTGTCAAATTGCTATAACAATGAATAATTTTTTCATAAGGAAGTTTAAGACAACAATCACTTGCTTGAAGTAATAATCACAAGAGAACTGATATCTAGAATAAAATATTTTCTTTTAGCACAATTGAATTGAAAACACTGGATCATCCATTGGAAATAAAAATTTCAGAAATAAAAGGATTGTCTTCTATTGATTTCTTTTGAAAATGACCGTATTGCATATTTATAATAAATTGAGGGGTCAAGCCCCTTTCAAAGAGTCTATTGAGATTGAACTAAATATATGATAAGTAAATGCTTTAATATCTAATTAGGAACAAATAGACTTTGGTTAAATGATCAACGTATCCCTGGCTCAAATAAGTGTCAAAATCTTCAGTGATGCCTTTGATTACGCTCTCTGCAACGAATATCTCGTCTACACAATTGTTGATCGTGTCAGGGTCTCCCTTTTGAGTTGCCTTCATTGCATCACCTAGATACTTTTGATATTCTTGAACCCACACAATTTGTTCCTTCAAATTTCCATCCTCGCTTGTTAGAGGAGCTATTCCTTTTCTTGCAAATAAAGTAAAAAATCTTGACTCATCCATGAGTTGTTCTACATATTTTTTGTAGGCTTTTATTAACTCTTCAATCTCTTTGATCACAGTTGGATTTGGGTTACTTCTTTCTTGGACGACATCATGTATGGTTGGTTTTCTTTCTACAGCTTCACCTCTTATCGATATGATTTAAACATGTCCTCCCGAAAAGTTCCAGTGTTGTTAGTTTGAGGGACCATAATGTGATCGGTATGACTACGATAAGGTCCTACTGATTTACTTGCTTTGAGGTTCTTTTGGTAAAAGGAAAGCTGAGCTTGATCATTATGCAAAGTATTTGTATTTTAAAAATTGTAGACGGTTTCAAACACTACCACTGAGGTTTATGAAGACCAAGGTGTATGGTAATGGGGATTTTAGGCCTATGTGACAATCCTTGCAAAGGGAGATCATTTCATTTAAGTGCTTTTGGTCTTTTCATGGCTTTATGCTGAGTTCCACCTTGTGGGAGCCCATTTAATCCACATATAACACATTTGTTATTTATGTTTTTTATTAATGAACTTGTAACAATAATAACCTCATCTAGTAGGTAAATAAACCATTCTTCTCATACCAGTATCACTAGCTCAAGAATATGTATCAGCAATATAGGGATGCTTTTCAGGTTAATAGAATATAAGGATTTGATTGATGGAAAGGGTCATGAAAAATGACTACACGAAACACCTAAGGAGGAAATTATTAGTTCCAACCACCGCTGAGGAGGAGGAAGAAGACTTCAAAATAGCAGAGGAGGCCCAAAATGATCACAAGGTAGATTCGATAGTAGTATCATTCGGAGCAAGGGATTCATTGGGTAGAACGGGAGAGACGACCATTTCAACTTGTAGATTTAATTTTCCTTTGTTTGTTTCTTGTATTGATTCCTCTATTTACTTTTTATTTGAGATGAAGTTTATATAGTGTATTTATGAGGTTTTTCATATTGCTCATATTACTCTAGATTTTATTGTGGGTATTATCTCTTATGAAGGCTCCTTGCTTGAATTGTATTGTAACAAGTATATACATGATAATGCATTCATGTCACTACTGTGCTTTCTCTTTGAATTTGTGACTAATATCCAATCCTTCATGAATTATGTATAACACTCTTTGATGCATGCAAACACATAGTGGGGAGCAACTTTTATTATTATTTTTATATCTATTTATTACCTTACTTAGTCCTAGATGAATGTATTATTCCTACCCTTCTTTCATAATATTTGGGTATAACACAATATATTAGGATATATCACCCCTTGTATGTCAACCCAAATATTATGGATACATCTATTCTTACTACAATTTATATTTATTTCTACTTGTTTATACTCATGTGCTCTCCATTTTATGTCATTATTGCAAGTACTACATTCTTCCTCCTATATATCCTTGGGGATGATGAAAATTTTAGAGCATCAAAGCTATCTTTGTATTAATCTAGAGTATCAAGTTAATATAATGGCTACGAATTCTCCTTTGAGCCATCGAGTTATGTTATCCATATAGTTTTTAATAGGAATATATGTCTACAAACCAATAACCACTGGCATCTAAACCTGACACAAAGCTTACATATTGAATATGTAAATATGTTCTACATTAACTCTATGAGGAGAGAAATACATGTATTCAATGTAAGAAAATTTTATAGTATTCTAACATGTAAAGGAACATCTAGAAAGGAACAAGAATAAGAAAAGAAGAACAAACATATATAAATTTGTTACAAATATACCTTGCAAAAATAATTTCACGAAAAAACTATCCTGTAATACACATGTACCTAATGTAAGATTCAAACATAATGTTATAATACTTTCATAGAGCCACTTTGCTTCATTTCTATTAATACTACTCAATCCTAGAGAGAAATTTGTGGCATAACCTTGTAAGAAATAACACATAATGCTTCCACCTCAAGCCCTCAATATATAGATTTAAGAAGATCTAAAAAAGTCACCTAAAGGAAATATTGCGTACCTTAAAATTATCCTAAAATATCATGTTAAGAATCCTAATGAATCATTACAAGAGAATGACTTCCAAAATAGACTGTAACTCCTTACACAACCATATTTAACCATGAAGACCATAATTGGAAAATGAAACAATCAAGAACTTCTTCGTGAAACATTAATTACATTGCACACCCCCTAAATAAGGAAGATGCTCTTAAAACTTCCTTATATGATCACATAATTGGTGCCTCATTATGATTTTCCAAATCCCCAAGGAATAATGAAATAATGAAATATATGTGCTCACACTCACATGGGAATCCTATTTTTCCCATTCCATAGTTCTTGGATATGCATACATAATCTATGAACACTTAAATTACATCAGAACTTAGGTTAACCAGTGTGAACAACACATTTAATTCTAACAATTTTTCAACCTCGTTCTCATTAGTATATCATATTCTCTCTATTTATAGCATCATAAGCTATTAAAAAGTTTTATATTTTTTACCATAATTAAAAATCTTTATTAGTAGAAACCTTGGATTGTCCTTTATGGTCACCTTTTCCATCTAAACTTTTCTTCCATCACAATCAAATGCCATGGTAAATAAATCATATCAAGGGCCAAAATAGTGAGCAAAATAGTGATTTCCACTATTATGTGATCATACTACTAAAAAATAGTAATAACATGATTATGCTATAGTTTGGAAAATACCAAGCCATAACATGTTCAAGAGTTTTTTTGTTCTAAAACACAATCATGTTATCTGGAACATAAAAATTGATCACGTTTTATATTCAATAAAATGTGAAATGAGATCACATTTTGTGAAACATAAAACCTAATGGTGTTTTAAGTTAAAAATATGGACAAATGTGACCACATTTTGAAAATATGATCATACTTTGTAACATTCTCATGTTTATTTTTTTAAAAAAATCTTACCCCTTTTTCTTTGGAATGGCTTTGGCTAACGATCTTAAAGGGTTAAGCTTCTATTTTCCTTCAATCGATATATTTTATCTTCAATAATATTTTTCAATTTTAACGTCATCAAATTTATCCATTTTATAAAATCTTATAGAATTACTACCAAAATGTCACACATCTTCTTAGCTTTCTAATCATATATTTTTTTCTATATGAAGTACATTAACATATTTTTAATTTTTTTACTAATCTTTCTATATTTCTAAAGTGCATATATATTGATTTTTCTTTATAACTTTTTGATCCACTTATCAAAATTTGAAAAAACATATAGAATTATTCTAGGCATTCAAAAAATAATTATCTTTTTTGAACAAGTACACACTTACACATGCAATTTTCAAAATGCATTGAATCTGAAAAAGCACAAATATATATTTGCAAATTGTTACCTTATGAGTAGCTCCTATTATATTAAAATTCAAAAATAAATGGATACAACACATATCTTTTGCGTGACAATAAATTGTTACATTCCAAGAGTATTATAACTTGTCAATGGCCTATAGATTAGAAGACATCTAAGCCTAGAGTTTAGACATTTCCAAAAGTCAATCTCTTTGTGGTGGAAGTTGAAGCTTCTCATGGTGTTCAATAAATAAGAAAAATACATTCATGTTTCCTTAAAAATTGTGATCACTTGTTTCAAATATTCAGTACCGTGGGTGATTTAAAAGAAAAAATAAAAAAATGCATCGGTAGTGAGACTTGTGTTTGAATTAAAGTTAAATGATGATATCCCATTTATCACTTCATTTTTGAACCTCTAGTTGAGGAAGTCATTTACAACCAACATTCCCTGGCTATCACTTCTTAGAGCTAGCATATAATTTGTTAAGAGCATCTCCAATAGAACCATTTCATAGATTTAATTGATATTTAGGGCATTCTACCTGACTACCTTCCAAATCACCCTCTCCACATACATTGATTTGATGTGAAAAAATTGTGCAACAATCTTTAGAGATCCTATTTCTTTGCATGAATAGATGCAAATAGAGATACATATTTGGTCTGGCATCCATGTTGCTTATGAAATGCATTTCATGCTAATGGTTTATAGATTACATTCAAACACATGTGAGACAATGGGTATGGATAGAATTCCTAACTATTGATTTACATCCATGCCTAGGAGCATGAGAGTTGTTATGTCAAATTAATATTTTCTTGCTTGGTTTCTAATTTTTTTTTTTATACTTATGATTTTGTCACGCATCCAAATTTTCTGAAAATATGATTTCCCTATACTAATCAATGTCATGATTAGACAAGATGTTCATAGCCTTTTTTTTAATGATAAATTTATGTTTGAAATAGAAGTCCCCAATCATATCTGAGTATGTGAATAAATTTTTTCTAACCATATGGAGAATTTTTAGCTAATAAGCCTTCACATGGATAATGTTCTTATTATAATTTGTTAGTCCCATTCAATATCTATCAAGACAAATTTATTTGAAGTGCACATTCAAAGGCCATCAAAATGGGAAACAAATTTTGTCTCATTGTTTGTGCCATCTAGCAAGATTTTAAAGCAATCCCAAAGGATAATTTCATTATCATTTCTTATTTAAGATCCAACTCCAAAGACCATGTGATTACCTCTAAAGGCCATGTCAAAGTGAAGTTCTACTCAAAGGGGCCACACACACACATACACACATTCTAGTACTCACTCTTCACTATATATAGATCATGTGAATCTACAATATACTAAATGCAACAAAAAAAATGGGGTGCATAATGAACACTATGTTATTTTCAATATGAAAAATAGGAACACTTTTGTGTGCTTACAATATTTAACCCTTTTAATCTTAAACATTATTCTTTTAAATAAGTTAACAAACTAGATTCAAAGTACTATAATTCTTGTTCACGTGATAACTTCAAATTTTGATTGCATAAATAGCAATTATTTATCTAATATGAGTTTACTTGATTTCACAAAAATGGTAGCCACTTTGCCCCCCTTTTGTCTACCATTTATATGTACTTACCCACCACTTTTGGTTGGATCAACCTCTTAGATTTTTTTTGTCAAATCTCCTATTTTGAAGAAATCACTTACGTTTTCACTAGGTTTGTACACACACTTGGCAATCTCCCATATATACTTTTTTGGAAAATTTGAAATATACTAAATAGATGATTGACTAAGATGGTTTTCTATAAACATAGCTAATGTTTTCTTGTTCTTAAGTTTATGTGTGCATATCTCTTTTTTAGGGAATGCACAAAGGTTGATGCAAAATGAAATAAGGTCTCATAGTAGAGGAGAAGGTCCCCCAAAAATTTAGAGTTATTTGAATGAAGATCATATGCACCACTCTAGCTCAACTACAACATAGTTCAAGAAGTAGTAACACCTTCTAGTATGACAACCATACCCCATTTAATTTTTTTTATCAATTTGCTTCCATATTTCACCTTCAATAGTTTCCAATCTATTTATAGACTTATAAATGACAACTTACATGTGGATATATTTCGTGTTTAAGTTTCATTTCATAAAAAACATTTCTAGTTTCAATGTTTCTTATTCTTACCTTTTCGTTTGACTAGTATAATTAATTAATGGATTGAATGTTTTTTTTTTTAAAGCAAAAAGTGACGAGCACTTGATATATTAATAATAAGAAGACCTAGTTCGAGAGCTCATCAGAGAAAGAACTAGGAAGAAAACTCTGAATCCCGGTTCAACTACAAAAAACTAAATCTACGCTGTATGGGGACAAATCACCCAAACTTACAAAAAAAGGGTACATCAAAATATACATGTTTATGATGTGTAGATTTTGATCTTGTATATCAAAACTAGAACATATTCTAAGTAGCAGAAAACAAAGAGCCATAATCTTTTTACTCTTCCATGGCTGCGTCACCCAGGATTTGATTTTCGGGGCCGTTGAAGGCTGAAATATCTTCCTCCCATCACACCGACTCTACTTCTTCCTTAGGGCGACGAATGACCTCGCAGATATTGACCTCTGTGTGTTGTCGCAGTCTGGCTTCCCTCGAAGGAGTCGATGCTATATTTTCCCACTCCTCTGCCACTTCAGGCTGTGAGAAGCTATTAGTCCATCCCGAGGCCCCATCCTGCACAGGTGCATTAAGGTCTGGCACCCTATCTGAAGTTCATCCTCTTTCCTCCGGTTGTGAAATTGGTAGTTTGGGATCAACATTTTCTAGTTCCAAGATCACCATGAGAGCCCCAACTTTGATCCTGACTCTGTGCACAATATGCTCATCCAATTGTCTGCCAAATTGCTACAGACCATTCTTCACATGATGAAAGTTTTGCCTTTCGAGGGAATGCTTGATTTGGTCATAAAGAACCATGTATGCATGGATGGATTGAATAAAATGTCGTGGAAACAAGCCCCCTAAGAGAGCCGACCCTTGCCATAGATTATAATTGACCAGAGCTTCATGGAACGTGGCAGGTTCAAGCACATTCTGCCTTACCAACTTAAAAAACACTATTTTGAGCAGAGGAATCGATTGCAACAGATCAAGAGCATTGGACAGAAAAGAACTGAGAAGTTGATAGGGAAATAGAATTCTTTTGGCTTGAGGGGACAAAATCTCCTCACCAGTGAAATCTTTGACTGCTCTTCTTAGTTGTGGGTTATGCAGATGAAATAGTTGATCGAGGTCCCCATCATCAATGTGTCCATGGAATGCCGCCGAGGGCTCTGTAATACGCATTGGAACACGATCATTCCATGGCATGTACTCCCAATGCATTTGCCTGCACCCTTCGCAAGAGCCATTCTCCATATTTTTGTACATTGAGATGCTTCAAAATTCAAAAACTTCGAAAACTTCTGCTGAAAACTGTGTATATGAAAACAAGCAAGTTTCCATTTATAAACAAAACCTAAAATCTCATAATGCAATAATTAGTCGGTCTTTAAAAATCAAGTTCAAGATTTCTTGCATTAACATGTGACAATAATGCAGCTGAGAGGATGTGTGAGAGGCCAAAATCTTCTTTACCCTGTGTGAAATAACATCATGAAAATCTCAGAGTACTCGCACTTATCTCTCATTCATACCATCCACAAGCTACATTTAAATGCATATATGCAAGTGTCCTATCAGTCATCATATCCGCAGGCTTCAGGTTAAATGCATACATTCGAGTACTTTTTAAGATATAATTTGTAATTTAAATGTTGTACTTTCCTTTTTTACCAATTCAAGCAATTCGGGGTATGAAGATAGTTTGATGGGAGATGCAACCAACTCAACTGAAATGCCATCACAACAAATTTGTCAGCTACGGAATTGCCTTCCCTTAATGTGTGGCTAACAATGTAATCTGAAAATGTGTCAAGTAAATCCAAAATATGCTTCAAAACATACGATAGGTGCCAAGTCTTAGATCTTTTTGAGGTAATTGCATTGATGATAACTAATTAATCCCCTTCTAAATGTATGTTGGAGAGACCACATTTCCTTGCTAACACCAGGCCAGCTAGTAAGGCATTTGCCTCTACCAAGTTATTGGTACCCGAAGGGATAGGAGATTCTTGGAAAGCATACATTTTGCCAAAATGATCTCGAATGCAAACTCCAATTCCCAACTTCTCTGGGTTTCCACGGGAAGAGCCATCGAAGTTGATCTTAAAGAAATTAGGTGCAGGGGGTAACCATTTTATGGAAGACCTATCTCTAACATGAGTTGAAGACCAATTCAGAGGAATCCCTATTGGCATAATAATACCATTCCATGATTTTACAATTACCTTGTCCCACTAGGTGAATGACTGAATGTCCTTGGAATTAGTGAGAGAAGAATTTATAATTTCTGCAATCGAATTTTCCAACTTGACCAAAACTCAATCCAGAGAAGAGGATGCTTTTTCTGAATTTTATTTTATTCCTCTCCCACCAGATGGCCCAAATGATGAGAGCAGGAGCACATTTCCAAATGCCTGAGAAAGTTGATGATAAAAATAAAAGAGGCCAAGAGTTAAACATATCCCAAAGTGATTTCGGGAAGGGCATCATAACTTGGAGTTTATTCATGATGAAGAACCAACATTAGGAGGCAAAAGTGCAATGTAAAAATAAATGATTAGCTGATTCTTCCTCTAAGCCACAAAGCACACAATTAAAAGCTTGTGAAATGCCCAATTTTACTAGTCTATCTGTTGTTAGGATTCTTTTGTTCAACGTTAACCATGCAAAACAACTTGCTTTTGGTAGAACAATATCATTCCAACAGAATGAGTATGCCTAACTACTCACCTTACTACTACAACCTTGTTGTATGGCTTTGTAACCTTCTTTAATTGAATATTGCCCTGATTTAGAAGCTGCCCAAATTAACACATCTTCCCTATCAGACATGAGAACTGTCATATTCAATAAGATAACTGCCAAGGAAGAAGATTGCTGAGTGGATATTGGGAGAAGAATTGGGTCTTTCCAAATTATTTTACCTGAAAATATTTTTACAGCGGACACATAGTCACTCAATTTTGTACCCCAATGAGCTATAGCTATATTCATAATATCTTCCATATTATCCATTTGAGCAATTGGAGGATGCCCACACCATGAGTCTGTCCAAAAGTTAGCATTGAAACCATTATTGACTTGCCATGAAACATACCTAGTTACTAGATTTCTTGAATCCATCATAAAATTCCAAATAGCTGACCCTTTTGGAGGATCCAAAATTTTCAAAACTCTAGATGGTTGATTGTTGTCCAAATATTTAGCTTGCATAATTTGGCACCATTTGGAAACATGATTAGTGTACATTTTCCAAATCATTTTTCCTCCAAAAGCCTTGTTGCGATGCTTTAGATTATGAAGACCTACTCCACCTTGGGATTTTGACATGACATGTTTTCTAGAGAGGCTAAGGGGATTTTCCTTTCATTTGTCATATTACTATTCCATAGAAAATGTCTTACAAGTTTCTGCAATTATTGAATGACAAATGAGGGTGCTTTGAGAACAGACATGTAATAGTTGGGTATTGCTGTTAACACTGACTTTATAAGAAGAATTCTACCTGATAATGAAAGTCACTTTACTTTCCAAGCTAAAATTTGAGCCTTGATTCTACCAATAACAACAAACCAATAAGAAGATTTGTTTGTCCCCATAAAGAAAGGAATGCCAAGGTAAGAAGATGGCAATTGATCCATTGGGAAGACCAAAATCTTGGATATTTATAGTGACAAGATTGGAGATGTGTTAAAGATGAAAATCTTAGACTTAGCAGCATTAATTTTTTGGCCCAAAGCAGAAGAATAGACTTCCAAAGTTTGCTTAATGTGCCTAGCTTCTTTTAAAGAAGACCTACCAAATAACAATGTATCATCAGCAAAAAGAGAGTGAGTTACTGCTATTAAAGTACCTGGTAGACTGGCTCCATGCCAAAGCCCTTTTGAAGATTGAAAAATTGATGCATCTACTAAAGTCATTTGCCATAAGAATGAAGAGAAAAGGTGATAAAGAGTCACCTTGTCTTACTCCTTGTGTACCCTGGAAAAACCCTGAAGGATGTCCATTTATTAGAATAAAAAAGTGTGCACCTGAGACGCAAGTTTTGATCCATTTGCACCATTTGTTTGAGAAGCCAAATTTAGATAATACCTTAAAGAGAAAATCCCACGTAACCTAGTCATATGCTTTCATCATATTGAATTTGACAACAAAATTTTCTTACTGGTTTTCATGGATAGAATGTAAAACCTCATGTGCTACTAGAGCTCCTTCCATAGTCTCCCTACCTGGAACAAAACCCCCTTGTTCTTGCGAGATGATATTAGGTATGAGATAATGTAGCTTGAGGTAAATGGCCTTAGTTACTATCTTATAGATCGTGTTACAGAGTGAAATAGGTCTGAACTCTGCAAATGTTGATGGAGAAGGTGTTTTTGGGATGAGAGCAATATTTGTTGCTTTAAGTTTTTTTAGCATTTCTCCCCTTTTCTTGGATTCTTCCATGACCGCCAAAAGGTCAAACCCTATCACATCCCAACACTTTTGGAAGAAGAGGGCGGTGAACCCATCCAGACCTGGAGCTTTATTCGGGGAAAGAGAGAATATCACTTTGTGGACTTCCTCCAAAGTGAAAGGGGTCAGTAAGACTCTATTATCCTGGTCGGAGATCAAAGGAGGGATAGACTGCAATAAAAGCTTAACATTATCATTCCAAGAAGGCTCTAAATCAGAAGGTACAAGGGCTAATAGATTCTTAAAAAACCTTACTCCTTCATCTTGAATATCTGCTAGATTTTTAATCAATACCCCTGTGTCTGCATGCTTGATTGAGAATACAACATTTTATGCTTTTCTTTATTTTGTGGATGCATGAAAGAATTTTGTGTTCTAATCTCCCTGCTTCAGCCAAAGCTCTCTTGATTTCTATCTCCAATATTCTTCTTCTCTCTTACAAGCCTCTTCCCACTCACTTTGAAGACCCTTCTGTGTAGAATGCAAAAGCTGGTCCAATCCCTTGGAAATTATATTTTGGTTAACTTCTTCCAATTGTTGTGCAATGATTTTTTTTTGAGAAAATACATTCTTGAAGACCTTTCCATTCCACTCCTTAGCCTAAACCTTAATAAATTGAAGTTTCTTAAAGAATTGGTGCATCTTTGTTCCACTACATGCAAGGGCAAATACCCACCACTGTCTTAATAAAGCCTGAAAGTGTGGATGTCTAAATCACATGCGCTCAAATTTAAAAGAAGAACCAAAACACGACATGGGATTCTGATTTTGCTATTCAAGTACAATTTGAACTGGAAAATGGTCTGATTCTGAAATAGGAAGAATTTCTGAACAATAACTCAATTGATTAAGGCGCCATTCCAAAGGAATAAAGAGCCTATCAAGTCTCTCTACAATCTGAAGGAAGCCTGATCTCCTGATAGTCCAAGTGAAGAGACCATTATTGGGAATCACATCCAATAAGTTGTTTTCTATGGTGAAGTTTAGAAAATCCTACATAGTTCGTGGGGGTGGGCAGATTCCTCCTTGTTTCTCCTTGTGAGACAAAATTGCATTAAAATCAACCCCAATGATAAAATTATTTGCTTCTTCTTGTTGGAGAAAATGAGTTAGTTTGTCCCATAGATCTTTCTTTTCCTGAGAGGGGGTAGGACCATAAACATTGAATACCATAAAGGTCATGTCATAACATACTACTTTCAACATTTGCCAATTATGATCTTGATCTAATAGGTGAACTTGAACTTTTTTAGGATTCCATAATGTGAGCAATCCTCTCGAGGTCCCAACACCTTGCATATGGGTAGATCCAAATTGTGTCCATTTAGCCACTATTTTGTGATACATTTCCTCTGATAACTTTGTTTCTTGAAGTATAAAGATGTCAACCTTTGAAGAATCAAGATGAGACTTGATTATCCCTCTTTTGTCAGGAGCATTAATGCCCCTGACATTCCAAGAAATCATTTTCATTGTGAACAGGGAGTGCCTTTCGCACTCCTTGTAATTCTTTTTGATACCTTGAATTTTCCGTCTAAAGTACTCTGAACACCTGCCTCTATTTCTTCTTGAATCTTCACAGAGTTTGGTTTTCTACCTCTCTTTTTAGGAGTGGTAAACACTTCTGATTTCATACTGGGGCTTTGCTCAACTGATAAGGACAATGCATAGTCAATTTTTTTTATCTTTGTCTCACCATCATGTGGAGGGGCTTCCATTACTTCCTGCCTAATTTTGTGCGAATGGATATCTAAGTGAGGGGAGATCAGAGATAAATTTTGATGGATCTACTTTGAAAGATTTAATTCAACAGGTTTACTCAAAAAAGGAGATTCTTTCACCAAGGGAAGTTTCCCTTTCATTGAAAAGTCAATAGTTGAACAACAACACCTTGCCTTTTGTAAGGGACACATTACATTTGTCATACTAACACCTTCCAAATCTGCAATTTCCTCAATCATAGCAACAGCTAAAGAGGACAGAATATCATCTGCTAATTCCTGAATATGACCTTCCTTACTTGAAACAACTACCCTTGAAACTAAAAAATTCTGCATTAAACTTTGAATATCAATCAGGGATTCGTTAAACATTAGGTCCCGAACTATAACTTCTTTGTCATCAGATGTTTTGTCACATAATTGGAAAACCATTGTGGGCATGATGGAAGATTTATAGCTATAGAGAATCCAGCTATACATGATACAGAAATTGGTCAACTAAATAATCCACTGAACATAAGATGGCTCAAGACTTGAGTCATCATGAGGCTCAAAGGGATCATTACATGGTTGTACAGAATTAGAAGATAAAATTGCCTCATGCTGGTGGACAGTGCACAGTAGAGGGTCTAAGCAGTGATTTTTACAAACTAAAAGCTTTGAACACTCGAGACCACTACAGGCATTAGTAAAATGTCCTAGTTTATGCTGATATTTGCAAATGTCCTTTGCGTTATCCATAACAATGTCTTGATACTATAAACCCCATTTTGATGTGATAGAGAATTGCCTTAGCAGGGTTTTATTTGAGGCAAGAAGAAGGCAAACTCTAACATCTCTTTGAATTACTTCAAAGGGTACAAGATCATGAGAAACAAAAATTCCTAGTTGATTAGCCATGATCTCAACAATATCCGGATCTCTATATTCCAAAGGCAAGCTCGGTAAAGAAATCCAGTAAGGGTAAAATCTACATAGATTAGCATCTGGTTTGAAGTTTGGAATCCAGGGCAAGGTAAAAAGACCAGCCCCTTGACAAAACCAGCCTTTGTTTTTATGGACTATGTCTCTATCTTCAGATGAAGAAAACATAACAATAAAAAACCCCGAATGGCTATCAATATAGAAAAGATCAAGAAAACCTGACTAGTGACTATTAGCCCATGAAAGAAAAGTTTGAAAAGGGATCGATGAACTAAAATTACCAATGAGAGTTGACTTTCAGAGAAATGAGACCGACTGAGAGAGAACGTGCTTAGGAAAAGTTATCTTGATGACAAAAGCATTCTCTACTGAAGCCGGTTTGGGAAAAGGGGTATCCACCTCCTTGAAATTGGCCTATTTTCTTTTCCACACAAGGTGCACAGGTTTTAACTTGAGGGGATCTCCATGGTCACCTTGATGGTTTGCTTCATTATTCCGTTCAACAAAACATCCCTTGAGCAAAGATTGTTGGGATACAGATGGAGTTTCTTTACAGATGTCAAAAACCGGTTGTTTTTCTTATTGTTTTGACCGATACGCTTTCGAAGGTAGAAAATTTTTGACAGGGTTTTGAATTTTTTTTCTGGCCCGAATGATTTTTGAATAAACGGGCGATGGCCTGAGTGTCCTTTGAAATCATTACGAGCCCCTTGTTTGTGTGAAGCTCCTCGTTCATAGTTGTTGAAGTTCAAATAATTCTGCAGATTACCTTTTTCTTTACGAGATTGTTTATGAAATGAGTGAGCCAGTTGAACAAAAGGTTGATTGAAAAAAATGTCAGGGATATCTGACTGATCTTGGAGACATGCAAAACGATTCAACCATTGGTTCCCTGAAGGTAAATCTGAAACCGGTTTGATAAAAGGTTTGTTTCTGAAGATTTTGGTAAAGGGATTGATATCAAAATTTGAATGTTGGGTGAATCGAAGGGCACCCTTAGTCTGTCCTTGATGAGCCTACTAAAGATAACTGAAACCTTGCTGCCATCTTCCATTTCCTGCAACCCTACTGCTCCCTGCGACCCTACTAAACATTTTATATTTGTAGCTATTCCTAATTTATACACTTTGAACACTTAGGATGTAAATGTTATGTCTTCATTTCCTCGTTATATTATTATTTTGCAACACTTTTATTTATGTATTTTATTTATCATCATTTATTATATGTGCTAACATGCTTATTTCTTGTTCATTTTTTACAAAATCTTATTTGATTGCCATATCTTAGCATTGACATTTATTTATATGCCTATACTTCACATGATGTTTTATTCTTTTCCTACCTTTGATTCCTTGCATCCTTTGTTAGCAAAGGTATCTCAACTTTCTTCCTAAATTTTTTGGTATGACTAGGGGAAGAGCACTAGTTACCGCTCATGTTCTAAATATCGTTCACTCCTTGCTTACACAACCCCCCCAACTACTAACTTCAAAGAAACCAAAAAAGTGATAATCAAAAGCCCATTAATAAAATTTACATGTACCAATAGCCGCCCATGTTCTTTTCCTACCTTTGATTCTTTGCATCCTTTGTTAGCAAAGGTAGCTCAACTTTGTTCCTACTTTTTTGGTATGGCTAGGGGAAGAGGACTAGTTACCGCCCGTATTCTAATTGTTCACTCCTTGCTTACACAACCCCCCAACTACTAACTTCAAAGCAACCAAAAAAGTGATAACTAAAAGCCTATTAATAAAATTCACATGTACCAATAGCCACCCACTTTACCCCTAGTGGTTTGAATTTTTGGACCTTCATGGGAGGAGTTGTGCAACTCTATTGGTGTCCATAGTGCACAACTATTGGGGCATTTGTGAATAAGTATTGGTCATTTTTAAGGTGGTTGCAATGCATGGTTATTGGGGCATCTTTAAGTAGGCATCGAATGACAATTAGAAATGAGCACTTTCTGACCCTTGCACACATAACGGATTCCACAATGTGCATCGTTGCTAGCTAGAATCCAGAACAATAGCTATAAGCAACTAAGTCGCATATGAAAACAATAAAAAAAATCATTGAAATTGAATGTACCATGTAAGATCTATGAATGCACAAAATTAACTATAATGCCTACTAATATACTTCCCCTAAAATCATTGAATACCATTTTCACTTGATCAAAATTCTTTCACATTTTCTAATTGCTTCCCATTTTTTACTTGATTGAAGCCCTACTACTTTACACTTAGTCAAAACTACTTAATCAAAACTACTTACTAAACGACTTCTTTTTCTTTTTAGTTTTTTTTCGCAATTACTAAACATTTTTTTTTTAACAAATTTATACTTATGGTTATGTTCATTTCCAAATGCTTGGTGGATACTTCTCATTAGTTGTAAATTCTGCGAGTGAAGTACTCGCGATGAGCCTCTGTAAGCGATTATCTCCGTGTTTTGTGTTTTGTCTTCCAGCAGCTGTAGATTTACTGTTGCACTTTCTATAATCGTCATGCTGTAGGCTGATGTTCAGTCATCTTCTGTCACTTTTTTTCCTACCTGTCTTATATGCTGTACCTATTTGTTTCCTGTATTATGTTTTGCTTTTAGCCTATAAAAAAATACACTAAATTCTCCATCCAATTGTACTCGTGCATACATTTTTAGTATGTTAATTTAGATTCACTCCAGAACCTAAATTAAAAAAATACTTTGTAACAGGGTTCTCTTGGCAGTTGGCAGTACCATCCTTACCATTCTAGAGAGAACAGTTTTACTACAGTATGACGTTTTGTAACATTTTCTGACTTAACTTTGAATCGGTACAGCATAAATCAATAATTGACCGGATGTTTCTAATAAGAATTAAAAATAATAATAGAGCTAGCGTATCAATAGTCTTTATAGTTAATTTCGTGCATTCACATATTCTAAATAAGAGAAAAGATTTAGTAGTTAAGCGCATTCCACCCCATATTTGCGGATTTAATGTCCAATTTTTGTACAACATTGCATCAATAGTTGTGACTTTAAAGTTGTTATTGCTGATGATGAATACCAGTACTTGAATGAAATATACCCTCTGTTGTAAAAAACAACCAATCATGTGATGCCACATCAGCTGCACAGCGTCTATTGGTCTCACCTTTTTTGGGTTGTTTTGGACACCTTGGCAAAGAGCATACTGATGTGGCATCGTATTTGATGATGTGGCCCTGAAACCTCAGTTATAAGCAGGGGACTTGCCAAGCAAGCTGCTGTAAAAAATTGAGAGTGATTTGAAATTTCCACATAAGATTTTAAGAAGCGTGGAGTTAGGGTGCACAACTACTGGGTCCTCTCCCCTATTACATCGGATTTTGACAAAAAAAGTTTTGGTTGTCTTTTTAATTTTTGTGTAGTAATAATGCACGTTGTGAGATCCGTTATGTGTGTAAAGGTCAAAAAGTACATATTTCAAAGTGTCATCGAAACCTGCTTAAAGATGCCCAATAATCGTGCACTAAAAATTGCCAATACTGTATGCTATGGGTACCAATAAAGATGTACAAATGAGTCAATTATGGTCCAAAAAACTTAAAAAATGAGGGTCTATTGGTACATGTGAAATTTAGTAAGAGACTTTTAGTTATTGTGATTATTGATACATGTGAAATTTATTAAAAAACTTTTTAATTGTTAAGTGTGCAAGTAGTGATAGGACTATTAGAACCTGAACAGTAACCCTAATGAAACAACCATCTTAAGAGAAAAGATTGTGACCAGAACGTCTTCATGAATATCAACTATCACTTCCTGTTCTTTTAATGACTACGTAACATTCATACCAATGTTGAAAACTGGGATTCAGAAAAAATATACGTTACTTAATCATGCAATTCATTACATTACTGATCACTGATAACTTGATAACTTGCTTAAAGTAAAAGCCCGAAAAAACCCATAATAGATGAAGTTCATCAAATTGAATGTAGATCTTTTGCCTTCCCACCCTAGGTCTTAACCATATTGAACAAATTCAAATCAAGAAAGTTATGACTTGATTTTGGCAAAATCAATCTTCTTCCCTTCAAGTTTGCCAGAAAAGAAATTCTGCATATACTCTGCACGAATAAATCTTCTGTATTGACAGGGATGCAACTCATCTATGAGCTCAGGAGCAGGACCCACTTCTGTTTTCATACTTGGAGCACAAAATGTGGCAATGGAGATTCGATCTCTGTCCATGTTTGTGACCGCCCTGTGCTCAATACTCTTATATATTCCATTGCTTATTACCTGAATAAAACACACAAACCAAACTTACATTTTGATATCAATCTGGTGGCATCAAACATTACTCCCCATTTAGTAAACAGAAACCTAGGTAATACGTCATCAAGAATAAAGAGGGGACAGTTTTGTTTGATACATGAAATCTTTAATCGAGACAAACATTCACAGCTTGGATGAAAAAGTTCAGAATTATAAACCTAGAGAAATTATCTTGCAAACAAGTTAGCAATATTTTATAGGTCCTGCACATTGTTTTGCCCCAAAACTTAAAATCCATCATTCTTACCTCAAGCATGTCCCCAATATTGATAACCAGGGCACCGGGGATGGGTTGAACAGGAACCCATTTGTCATCGTTAGAGATATGTAGCCCTACCGTTTCATCATCCTGCAGCAACACTGTCAAACCAGTTGCATCTGAATCTTAGTTATCAGAAACGAGAAACGAGAAACGCAACCACAACGGCAACGTGACGAGAAACGGAATATTTAAAGGTTGCGTATAAGAAACATATATATATATATATATATATATATAAAATTATTTTACATAAATGAAAAAGCATGGAGTTTTATATATATTTTCATTAAAAAACTTTATTTCACATAAATAAAAAATATGAAGTTAAAGTTTCTAAAATACAAAACAATAGATATATACGCATGTAAGTTTATTATAAAAATATATGTATATGCAAGTTTTTATTATAAAATATTATTCTACATAATTGAAAGGCATCTACTAGTTAATCTAAAGTTAAGCCATGAAACATGCAATTTTACATGCCAAAAAAAATCAATGTGTCAATGTTGAATCAATAAAAAACAATTAGTTTACTGTCAAATCTGTTTAAAACATTTACTTTACTATAAAAACCTGTTAAAAACAATTACTTTACCATTTAAAACATTTACTTTACTTTAAAAACAATTACTTTACTTCAAATTGATAGTGCATGCATCTATTGCTTAATCCAAGTTAAGCCATGAGCCAAAAAAAAAACTCAACCTGTCAATATTAAATCATTAAAAAACAATTACTTTACTGCACTTATAGTAATTGGTACGAAGTAAAGTGAAAGAGTTCGTTATTTTAAGTGCTAAAGATTTCTGCAAGTCTCGCATGCAAAGTGAAGATAAATCGAAAACACCCAAAAAGGAATTTGCCTGCTGGAAACGGCCGTTAGAAACGAGAAACGCGTTTCTCGCGTTGAAACGCGAAACGACAGGAGACCGTCGCGTTTCTGGCAACTAAGATCTGAATGAGGGCTTATGCCTAAAACCAGATCTGGTCTTGGGCAGGGTGGGTAGTAATTCATTCGCATTGTCTGTGACATTTTCCCAAACATGTTAATGAAACAGTCTGGTTTTAACCCAACAACCTCTGATAAAAGGGAAAGAACTGTATTATCAAGCTTTTGAATTTCAACAGCATATTGATCCACGGTTTCTCTGCAACAAATGGGCAGCATAATCAGATAGAAAATGAAAATGATAGAAGTCGGATAGATAGAAAATTAATGAAGCAGATATGCTTCACACATCCATATGAAACAAATATTTTGAAATGGAATGAAAAAGGGAATTGAAGAACTAGATATGCTTTACATATCTATAGCCATCAGGGACTTAGCAAAGCAAAAGAGGGAAAACAGACTTTATATGAGATCAATCCAGTGATATTTTATAACATTCAACCACAAATATTTAGGTACCTAAAATCCTCTGGCTTTCTTGGCCAAGAATCCATTTTCCTATTCTCTGGAGGTAGTGTCGTCAAGGCTATGATGTCTGCCCAGTCCAGTATTTGATCATCTGAGGTTACAAAGGCCTGCCCATAGCCTTCAATCTCTTGCATTTTGTACTTCAGTTTTTCTTCCAATGGTAGTTGAATGAATTCTCTCATAATTCCCTTCATCCTGTTCAGCAGAGACAGAGGAATTCCATGATTCACAGCCTGTCATGGAGACATATGTACCATCTTAGTAAAATAAGCAAGATACAAGAATAGAGATGATATGAGACCCATTACAGGGGTAATTCCACATCACATGGATAAACGACCATATCCTATAAGGAAACTTCAAACAACATCAATAGTCTAAGGAGGGAAATGTTTTTCTAAAACCCTGATTTCTATGCATAGAGAGGAAGCCTTTATGCTGGCCTTATAGCCCTGTGACTTATTTTGCTTTACTTGAAGTAATGTAGGATGGGTTGTTTAAGCTACAAGATCCTGTTTTCAAATTGTAACAGCTTTTGATATGTAAACAAATTCTTTCTAGCAATTGTTAGTCTAATATATACTCAATTTTGGTGTACCCACCTGAAAAATTCCCCATTGCTGGCAAGCGATACCAAGTTTTTCCAATTCCTTTCGTCTGCGGAGATCAGAATCTTTCAAAAGAATGTCCATATCAATTATGGGGATGTCCGAATGATGAGGAGGAAAGGCATTTGGGCGCTCTTTCTCTGATCTGATATATCTTTCAGGAAGACTTTGAAGATTCTGAGATGCCAATTCCTGAACAACGGGAACTGAAAACCTTTTTGAAGTTCCAGCAGAGGGATTAAATATCAGGGCTGTATTAAACATGATAGTCTTTCAATCTAGACAAACCACTTTCTTGCTTGTATAGTTCTGAGTTCTGACACATTTTATTCTCAGAAACAGAAAATATATGTACTCATAAACATACCTGTTCGACGATGGTCGAAAATTCTATCCAATGCTGAACTGTGTAGTCCACTTGTCAAAATATTTGTGATCGTCCACATGGATATTTATTTCTGTCATTGATAATGTTTTTTTTTTTTTAAAAATAACGCTCCAGTGATTGTGAGCAGTGGAAGTGTTTAATTAGCTAATATTATTTTGTATTAAGTATCATAGAATCACAAAGTTCATTTTTTGTTCATTCGAGCATCCACGTTACAAACTTCCTTTCGAGCATCAAACTAGAAACAACAATTGGAAGACCAAGGGTCACAACTTAGAAATCCACTTTAAACAATGTAACAAATACAACCAATGGAAGACCAAGAGTCACAACTTAGAATTCCACACAAAGGTGTCCCTCATGGGAGTTGAACTTGGGTCTCCACATTGAGAACTCAATACTTTAACCAAGCTCAACCCCTTGGACTAATTAGCTAATATTATTATTATTCACATTGTTTAAATAACAATATAGCGCGTCTTGATTCAGGGGCTCCTCGGCTGAGCGAGAGAATTCTCTCCAACGTTCCCAGCAAGCTCATCAAATTCTACCATTTTCTGCTTGATCTTACTGGCAAGGATCTTGATAAGCACATATCATTTGCAGGCATGGGTCTTAGATTCCTGAAATGGCGCTTTCTCGAGGAAAATCCGGAAGATTTGGGTAGGGAGGAAGAGCTTCTTGAATTCGCCAAACTTAATGGTGTCTTGCCTTCAAAAACATAAGAGGAGGAACCCCAAGCAAAACAGGGCAGACGAGGTGGTGGCAAAGGTACGGGTCGCAATTTTGGTCGGGGTAGGGGACGTCCTCCGAGTAGAGGCTCTAGAAGAGGCCGAGCTCCAAAGCCTCCATCAGTGCCCGATGAAGACTCTTAATCAGATAGGTGTTTCATGCTGGGTTTTTTTTTTCCTTTGAGGCCATTGCAGAGCCTTTAGTTGTTTGTTTGGGTTTTTAAAAAAATTCTCTGTTAAAATTAAACTCTCATAAACTCTGCTAAGACTTCGTTATCATAGCTTTAAACTTTGAAGATATTTTTGAATGACTGAGGAGGTTTCATAAGGTTTAATGTTTATAAGATAAACTTATGTTCATTCCGAGCCCATAATTTTTTGAGGGCTTTGGAGTTGGTTTCCCTTTCTGTGCATACTCAGGGATTTAGTTTCATACTATCTGTCTTTAGGCCCTCTGGGCTTTTTGGAAATCTGGACTTTTATGCTGTAATCTTTCTTATGAATCAATATATTAATATGGCTTTGCCTTTATCGATCAAAAATAAATAAATAACAATATATTATTTATTTTAAATAAACATAATAAAAATTTGTTTTATCTTAGTTCTTATTAGATAAGAAGTGCAGGACACTGTTAATTTTTAGTCTCTTTAGAATAAAAAATATTTTATTGTCATTGAAGAGGTGAAAAGTGCATATCTTATATTTCTTTCTTTTGTTTTTACATTATTTCATATGGGTGTCATAAGCACTTTGTTTTAGATATGATTTTGATTCGTTTGACATTCTTGTTGGTTCAAACTCAAAATGATCATAAAAACCAAAACATATATTTAACTATGTTAAGATAGTTTATTACCACCAAATCACACATTTCTCTCTCATGTTCAAATTTGCAAGTGTAGACTTGATCCAAGTCAATTTCATAACATAGATACCAACACAAGTTCAAATTTGATAGTAAGCCCAAGTGGACCACCTTTCAACTACTCTTTATTCATCATTTCTCATGTCGAAGCATCCAAATTAGGTACCTAAGCCAAGTATAAAGGGTTTTGCCTCTAGGTCATTATCTATCAATCATTTAGGAACTATCCATCATAAAAAATCCTCCCTCTACATATAATCACTACAAGGGTTTAGGCCACCTTTCTCATTCAAATTTACACATGATCCACATCAATTCCAACATCAACACGCAGTGAAATCCTATCTCTTCCACTAGGTCATTACAATATGCATTGTATCACTCAACTCTCAAGTGTTAATCGCCTAAAATCATTATATCAACAACCACATCCTTTGTATTTGTTATTAGTTGTTTTACAATTTGTTCCAAAATATTTAACTTAATCATGGGATATTATCAAAACAAAGCTTCTTAAATAGCAAACTCTAAACAATACTCATCAACACTACTATGCTTTCAAATTATAAATGTTGATACATGTCAATTTTTGCTTTACAACTACTAAAGATGTGAAGATTAAAAGATCAAATCTATAGTGAAAGATCAATTTTGTGATCAAAGGAAAAATATATAAATATAGAATTGATCTCAAATAATTTCTAAGAACACCAAATTCATGTTTTCTAGTGCCCCTTGCACTTACACCATTAATTAATTAGTCAATAAAAAATTAATAGATGTTAAACTGAATTCAGTGAATACATGAAATGTTGATTATACATTATCTGAAATAGTCTAATTCAATTTGTAATATTATTGATTAAGAGACATCAAGTTTCCACAAATCCATGTGATATTGATCTTGAATGTTTCTGGATTAGATTGTGTTCAAGTATTTTTCATCAATGTTTCGGATCACACTCTGTGATCCATCATCAAGATGAAAATAGAGAGCATGTAGAAGTAAAAGATGATATTTGGATCACACTCTGTGATCCATCATCAGGATTAAAATAGATGATGGATTACGGAGTGTGATCTGAAACGTTGATGCAAAATACTTGCACACAAATTAATCTGGAAACATTCAAGATCAATATTATTGATTTTAAAGATTTTCTTTTAATAATATAAAAATACTTCAAATATTAAATGGAATACAATATTTATAAAATTGTTTCGAGATAATTAAACTTATTAAATGAGATACTCTTTATCCATTTTCAGCCTTTAATGTGCACTTTCTCAAACAACTTGTGTGTAATTCAAAATTTCTAAAATAAATTTACATTTTACTCTATCAATTAATTAAATTCATTAATGAACCTCACTAATATTGTAATATTATAAATGAAATCTATAAAATTATATATACATTTAATTACATTAGAGGCATTATACAATGGTATCAAAGAGTATCATATCATTAACATATAATTTTCAATTTATAAGATGAAACTGCTACAATAAAATCTTCTAAAAGTGCATACAAATCTCTTTTTTTTTTTTTTTTCATATAACAAGAATTACAATATATTATTAGAATTATGTGATTACAAAATCAACAATAATATATAAATCAAAAATAATTTCACAGAGAAATAAACCAAATCCATATTAATCTTCAAAAGAGAGATACATCCAAACACTAGCACTTCAATTTTTAACATCACTTTGATAACACTTGCATATCTATAAAAATAATTAAGTTAAATAACTATCTCATGCTCTCAATATATAACCATAATGAGAAGACAAAACATATAAATAATTTTTCAAAATAGTGGATACTCAAACCATGGTGTCATGCTAAAAAACCCATGCTCACCTTGGACATCATCTTCTAAGATCAGTAAAGGCATCGATAATTTCACATGGACATCACACGAGCACAGTCAATTGGCCACCTAAATAGAAAATATAATAGAAAAAACATCTTTAATATAATTGGATCATATAGCATTTGTCATCTTTCTATAAGATAATATTTTACCATGGTTTTCTAATGGATGGTTGTTGGAATATGATTAGGCTAAAATATTTAATATGTTTCTTCTTCTACTATATGCTAGTTCTATATTTTATGGGAAGTTACCAATTAGTATTCACGTGGGTGATTAAATTAATATTTTATGTACAATAAATATTAAGTTTTTGAAAAACAAATTAATATCATTGCGAGTGTTTAATTGTGTATATTGTGTCTATTTAATTGTGAGTATTTATTTTTTAGGATCATCATTTTTTGTAACATTTATAAATGATTACGAGCTACAAAAGTGTGGGTCTATATTCTTAAAAATAAATTTGATTTGTCCAAGTATTTTGAATTTGAAATTTATTGCAAGGAAGTTGATATTAAAAGACCTAAACCCACAATTTATCCCCAACAAAATGGTGTTGTTGATGCATGAACAAAAATCTTTTCTAGATTAAAGTGAACACTTAGTACTATCAAGTTGTAACAAAAGTTGTAGATAAAAGTAGACACTACAACCCACTATGTAGTAAAGCAATCATTATTACTTGAAACATAATGTAAGAATCCTAAAGAGTTATGGATGGATCATTCTTGTGATTTCTCAATTCTAAAAGAAATGAATTGTGATGCATATGCTCTTATTTTAAGGATTAACATTCATCTGATTACTTTCATATATTTTTTGTTTGTTTTTTATTAATATATTTTTTGTTTGTCAGTTTAGATTCATTTCATAATATAATTAGAATATAATTTTATTCTGGATTGTAAACAAAGTATTATATAAGAAAAACTGTCTTTATCAAACTCCCTTTTAATTCATAGACAATACCGAACATAATATCTCTGTACAAGCAGGGGTCGTAGTGGGTCTGGTCGTGGCCGTGACAGCCCTCCAGGTAGAGGTAGTGGGAGCGCGAGAAATGCTGCTTCTCAATCTGAACCCTTGAATGAAATTCCGAGCTAGGTTTCTAAATTTGGTTCTGTTTAAAGACATTTTCGTTGCTTATCTTTGTCTCTCCTAATAGTTAATTTTGGCCTACATAATTATGTTAAAATCTCTGTTATTCTGGCAGTTGAGAATCTGCTACCTAAACTTTCTACAGTTTTTTTAAGATCCCAAACTACATAATCTTGATAGATTATGATGTTTATGGTTTGCTGCCTGTCTGGAAATCCTTTCTCGAAAATGCTGAGAAAGATTTCAAAAGCACTCTATAAGCTTTTTTGGCATCCCATCATTCAGCTTTGTTAATACTGTAATTATGCATAATTAATATTAAACTCAGCTTTTAATCCACTTTTATTGAAAAAAAAAAAATACAAAACTCCACTTTACCACAAAAGCTCGATAATTTTTCTTTGAAAATCTATGTATAAAATCCGCTATTTGTCTTTTAAATTGTAACTTTTTAATATCGAAAGCCACTTTCTTCTTAAGATTGACATCTATACCAATGTTTAAAACTGCAACTCACAGAAAATCAGCATTACTTAATCATGCAATTCATTACATTACTGATCACTGATCATTTTCATAAATTAAAAGCCCGAAAAAGCCCATTACGTAAGAAGTTCATCAGATCGAACGCAGATGGTCTTAGCCATATCGATCAAATTCAAACAGAGGAAGTTATGACTTGATTTTGGCAAATTCAATCTTCTTCTTCTTCCCTTCAAGTTTTCCAGAAAATAAATTTTGTACATAGTCTGCACGAATGAATGTTCTGTATTGACAGGGATGCAACTCATCTATGAGCTCAGGAGCAGGACCCACTTCTGTTTCCTCACTTGGATTACAAAACATGGCAATGGAGATTCGATCTCTGTCCATGTTTGTGACTGCCCTGTGCTATACTGCATAAATATACAAAAACAAAAAATTACAGTTTACATCGCTGCGGTGGAATCAAACATTAATCTCTATTAATCAAACGTAAATCAATAATAAACTTGGAGTGGGCAAAGTTTTGATTTGTACTTGAATACAGGAAATCATTCATAACTTGGATTAAAAAGCCCAGAATTATACACCCATAGAAGCATTCTTTGAATCAAGCTAACATAGTTTGATGGTTCCTACAGATTGTTTTGGCCGAAACACTGTTAAAATTCATTGTCATTACCTCAAGCATGTCCCCAATATTGATAACCAGGGCACCACGGATGGGTTGAACAGGAATCCATTCACCATCCTTACAGATCTGTAGCCCCACTATCCCATCATCCTGCAACAATACTGTCAAACAACCTGAATCTGAATGAGGGCTTAACCCTAAAACCAGATCTGGTCTTGGGCAGGATGGGTAGTAATTCAATCGTATGTACTGTATCATTTTCCCACACATGTTAATGAAATGGTCTGGTTTTAGCCCAGCGTTCTCTGATAGATGGCAAAGAACTGTTTCCCCAAACTTTTGAATTTCAAGTGCGTATTGATCCACGGTTTCTCTGCAACAAATGGGCAGTGCAATCAAATTAAAAATGAAAATGATAGAAGTCAGATGGACTGAAAAAAGGGAATTGAAGAACTAGATATGATTTACACATTTATATGAGATCAATCCAATGACATTTTATCAACATGAGATCATTAAAATGATAAACCATAATTATATAGATACCTAAAATCTGATAGCTTTGTAGGCCAAAAATCCATTTTTCTATTCTCTGGAGGTAGGGTTGTCAAGGACATTGCATCTGCCCAGTCCAGTATTTGGTCATCTGAGGCTACAAAAGTCTGGCCATAGCCTTCAATCTCTTGTATTTTGTACTTGAGTTTTTCCTCCAATGGTAGTTGAATAAATTTCTTTACAATTCCCTTCATTCTTTCCAACAGAGACAGAGGAATTCCATGGTTCACAGCCTGTCATGGAGACACAGATACTATCTTACTAAAATAAGCAAGATTGGAGAATAGATATGATATGGAACCCATCACAGGGGTAAAGCCTTTATAATTTTTTACATATTTTATATAATTAGTATCCCATCACATATATAAAAGACTATAGTCTAAGAAAGGAAGCTTTTCCTAAAATGTGGTTTCTATACATTATCTGGTTTATGATTTATGATGGCTTTCAGGAAGATAACCCTGTTGTCAATTAATTGGGTTTACTTTAAGTAATTGTCAAAAGCCCTTGATATGTAGACTTCTTTCTAGCAATTGTTAGTCTATTATATAATCAATTTTGATGTACCCACCTGAAAAAATCCCCATTGCTGGCATGCAGTACCAAGTTTTTCTAGTTCCTTTTGCCTGCAGAGATCCGAATCTCTCAAGAACATGTCCATATCAATCACAGGGATGTCCAAATGAGGAAGAAGAAAGGTATTTGGGCGCTCTTTCTCTGATCTAATATATCTTTGAGGAAGTTTTTGAAGGTTTTGAGATGCGAGTTCCTGAACAATGGCAACTGAAAACCTTTTTGAAGTTCCAGTGGAGGGATCAAACACTATGGCTGAGTTAAACATGGTAGTTTTTTTAATTTAAACAAACCAACTAGTTGCTACTTGCTTATACACTTAGAACACTTTTTATTCTCAGAAACAGAAAATATATTTGTAAGAATAGCTATTGAATGATTGTCTAAAATTCTATCCAGGGTTGAAATGTGTATTCTACTTGTCAAAATATTTGTGGTCTTATTTCTGAATTAATTTTGTAATTTGTTATCTAATAAAAAAAATATTTGTGGTCTTCAATTGCACCTCTAAAAAGATTAAGTTAAATTTTAATGCAGATTTTTTATTTCAAAAATAAGATATTATTCTATTCATTCAATCTGATTTTTTAATTAATTAATTTTTATTTTAAATTATTATAAAATGATATTTGTCTTTATTTCTATTGATAAAAGTATATATAAAATTTAATTTATTGTCAACAATAAATTCATACTTAGATTTGCTTTTCAGTACAATTATTCTAGCCACATTATATGACTCTTGAGATTTTGCAAATATTCAATATTGTACTTGTTTATATCTATCTTAGTGTGCATAGAAGTCTGATACTCAATGAATGTACTATTTTTTTAACTTATTTTTTCCAAGATTCATGGACAATGGAAAGATGAGATTATTCTCACAGCCAGGATCATATTCAATCAATGTACTATTTTTTAACTTACTTTTTCCAAAAGACTTATCATAAGTAATAGAAAGATGATGTCAATTATTCCAAATTCTTTTATATTTTTAATACCTGCCAAAACAGAAAATTATTGCATCCATCAATTTTTTTTTTTACATTATTTTAACCAATCACTAAAAAGAATTAAACTTTTCTAACAAAAAAAACTTAATATTTGTATTTAATTTTTATTTTAAATAATTTAAAAAATTTATTTAACTGTATTGCTATTGGTTAGAGTAGATTAAAAAATTCACAATTTCCAAAAAATATTACACAAAATTACAACTTTAGACATTTAACAGTTGAAATGACAAGTGACGTACTCTGCCAGAACAAATTTAATTACTGATTTCACCAATTCCGAGGGCATCTTGAAAATTGAGACTAAATTTGCATAAACGTAGGTAAGTATATATTAAATCTTGAGTGTCTTATTTCCTAATAATATTAAATTATAGTCTCAAAATCCTGCTATTCAAAGTAACCCCTGCACAAAACGTGCTCATCAAATGAAAGCCACTTTTCAAAATTATTATGAAAAACATGTCATAGCATTCAATTCTATATGTCACGTCAGATATCTGGTCAAAGCCTATCCAAAGCTTTTTTTTAATTCGACTTATTTTGTGTAAAAGTGTGTGCAATGAATTTTATTTTATTTTTTATATAGGTTAATTTAAATAATATTTATATTAAAAAAAATTATTTATTATATTTATTGAGCCGATAGGCTTTTAGTGGGGGATTTTCCCCGCAGCCGTCTATCGGCTTCCCTTGTGCAACTGCTAGTATTTACTAGCAATTGCACTTTGGGGTGCAATGGGTACGTCGAATAAAAGATGGGAGTAAGAGAATAACATAAAAACTATTAAATGGTATAGAATAGGTCCTTTGCAATCAATGAGAAAAGTTTGCAATGTTAGATTTTTGTAGTATATATATAAATGAAAATTAGGTCAAATGGAAAAGCAATTTGAACCATGTAGAGAAATTTCACTTTGAATGTCTCATGTTGTTACACAACACAATAGATATGTAAAATATTGTTTTGTAAAGAATAGTTCATTTGAAGCAAGTTTGTAATTGTGTAGAGGTCTTTCATTTGTTAGTAACAACAAGGCTTAGAATTTCTCACGCTATTACAAAGCACAATAAATATGTTAAATATAGTTTTATAAAGCAAAGTTCATATAAGGACAAACAATATTCGGATTGAACAAATGGTGTACATGTATTGTTGTTTTGGTGTAAAGAAAAGAACAAGAAATGAAGAAGATTCAAGGTGATAAGGGGTTGAAGAGCAAAAACTTGGAGAAGTGTTTTCATTTGATAACGTTGTTAGTCGTTCCTCTTCTTCTTTTCGCCGAGCAGCATATGGACTCTTTTGTATACGTGAATATCTTTGGAATGTGAATGGAGGGTGTATGCGAAGACTTGCAAGGTCACGAACCCTTGAAATTGCTGTGAATGTTAACCCTTGATGATCTGTATTGCCGATGTCGATTGCCGCTCTTTGAAGTGTCAGCCCTTGTGATTTGTGAATTGTTAAGGCCCATGCCATTTTTAGTGGTATTTGACGTCGAAGACCACGACTTATTGGAATAAGAGGGATATTTTTTGGGTTGTGTTGGTCCCAAACTGGGCCTATTTATTTTTTGAATTGAACAACAACAAGTAAGGGGAGTTCAGGTGGTCTTTCACCACCATTATATACAATTTCTTTGACTTGTCCAAGTGCACCATTGACAAGTCCTGTTTCCACCCACAAGTTGGCAGATAACATAACTTCTTGGCCAATACATAAGAGGATCTTAGATTCAAGTTGTTCCTCATCAAGATTTGAGCATGTGATTCCCTTGAGTTGTTCTGCAGTAGATAGGGCAATAGGCTTTGCCAAAGACAACAACATGCGTTTGTTATGTAATGATACCATTTCATTTGTTGCAAATAAGTGTGTGGATGATAAGAATAAAGATTGCTCTACAGAGGAAAGTGATGAATTTGCTCGAGACAGTAAAAGTTGCCAATCTGCAATAGTGGGTTCTGCATTTCGTAAATTGGAGAGAAGTGCATGAAAGGCAATTTGTGCAGGTTGATCTCCAATTTGACGAAATATTTTTTTCAATGTTATAATTGTTATGAAGCTATGCCATAGTGTCCCTCCATATGAAGTTGAAGCATACATAGGAATGTCTTTGACAGGTGGTAGTTGGCCCAAGTCACCAAAGAGAATGATTGAGCGTCCTCCAAATGGGAGTTGGTTATGGGCAGGGAATGCCTCACGTAACCTTATATCAATGCGTTGTATCAACCTTGGACCAATGAAGCTCATTTCATCAATTATAACGTAGCGAATGAAGTACATGCTTTCTTGGAAGCTTGCCAATGTTTATCCTTGTAGAGGGTGCATTTCTTTGATTGGAATTCTTAGTGCTGAATGAATTGTTGATGCTTGTATATTGAATGTCGCAACTCCAGTTGGTGCAAGGAGCAATAATGGTGATTGGCCATTTGGTGCTGATCTTTTGAGTGCTAATTTTATGCTTGTTATGAGGTGTGACTTTCCTGTGCCTGCAGTTCCTTGAACAATCATTTTCAATGGTGCTTGCAAACTATTAGCATGTAGATGTGAAATAACTATATCATATGCCTTTTGTTGTTGTATACATAGGTTATTTTGGCTTTGTTGTTGGAGAACATGATGGGGCTGAAATGTTCGGCAATGGGAGTGTATGAAATTTGTAGCTATTTCTTTTTCTTGTGGACTGAAGTGATGTACTCCCCAGTCATTCTTCAAGTCAATATCACATTGGCCAAGCATATTAAGTTCATCCAGGTGAAGAGGAAGTCCTAGGTATGAAGCTGACAGTACTTGCCATTCATTATGGATGTTTTCTGGCAGTTGTTCTATGTCGCTTGAAGGAGTGGTAGGATTAGATCTTTCATCGGCTTTTGTAGATGTTCGACGTACATGCCATGGCTTGTACTTGTGCGAGAACCTTTCCCACAATGCTTGAATTTCATCATCTATTGAGCCGAAATCCATTTGAATGTTGCGGAATGGGTGGTACAATAAAAGTTTAGTCCAACAAAATGCTTGAAAACATTTTTCTTCCTTTGTAGGGATGGTTGTGAATCGTGGAGACACTCGAACTATGACTGATGTGGCTCACTCTTTCCATTGACCATGCTTTCTTGATGCATTGAAGGACCATTTTTGAGTTACTTCGATAAGAGACATTCTCTCTAAATGTATTGGTCTTGCCATGTAAGATGCAATATAGTTTGGATATGTGGTTCTTTCTGTGGATGTAATTGGTACACGTTGGAAATTTTTTTGGTTCACATTTAAAGAAAAAAATGTTCGACTACAAAGGGAGAGTGGTAGCTTTAGCAGAAGGTGGCAACTTTCTTGGGCACCTATATCACGATCCACAAGGTTGTCAAGAAGCATTTTGCAAAAAGCATTAGGAGCTGGTTTATTAGACTCAAAGTTGGTTGATATTCGAGATAACATTGCATGGTATGTTTCTGATTTGTTTTCAGCTTTAGTAGCATATTTTGCAATATATTTGATCACAGCATCAATTGAGAGAATAGGTTGGCAATCTACATTGGCCCTCCATATTGAGAGTATAAATGGGTTGTGAAGATTTAGGTGGTCATCATTACGAGTAGGGGTGTGCTTAGGTTGGCCATTATCATCATTAGAAAGAGACGACTTCTCTGTAATGTTCCAAGGGGCTTTATAAAGGCATTGAAGAGATGTCCCCTTCCTGTGAAGGCATGTTTGGATAGTACATTTTGTATGTCTTTGAACACGGTTGGCCAAATCACAATAGTCAATGAAAGGATCAATTGATACTATCATGCTTGTGTCCATCAAGCAAGGGTCATCAACAATGGATCGGTGGAACATTTGATTTCTCAATGCATGACTTCGTGGGTTCCACGCAGAGACATATTTATCAATGTATGCAAGTGCATTTTGTACTAACTAAATGTCATTCCATTGTAATTTGCCAATGCCAGGTGCTTTTGGTAGCCAAATGAAACCATGGATGTGTGCAGAGCCTCTATGTTGCCATTCATACCTGGGAAAAGAGGTTTTTAGAAAAAAACAAAAAAACTAAAAGAAGGGTAAGAGCTGAAGGTAAAAGTAGTAGGTTGCAAGAATTATACTTATACCAATAGTCATTTGCGCCATGAAGTTTTTCCAACACTTCTTCACGAAATGCAGTAAATCTGTGGTGCATGTACATTGCAGTAAAGTGTGGATTTTGAACTATATTTTGTAATCTCCACCTAGCATTTGCATATGGATTTGTAGGTGTGGTGGTTGGCATGATATTATGCAAGTCTGGCCATTTTGTATCAGCAGCACTGAGTGTGAAAAATAGAGTTGGACAACCAATTTGGATGACCATGTCTATAAGTTCCCTTCTACGTTGATTCCAGAATGGTTTAGTTCCACGAATTGACGAGCTAAAGCGCATTAGTTGATCTGCTAGTTTGTCATCAGGCAACTCCTTTAATCTTTATCGAAGGTCAAAAATTGTTATAGGCATTGAATCATCAAGTTGTTTGTGGACAAATATAGATGCGGTGGCTTGACTTCTATGGCGCATTAGCATATTCAATATGAAGTACCTAAACCTTGGGTGTTAACCAAATCTATTATCATGGTATCTTAAAAGATGTAGACCATACTCATGTAGCTTAACTTCTTTAAGACGTGGTTGTTTGAATGCAACCATACCTTTAGGGAACAAAGTGGGAAATGACATTACAAACAATCCTTCAGTAGTGTATTCATTTATAGGAGATGGGGAAATGGGTGGCCATTTAACTACAGGAGTTGGGCGTCCTTGCCCTAGTTGTAGTAAAGCGCGAACTTCTTCGACCTCTCGACGTGCAGGTGGAAGATTTGCCACAAATGAATCAATCATTTGCAAGTTCTCTATCAATAGACCATCCTCTGTAACATCTTCTTGCATGAAAATTAGGTCAATGGGATCAGGATTTGAAGTGGTCGCATATAGTAGGTCAGATATATTAGTGGGGTTAATGGGTAAAGATGACAATGCTAATTCATCTAATTGTACATCTTTGTAGTATGGGTCATAACAAATCTTATATTGTAATGCCTCATGCACACATCCTCTACTAACATAGAAGTTGTATTATTGTTGGCCACTGTTTGCTTTGTTTACTATTATCATGTCCAATCCATCTATATGCCTAGGCAAGTGGGATGCAATTGAAGAAATATCTTGAGGATAACAAATAGTGTGGCCACTATATTTTAGTTGGCCTCCTCTTGCATAGGTAACTTGAAGGACAGGGCTAATCCTTGCTATCAACATCTCCTCAACTTGAGTTAGTATTTGCAAACATTGAGGTTGCTCACCAGGGTCCATGTTGTTCCAATTTGTTTGTCCCATTTGTGAAATAGTGAAAGTTCAAACTTTGGGCGACAAACCCAAAGCCATATCATTCACATGAGAGTTCGGCCTATAGCAGCCAAGTGTACAAGTGTAATAGATCATTTGTAGATGTGTGTGCATAATGGGATAAAATGATTGCAGGCTTCTCACAAAATGTATGAATTGAAATTTCAAATCTCTTAAACAATTCCAAATACAGATGTATTAGTCTCGCATGAACTGTGTGACAGAAATGTTGGAGTTCAGAGACTTTCAAGCAAATACAATCTGCAAGTATAAATCCAAATCCACCTGCCTCTCTCATGACATGCAAACATCCATGAAGCAGGGACCCCAAGCATCCGCAAATTGTTTAAGTTGAAGTAGCCGATAGCTCTTTTATCACTTTACGTCTTATCAAATTCACAAAGTGTTGAACATTGGCTGATACGTATGCTGAGTATTCAATTCGCATTCAAACTCGAAGTTCTCTCTCCACTCAAATCGGTAACTGCATCAAACTTACTAATGCATGAGATGATATCGGTAAGTTGACTAGAAAGATAAATGAGCCGAATACAAATATCAGCAACCATCTTTCAGATTTAAGTCATGTTTAAAGCAAACTATGAATTGGTTGATATCGGCAACTTGGCAAAGATGATCAACATGCCGATACCTTTCTAATTGAAAAGTGGCACCTCCATAAAGCTCGCCTGAAACCCCAGTTGGCGGAAGGAACTTACCACGTGGCCATGAAGGAAGGCAGAGTTCGGTTTGTAACTACCTTCACCATTTGCTTTGCATGCTGATAAAGATGCATATCGTGCTACCCAACTCCACTTGCAAATATCAAAGATGAAGTATTGTGTTTAGATGTGTATTCTACAGATTATCAAAAAAAATCAGTGAATGATATGCAAGAAAGGAGAATATATGCTTTGCGTGTCTATTTACATATTATTTGCAGCTGAAATAACTATGTGAGCATTACATGAATCCTCTAACTCAGTGGAAGACGTAAAATCCAGAGTTAAAGCCTGCTATTCCTCCTCGTGGATATGGAGAAATGAAAGTCTTGCAGAATGTATCGATGATGCACAAGAAGTACGCAACAATGTATGGAGTCATCAGATGTTCTAGAGTTTCTCAGAAAGGATACTATCTCATGCACAACTATGAATAGCAATACACCACCTTCCTTAGCGTCCTCACTCCTGCATGTAGATATGAAGGCTTTATAACAGTGCGTTGAGGGATTTGTTCAAATATTTCAAAGAGATACGATCATTATTGAGCTAGGTTCTGAGCATGAAAGGCCAATATTCTCTCCACCGGTGCAAAATTCAAGTCTTGGAAGTGGCTATAGACATTTATGAAAGCATAAAGATTAGAGTTTTGATTATAGTCTTGTTAGCCTGCCTGTATACAAACTAGACAATATATGGGGTTGGGATAATTTATTGAACACATCACCGAAGCCTTCAAGTTGCAATATGTGTAGCCTATTTATTTAGTTGGTTTCAAAATCAAGGAAATACAAGTATGGCAATATAGAGACAAGGTACAGACTATGTATAGAATGCCATAATTGTGGAAAGTAGGCAAGCGGTTTAGTAGAAGTTTGCAATCAAAATGAAAATGAAGTAGAATATTCTACATACATGAGATTTTCCTTTTGATAGAAAGACTCCAAGAAATGAACATATGAAGGCATGAAACCCTTTTGTACGAAGCATTGTAGTTTGAATTTTGTAGTGTTGTATGCCGAATATAGAAGCATAAAGGTATTCTGCCCTGAGAAACCAATTCTCACCTCAGATATTCTTATTTTCTCGTGAACATGCTGATACACTGAAGTATAAAAGCTAAAGGTTGTAAACTTCTTCATATGCACATTCTGCGGCTGTAAAGGGGGTCACTAAAGATGTTTTCTAAAGTTTTAAATCCCTGCAATAAGTTGATGTAAACACAGAATACATAGCACCGATTAAAAAAAAAAAAAAACTTCTTTCAAAAGAGAACGTTCCAAAGACAAAGTTTCAGTAACATTGACATAGAGGAATTCAATATAAAGAATCTGCAAAAATACCATCATGAAGTACAAGGCTCAAGAGTATGAGTATGCCCCGATGATCAACACCATGTTTCCGGAGGTTCATGATACCAAGATTGGGCATATTAATTTGCAGGAAATCAAAAAGTTCTTCATGGAAGGTGACAGATCAAAGTTGTCCTGTAGAGTGGTAGGAAGCGGCCTGATTGAAGCAGCATGTTTTCCCATAGCAATTCAATGTACAGATTTGATGATAGAATGCTCAAAAAGATATAATCCAGATGCAAGAGAGATAAGAGCTGTAGATGGATCCTTAATGGCCAAACTTGATGGAATTTCAATAGCTATTATTCTTCGTTTGTCATATAAGGAAAAGTTCACTCACATCGATAAGCAAAAAGCTTACAAATACTTCAGTGATAATAGAAGCAAATGCCCCAACAATCTGGCTAAAGAATGGATGGTTGCACCACGAGGAGGACAGTCTCAGCTTCCAAAAACACTCCATCATTCTCTTTTCATCAAAGAGATTTGTTACTTGATTATCTTACTCCATAGAGTGACAGGAAGTCCTGATTCCATTGAGTTTGAAATGTGGATGTACCTCTTCATAATAGTCATCTCTGTCGGTAAGCAATTCATTGACTGGGGCCATCTCATTAGCAATTGCATACATGACTAGTTAGTGCACTTCAAAACAAGTCAACGCTTCCATATGACCTCTTACTTGATATATGCTATTGCTAATTTGAGGTCATGGCCAGGGTTAAGTACTAATGGTGTCCTGAATCAAGAAACTCAAGTTTACCATTATTACAAGCAATTGCAACTTGAGGAAAGCTTTGTGTATTTCAGGCAGGTGAATGATGCTTTCACAATGTGGGCAGTAAGGTTAGTACAAGGAGACATTGCCACTAGAATATCAAAGGAAGCCGCTAAATTGATAAAGAAATATGGAAGTTTCTTCATCCAGTTTTCGAGATTTACCTATCTTCAAGTAGGAGGATTTGAAGGTTATCCACACAAGTTACCCAGATATGTTGATGATAAGCTCATTTTAGTTGAGCTTTGTCGGCAATTGTTTTCAGTTCAAAAGAAATGTAGAGATAGAAAGAATAAAGGGGTAGCCTTTCCTATTTGTCTTGGGCACTATAGATGTGAAAAAGCTTTATCTAAGATCAACTTGTATCCATACCAGATGAGGTTCCCTTTTGATAGCAAGGATTATGTCAAGAACAACTTAAATTTAGGTCCTGGCTATTTTCATTTTCCTAATCTCGAAGACTTTTGGAAGGATTGCGAAGATGAGTTCGAGGTTAGAAAAAGAGATTGGACGAGGTTAACTTTGAAGCAAATGAAAGATTTCAAGATGGATTGGACCATAGAAGGAATTGAAGATGATGGATCTGATTTGATTGATCCTATCTATTTTGAGCAAGTCCAGTCCCAGCCACTTCCCAGTTTGAATGGGGTAGATCCAGAAATGAGAGATGTCAGAGAAAGAACAAGTTTTGTAATCAAGAATTTTGAAGCCTGGACTAAGAAGAAGATTACTCAAATGACTGCTACCAGACCAACAAAGGAAACTCCAAGAAGAAAATGAAATCAGCTTGAGAGCTCTACGTCACTGCATTCTTCCCATACTCCAGCTAGGGATACTCCTTCTTACCAGAATACTCAAGGAAGTGATGGAGATGAAGACCCTCCAAGGAGGAACAATCTTCAGAACACATGTGGTGATGAACCTCGACAAAAGAGAAAGAAATCTAGAGCAAAAGGCATAGAAGAAGATTCTATTGCAAATCAAGAAAAGGATCAAGTTCCAGTGGAATTCTTAGATGACACAAGATTTGATGATGGAATGCACTCCATATCTCCCTCAGTTCCTATTGAATCCCCATAACAAGAAGTACAACAAAATACTTTAGTCATGGATTCATCATTTCCAAGCAATCCAAGTGATCAATTTGAAGAAATCAGAGAGGTGACAACAACACTGGTAGCAAGACAAGAAATCATCCAAGAGTCTACAGAAAATTCTTCTTTCCCATGGTTAGAACAAAGTCTATTGAAGAAGAGGAAGGTAGAAAAGTTGGTGGTACCTTAATTTAGTAGCATATCTGATCTCTTTGGAAGAGCTAAAAAACCGAAGAAACTCAAAGTATCCTCAAGAATAAAGATTGATCCAAATTCAAGGAATATGTGCTTAGAGATTGCTCAACCCATATCTGAGAAAGATACAAATGAGGCCACCTCTGCGGACTTTGTTGTGACAAAGATTGATATGGGACCTTCTTCTCATGAGTCTGATATTTAGAACTTTAATGTGATGGCAGCTAGAATGGTGGAGAGAAGTGAAAAGGATAAGCAATCCAAGGATCAATTGAAACAACAAGTGCACACTTTGTCTTCTTAGATCCGTAGTTGATACCTCCACTATGCCACTAAGTGTAGATCGCTAGCCAATTATATTGACACCAGAAGGAGTAATTGAAAGGAATGTTATGGATAATCTTCAAAAATACCAAGCCTATGGAAAGGTAATTGAAGGTTGGGTAGAAAAGGTCAAAACTCTTGCATGTGATTTCCTAGTCCAAGCAAAATCTATCCATGATGAGGCCTTAATAAAGAAAAATACTATTGAGAAAGACTTGAAGAATGTCAAGAAAGAGGAAGCAACTTGGAAGGAAATTGTGAATGATTTCAAACAAATGATAGAAATTGGAATGGACACCCTTGCAATTGAGAAAATCCTGCCTAGTAATGAAAAAGATTATCTAGAAATATGGATAGAAAGCATTAACTGGAAACTAGTGATCATAGATCAAGTTTCATCAGAGTTAGAAAAGCTCATGCTTTCATGGGATCAAGTGTGTACCAAACTCCAAGGACAACTCATTGCTCTTCTTCCAGATGTGACATTGATGGAAGATTTGTAGGTGTTACAGAATAGCTTCCAGAACATGGTAGATCAACAACTTTTTAATAGGACAAACTTCAATGAAAATACCATGGAAAATTTATTGATATTTACTCTTCCTTGAGGATCTCTATGTCTCAGATACTTAGCATGGTGACAGAACTAAGTGGCATTCATAGAAACTTGAAGACATGGAAAATGAGGATAGCCAACATCCTAATTCCCAAAGGAAAATTTGTCACTTTAGCCATCCAACTTTTCAGAATCTTCAGAGACAAAGGACCTAGACAACATAATGTGCCTATAGAAGCAACAACCTCATCGGCAACACAAGGAGTTAGCTTAGAATAAGTGCAGGGATGCATTTTGTATAGTCTTCATTTTTGTTGTGTTACTCGCATCATGTTTTTGTCTTTCTTTGTAAATAACTCTCATGATCGAGTTTCCTTTCTCTCATCTCTATTTCTTTATTGTAATAAAGGATAATCTTGGCTCTTTTCATATGAGGTAGTTATCCTAAGTTCTCATTTTGGGTAGTTATTCTAAATAGTTATTTTTGCCCAAGTTGAGGAAGTTATTTCAAGTAGTTGAGGAAGTTATTTCAAGTAGTTGAGGAAGTTATATAGTAGTTATAAAGGTGGTTAGGGTAGGTACCTCAGGTGGTTATCACTTCACCTATATATACCTCATTATTATTCAATGTGAGGGGGATTCCACTTTTTCACAAGCTTTGTATGAGAGACTTGGATAGTATTATTCAAGCAATTAAGCAATAGAGATCAATTTGGATGTGTGTTCAACTTATTCTCATGGGTTACTATCAATGTTCTTATGTTTATTTGATGATTACCTAATGCTTTCCCTTTAACATTGAATGCGAAGAAGATTATTTCAAGTTGTGGTATCTCAAACTTGATTATATGGAATTTATTTTAATCTAGATTCATACCTTGTATGGCGTTCAATCTTTCTTTATTGTCCGTTCTTTAAAATTTTTGAAAAATCCAAATACCCCCATTATACGAGGGAGCTGCCCCTCTCAAACATAGAGAAGAATTACCATTTTTTTTTTTTGTGATTCTTCAACTGTTGTGAACGCTTTGTTGCTAATTACAGGGCAAAACAAAGTTTTTCAAGAAAGTTTCTTAAAGCAACAAATCCGTTTACCAACACAATTTGAGTAGCGGTGTCCATTTTTTTCTGTTGTGCATCTGTAACAAGTATTTTTTCCATTGAATTTTTTAGTTTTAATTCCTCGGTATCTCTTGAAACATATTAGACATGTTGAAATCTTTGAAAGCTTGTCCAATTTTGAACGAAAGTTATTTCTGGCGATGCAATATTTTTGACAAAAGTTTGGGGAGCTATGGATTTCGGCAATTGGGGTAGGTTGATTTGGGGTACATGTGTTTCTACATGGGGTGGAAAGTGGGGAGAAGATACTGTGGATGTGGAGGGTTGTCCAGCTAAAAAGTGTTTGGTTTCT
Source organism: Cryptomeria japonica (assembly GCF_030272615.1). Taxonomy (NCBI): domain Eukaryota; kingdom Viridiplantae; phylum Streptophyta; class Pinopsida; order Cupressales; family Cupressaceae; genus Cryptomeria; species Cryptomeria japonica. Next base: position 722,444,308 of record NC_081409.1, read on the forward strand.
CTTCTTCTTTTGTTAAGAATAATTTTCCTCTCATGGTACCTTGCGCGTTGCATTTGATTTCGATGAGCATGTCTTTCTTCCACTGTATCATTTTGTATTTCCATGGCACAATGTGTTGAGAATGAAAGGTATATGATATATCTGTGAATGAAAATCTTTAAAATATAAATATATACCAAATTAATAAAAATTTCTATATACCAAAATAAGTGCTAGTGTAATGTGAAATAGCATATGAAACGATTATAAAGAAAGTTGTGAGATTAATTGTTTGAATAAATAAATTTTGATCATAAATGAAAAAAATAAAACATATGTTGATTTATATATGATTTTTTGTATTGTGTAAATTTAAGTATATTTAAAAGCATTTTTTGAAGTAACATGACTAAGTACAATACATGATGACGACATAATACTGTAAACATAATATGGACAAGTGAAATACATAATATTGAATAGATATACAAAATGCTTTCATATATGGACAAGTGAAATACATATTATTGAAAAAGATATACAAAATGGATACACATCCATGAACCGTATTATATGTAACTTTTAGGTAGGCTTAATGGCTGTAATAACAATGCTTTATGTTTCTTGGCCAGCAAATGGAACCATTTTGATGTTGAGATCAAAGAAAAATTTGCAATCAATAACATTGCTCAATATAGGTTCCACAGCATTAGGTTCTGCTAGAAGTAGCTGGAAATCTTCTGCAGGAACACCCAACAAGGTATTTGATGGTCCTTCGAATGCAGTAACTTTAAGAAGCTCACCTGTTTCATCTTGCAAGTCCATTTTAAGCATGTAGCTAAAATTGCATTCAAAGAGATCAATAGAACACTTTGGACATTGGAATGTGTTGGGTGAACTTTGCACAACTTTTTTCTTACTTTTTTTTTTGTCCACTACCTGTGGACAAGATAGGTAGTAAAAGTTGTCTAAGTGAAGTTTTGTAATAGTGGCCTTCACACATACATTCTTTTGGCCAGGAAAGCTTTCATCAGTAATAGATGAAATATCTATTGTATTTTCAAATGTGTGGGGGGAAAGGTTGGTTTGTGACAATGAAATGTAGGGTTCGTCAACCCCTTTCTTGGCATACCATGTTTGTAATGTTGTGGTTTCCAATAAATCTGGATTGATTAAAAGTGTAGTTGAAAAGATAGTATCAAGTGATTTTCCATTCCAAGATACTATATGGCCAGAATTGATCAAAAGAACAGGAGGATTTGGTTCTAGGGACATTTCAAATATTTGTTTGCCCTCGATTTGATAGTGGCAACCCCAAAATGTAATATCTATGGTACAACTTGACATGTCTATGATTGTAGCAGTACACTTTATTGTCTCAGTGCCATCTCTTTTACATATGGTTGATGTAGGGGAGATTGATAAAACTATTCCAATGACATCTACAAGGGCATTAATAGGGAATGATTGTAGTGAATCTATGCTCTTAATGTGGAAACTATGCTTGGGTATGGTAGAGTCTATGCATGTGGTAGGAGTTACTATGGAAGAGTCGTGGAGGATTATTTCAAAAGGGTTTGTAGAGCTACTATATTTTGTGTTTGCCACTTTAATACGACCGTTGGAGATCACATAAAGACTACCAGAGTGAATAACATGGTAAAAGCTATCAACAAGTTCATTAAAACAAGTCACATGTATTTCAGATCTTAACATGTCTACAAAATCAAATCCAAAAACTTTCCCATCACGTCCTACATTTTTGAAATTGTGAATAGGGGTTTTTGCTAATGCTCGACCTTGAATGGACCATTGTTTGTGATATGGGGTCAATGTTTTAAAGGGAATAATTGGGAAAGGGTTCAATGGGTCTTCAGAACTATTTGATGGAAAGTAGGCAATAGCTTGTAGGAGTGGAGTTGGAGATCCAATGATAGTTGCATTATTTGAAATTACGTCGAAGCTAATAATTATAATAGCCCTGCAATAAAATGAGATGTTTATTTAGTGAGGAGGTCTATAAGAAGAAACAAGAATATAAAAAAAAATTAGAAAATGTGGACATACGTGTATTTATCGAATATCTTGCAAGAATATTCTATAAGGCAGAGAATAGAACTTGTGACTAAAGCTTCTTCTAGAACAGGACTATTCATTTGGTCAGGAAGCAATGTTGGATGGGTGTGCATACCATCAGAGAGTTGTAGGCGGTATTTGACATTTGTAGAATGAGGTTGTTGAATGGAATGTATTGCTGTAACTTGTAAAGAAGGGTCAACAAGAGACATGCCTGCAAGAATGTCTGCTATGGCATTTGCAGTTAATGTTGCCATCATTCAATTCAAACTAAGTGGAAGATGTTGGCCTGTGAATAAGTTGAAATAGGACAATTAGGTTGCGACAAAGAAATTGTGGTCAACATGAAATTGAAATTGAGTGGGAATAGCATGTTTGTTTATATAAATTGAAATTTGTTAATTTTTCTTTCTTTCTACAAATGTAGTATTAAAAAAAAAAGTCTTCAAAGTAGTATTCAAGTTAAAATTAGTATGTCTGAAAAAAAAGAAAGTGTTTGAATAGTTGTTGAAGTTATGCACCAATGTTTCCTATTTTTTAATTATCTTTATAAACAATAATAGTTCATCAAACTTAATGCATCTCATCTAAGCTATTTTTAAAAGATGGAGAGTATATAATGATAACAAATATTTTTTAAAGTATTCCTTGTGATACAACTCATCTAAGCTATTATTACACTATTTAGTTCAAAAAATAAAGTTATGAAGTAAACTTTTTAAAATTGTGAGTAAAAAACATCTATTTCTAAAATGAATGAGTGGTTGAAGCTCAAAGAATCATATTACCAAAATAAAAGTTTTTTCATTAACTTATGTTGATGATTTACACTGATATATTAGGTAGGTCACATAATACCAAAATAGAAGTTTGTTTTTTTACTTTTTAGTATCTGTACTAATAGTTGTAGCGCAAATATATGATTACGATATTTACGTTCTGAGAAGCTAAAATAGCTAATCACATTTTTTTTAAGTATGCCTCATACGCATCAATGAAAAAGGAGACAGAGGACTCTTTATCACTTGAATAGTGTCGGTGACAGTATATCTCCTTAAGGAAAGTGAATAGCGCATCTAATTTAGTGTAACTGGCTTGGAATGTTGACATCGTCTCCTGAAGTTTTTCAATATCCAATTCTTCCACAAGAAGTGTTGATTGACATGTAAGTTTGAATTTATGTACAATATGATGACAGTTGGTGGACACAATTGAAGCAAGATTTTGGACATCAGTTGCAAGACAATCTGGTTTATTCACAGAAAAACATGATTCTGCTGGTATGGTTGTGATATCCATTGCCAATAAAGGGTTTTCAATACTTTTGGTTGTATCTCCAGTAGGCAGTTCAGTGATACCATCACAATTTGTATCTTCGGCCATTTCCTGATAGGAGTAAATTTGAAGAATGTATAAGTATCAAATAAATTTGATTCTCCATGTTATTAAACTATGAAAATTAAAATTTCAAATTCTAAATAAGTTTTTAAAATGGAAATAACTATTAAAATGTTCATATGCACTAGTTCTGTGGAAGAGGTGTGGAAAGGCAGTAAGGAAAGAAATGGATCTTTTTGTACAAATATATTTGTGTATCACATTAGGGCTATTGGTACGATAGTTAGTGAATGATATTATGTATGCAAGAAGAGATTAGGTTTCATTTTTGCCAGTAGAGCATTTCTTTAGTCACATATAAATTTGGTTGCAAAAATAATTTTCTTCATTCCTTTCATCAATACATGAGTTTATAATTTAAGATAATTAATAATTAGGATCACAATCATAATATATAATATAATTGAATCAAATAATTATAAATATTTTATAATTATGTTTAAATTTGAATTAACAATTGATAATTTAGAAACATATTTTATATATATAGAACCCTAAAAAATAAATAATTAATAATAAAATAATTGATATAAAATCAATTATGATTATAATTATAATTAAATACTAACTCTAATTTACAATATTAAATCTTATTCAAACCAATTAAGAAAATTCTAATTCATATAATTATGATTTTAGTCTAATAAAAAAAATTCATAATTACAATTATAACTTAAACTACATTATTAAAATTCTAATAATAAAAAACAATAATAAACTTAATTTAAAATCTAATTCTTAATTATTATTTTGACTTTATATTATTTAATTATATTTATATAATATGAACCTAACATAAAATTTATTATAAATATAATATCAAGTTTAATCTTAAATAAGCTTACATTAAATTAAAGTTGTAAAACTAAAACTGAATTCTAATTAAATTTTATTTAGTTAGCTGTTTACTGTCATTTACTAAAGGCACAGAGAAAGTAGTTAATAATAATAGCCTCATTGTCCTGTATTCAGCAAAAATCATTTTTAAAAACCTATATAGTTGTCTTCTCAATCGTGGATGTGGCACTTAGGTTGTTTGCATGTGGTGAAAGGTGGAGGATGCTAGTATTCTCGGGGAACTTGCTTCTGGAGTTCCAAAACCAAGACATGTTCAAAACATTTCATACATCCGTATTAGAGTTGTTTTAACATTATTACAAAGCTCCAGTTTCAGCGTAGGTAGGCCTTTGTTGCTACACCATTTTTGTAATTTCTATATTGATTGTCATCTATTTTTGCGATTTAATGTCTTCCAATCTCCTGCTAATTCACATTCGTTTGCTCTCATTCACTATTTCTTCTTTTCCTCTGTGGTTTAAATCTAATGCCCTCCGTTCTTACAGTTTGTAATGGTTTTTTATTCAGATGAGGATACATCAAGGGTGCAGAAATTAGGTTGAAAATAGCAGGAAGAGGACTTGGAGGCGTAGAAAGATGGTTCTTCTTTTAAACCCTCTAAAATCCTTCATTTCTTTGTGAAAATCAACATAGTAACGGAAAAAATGCATACCCTAAGTTGTAAAATCTTCTATAGGAGATTGTCGTAGTAACGGAAAAAATTCATACCCTAAGTTGTAAAATCTTCTATAGGAGATTGCCGAAGTTAATAAGCTACGTATTATGTTCTAGAAGGAATTTTAAAAATGACATCTTGCAGACAAATCGGTCTTTTAAAAGCATCCTAAATTTTACTGTTTACATTGAAAAATCAACGGCTATATGAAATAATGAATCAGATAGGATTTCCAGTGCACTCCTCTGGGCACGGAATATGATGGAGTGAAAGCAATAATACAATTAAAGAAGAGATGAGCTTTAATTGGAGAAAGACGTATAGTTCCTAGGCGATATATTAAATCTTCATTGCCATTTATTCTCTCTACGATTAGGAAAGTCTTATCAATCACATCTCATCCTCCTTAGCATATACTATGATGGTTTGGCTTTTATAGAAGGGAATGACCGCTATGTTTTGGCCTCTCTCAACTGGAATAGGTATTTACTTTTGTCCGCCAAATTTTGCTTTGCTGTCCCTCGATATGGGATAGATTTGAGTTTAGATTTCAAAATTGTCACGCGTCAATCATATTAGTTTATGAAAGACGTGATGATAAAAAAGATTTAAGGTGATAGAAGTAAAGAAGAAAGGCAATGGATGGTAGACGAGTGGCAAGGGGTGGTGAGAAATTAAATTGAAGGCAGTTGAGATATATAAATAACCTCCTCTACGCTGTCAAATATTTACTTTATGAGAGCACATTTTACACAGCCAGCATACTGGTAGCCACCTAAGGTACACAATCAGTCATTCCTAGGTCTCTGCCATCTGCAATAATTAGAACATCAGTCCAACCTGGTCCAAGAGGAGTTACCCGTAGCAAGAAGAGCTACCAGCAGCAAACTAGGCATCTTAATATAGGAGTAGAATAATGATAACAAGGCTATTGAAACCTTGTGAAACTTTAAATATTATTTTTTTCTTATTATTTAACAGCCATCTTCTCAACATCCCAAAAATTGAGTCCCCATGTAACCCTACAGGGCCTATACCCAAAACTCGGTGGCACGTTAATCACAAATATCTCATGATTTCACAAATCTCATTTCTGAATAAGAGCATCTCAATTTTGAAACAAAAATGAAGCAACCTTTAATCAACTATAGGATTGATTTATGTTATCAACAATAGGATTGATTGGTAATTACCTTTCCTACCATGAATATAGACTATTCACTGGTTCAGAGAGTGGAGAACTTATGATGTCTAGAAATGTGGCCATGTACTTAATCTACTCGTGTATAGGAAAGGGAGGATATAGAAGCTAAAACGAATTAATTATAGGATGTAGATTTAAACCAATCAATAGCTGTGGTTATTTTGAACTTCTATGAATTTACAGTAGACCATAAACCCCAAAATTTGAGTTGATTATCCTCCATGTACCCAAAACTCTAAATAAATGGAAAAACTCACTTAAATATAAGTAATCTGAGCATAAAAACTTCAACAACATAGATGGTAAAATACTTGTTTGATGGGAAAATGTAATAATAGCATATAAAGTTTAATAGTCATGGAAAATACCTGTGGCAAAGAAGTAACTTGATGGATGAATGCAAAGCTGAAAACAATACATCCCCAAATCAATTAGTTAGGAAAACAATTTATAGTCAAGAGGAATTGAATAAATAGTATGAACAAAGAAAACAAAGTATAATACACATACCACTGTAAAAAACTCAGAAATTACAAGTAAAATAAGTGACTGTTAAAATACAGGAACACCCAAATATTTGTAGCACTCCCAGGTTGGTTAAGCATTCCTATTAAATGCAAACCAACCATCTTCCTAAGTCACATCTGATTTCTTTAAATGAACAACTACCTGAATAAAATATCTCTGCGATCCCAATGAAGAGAGAAAAAATAAATATCTTGTTGATTAAAAAGTAATTAAAAAGTAAGATTTGGTTAGTTAAAATGTTAATTACATTAAATTTAAAAATTTGTATTAAGAATTTACCAAAATATATAATATTTATACTATACAACAAATACATAGTACATTAGCAATTTAAAATAAAATTATACTTATTTAAAATATAACATGTTAATAATAATCTTTTTGCAAGTTATAAAGAGTTTACTATAGTCTTTTTAAATATGAATATAATTAGGATTGTTAGTCTAATGCTTAATAGTTTTTAATAATATTAATACAATTGATATGAAGCATTAAGAAAGAGGTGAAATATTTATAGAAAAAATAATAAATATCTGTTAAATGATTTTATTCATAGATTTATTTTCTTTTTAAATATGAATATAATTAGGATTGTTAGCGAGCATGTATATAAGTTTAGAAACCTAAAGATTTTATGGAGATCCCATTTTACCCTAAGTGTAAGAAAAAAGTAATGATGGATTGAAATATAATTTAAGATTAGGGTTAAAATAAGTCATCCCTAATCTTAAATGATATTTTACTCATGATTAAACTCTCATATTTTAATTGTAATCTTAAATGATATTTTACTCATGATTAAATTCCCATATTTTAAGATTAGGAGATAGGCTTTTAGTGGGGGATTTTCCCCGCAGCCGTCTATCGGCTTCCCTCCTGCAACTGCTAGTATTTATTATATTTATTAAGCCGATAGGTTTTTAGTGGGGAATTTTCCCTGCAGTCGTCTATCGGCTTCCCTCCTGCAACTGCTAGTTTTAGTTGTGTTAAGATGTTTGATAAAACCTAGCATATATATCTTAAATTTTAATTTATTCTATTTGACTTTATGGTAAAAGTAGGTGCCTCTAAAAGGATATCTCTCAGTATATTTTTATATAGATTAAATAAAAATTTAAGGTATATATGCTAGTGGCAGTGGCGCCACAACATGGAAAACATAACATAAATCAATATATAGTTATATAGTCTCTTTTATTAAAAAAGATTATGTTATAACATTATTATATTATTATGTAGAGAAATATGAAATTTTATATATCTATTTAGTCTATTTTTAATAATATATATGTGTTGCAAGATCAAAGCAAATACTAAAATGTAAGATATATTAAACTTTATTTAATGACAAGTATTATGGTAATGGTTAGTGTTAGGGTTAACCTTAGTGTTGGTCAAGGATAAGGTTTGCGTCATGGGTTGGGTTAGGGTTATGATAATGGTTAGGGTTAGCATCAATGTTAGGGTTTGGTTTTGATTTAGGATTATGGTTAGGGTTAGGGTTATTGTTATTGTTTAATATTAGGGTTACATTTATGGTTCGGTAAGGGTTTAGTGTAAGGTTTACAATTATCTTTAGGGTTTACATCAAAGGTAGGGTTAGGGTAAGCATAATTACAGTTAGGGTTAGTGTTAGAATTATAATTGGTGTATGATTAGGATTAGGATTTGGTTTATGGTTATGTTTTGGATCAGAGTTAATGTTAGTATTATGGTCAGGGTTAAGGTTTACATCATGGTTAGGGTTATGATTAGGGTTAGGGTTTAAGGCTAGGTTATGATAATGGTTAGGGTGTATATCATGGTTAGGGTTAGCATCAAGGTTAGGGTTTGGTTTTGGTTTAGGATTATGGTTTAGGGTTAGGGTTTAGTGTTAAGGTTAAATTTATGGTTAGGGTATAGTGTTAGGGTTACAATTACGTTTAGGGTTTGCATCAAAGTAATTCGGGTTAGAATTATGGTTATGGTTCAATTACATTAAGGTTAGGATTAAATTAGTATTAAAATTCAATTAAGATAAGGGTTTGGGCTAGATTAATGTTAGGAATAGATTAGGATTAAAGTTCAATTAGGGTTAGGGTTAAGTTTAGGGTGGGATTACTGTTAGGGTTAGGGTCTAGATTATAGATAGGTTAGCATTATGATTAGGGCTAGGGTAATGATTATGATTAGGATTATGGTTAGGTTTATTGTTTACATTATGGTTGGGGTTAAGGATAGGTCTAGGATTATAGTTAGGGTCATAGATAGGATTATGGCTAGGGTTAGGGTTTACATCATAGCTAGGGTTAGGATTAAGGTTTGGGTTACAGTTAGGGTTAGGATCATTATTAACATCATGGTTAGGTTTAGGTTTAGGTTTAGGGTTAGGATTTACATCATGCTTAGTGTTAGGATGAGAATTATGGTTACAATTAGGGTTTAAGATTGAGGGTCAGGTTAGGATTAGCATCAATGTTAGGGTTTGGTTTTGATTTAGGATTATGGTTAGGGTTAGGGTTAGGGTTATGGTTACGGTTTAATATCAGGATAAAATTTACAGTTAGGGTAAGGTTTTAGTGTCGGGGTTACAATTATCTTCAGGGTTTACATCAAAGGTAGGGCTAGGGTAAGTATAATTACAGTTAGGGTTAGGGTTATAATTATAACTGGGGGTATGTTTAGGATTATGATTTGGTTTATAGTTATGTTTTAGATCACAGTTAATGTTAGTATTATGGTTAGGGTTAAGGTTTACTTCATGGTTAGGTTATGTTAATGATTAGGGTGTATATCATCTTTAGGGTTAGCATCAAGGTTAGGGTTTGGTTTTGGTTTCGGATTATGGTTAGGGTTAGGGTTTAGTGTTAAGGTTAAGTTTATGGTTAGTGTATAGTGTCAAGGTTAAAATTAAGTTTAGGGTTTACATCAAAGTAATTCAAGTTAGAATTATGGTTATGGTTCAATTACATTAAGGCTAGGATTAAATTAGTATTAAAGTTCAATTAGTACATTAGGGTTTGGGCTAGATTAATTTTAGGAATAGATTAGGATTAAAGTTCAATTAGGGTTAGGACTAAGTTTAGGGTAGGATTATTGTTAGGGTTAGGGTTTAGATTATAGTTAGGTTAGCGTTATGATTAGGGCTAGCATAAGGATCATGATTAGGGTTATGGTTAGGTTTATTGTTTACATCATGGTTGGGGTTAAGGTTAGGTTTATGATTATAGTTAGGGTCATAGTTAGGATTATGGATACAGTTAGGGTTAGGGTTAGGGTAAGGGTCATGATTAACATCATGGTTAGGGGTATGTGAAAGATCAAGGGGGGCCAAAAAGTGGCAATAGAAAAAAAATGCACTTTCAACCTTTCCAAACACGCCAAAATCCGCTTTGACTTTTTGTTTGGGTCGGGCAAAATTTGAATTTGGTTTGGTAATACCAAACCAAATCGGATATCTGATTTGTGATGTCACTATTGTGATGTCACCAATGTGATGTCACTAGTGTGATATCATACTTTTCAAATCAAATATCCGATTTAAATCGGATATCTGATTTTATCAATATAAAAAATATAGTTTAGTAAAATGGCCATAACTTTTGCGTTTCTTATCGAAATTTTGATTTTTTATAGGCGTTGAAAAGGTAATTCATAGAACTATCAAATGGATGAGGTATTTTGATGATGTTATAGACCAAAAAATAATTATAATCATTTAAAGTTAGTCCTTCAATTTTAAAACTTTAAATACTCACAAATTTTGCATACAAAGTCTCATTTTTTTTCCTATCACCTCCTTTATCTATCACTTGTCTATCTATACTTATATAATATATTTTATATATCTCTTTGTTCTCTACTTATGTCACTTATTTTATCATTCCATGTAGATAAATAAATTCCCAAGTTACATGCGTCTCTGCATATATCTCCATCTTTCTATTCATATCTCTTCCTCTCCCACTCCATCATTGTCACTCCTTATTTCTATATTTCTCTCTAATAATCTCTTTTCTCTCTATTTATCTCACTCCTTTACCTTATCCTACCTATACTTATATATTACTTGTCTCTATCACCTCCTTTCTCTCCCTATCTTGCCCTCTCTCTCTATATATATATCCCTATAGATCTATCTTCATGTATATTTATATTTCATTATCTCTAAATCTCACTTATTCACTCCATCTCTCCCTCCATTTATCGTACTCTCTCTATCATGTTATATCCATATCTATCTCTATCTCCATCTTCACATCTGCATCTCTTTCCCTATCAATATCTCTTTTTATATGTTCCTCTACCTTTATATATATTCCTCTATACATGATTAATCCACTTCTTTCTCTCTTCCTCTATCGCCCTCTTGAAGTATCTTTCCCTTTCTCTACTTTTATCTCTTTATTTACTCAATCTTTATATATCTTTTTCTCTCTCCCCACATCCTTCTCTATAGTGCCTTTATATATCTCTATATCTTCCTCTTTTTCTCTCTGGCTCTCTATCTATCCCTATCTATAATCTCTATCTCTCTTTCTCACTCTCTTGCACTATCTATATATCTCTATCTATCGATATTTCTCTTCCTTTATATCTCTCTATCTCTTCCTTTTTTATCTCTCTCTTTACCCCTCTCTATCCATTTTTCTCCATCTCTTCATATATTTATCTTTGTCTTTACCTCTCTCTTTCTCTATATCTATTCACCTCCCTCTCCCTTTATCTTCATCTTTTATCTCTATCTTCCTCTCTCCTTTTCAATATCTAGATATGTCTACCTCTTTCTATCCATCCTTGTCCTTTAGTTTTTCTCCGTCTCTTTAGTTCTTCATCTCTCTTCACCTTTATATCTCTCCTTATTTGAAAATTAGTATGTATGGTCTCCTAAGGGGTTATATCATGTCCTAAGGGGTCATAGAACATCATATGACCCCTTAGGACACAATATGGTCTCCTAAGGGGTCATATGGTGTCATAAGGGGTCATAAAACACCATATGATCCCTAAGACACAATAAGACCCCTAATGACACCATATGGTGTCCTAAGGGGTCATAAGACACCAAATGACCCCTTAGGACACCATACAACCCATACCACCATATAGTGTCCCAAGGGGTCATATGGTGTCTTAAGGGGTCAAAGAATGTCATATGACCAATTAGGACACAATACGACCCATGACGAAACCTAAGGGGTCATAGGATACCATATGACCCCTTATAACACCATACGATCCCTTACGACACCATATGGTGTCCTAAGGGGTCATATAACACCATATGACCCCTTATAACACAAGAAGACCCATAACGACATGATATGGTGTCCTTAGGGGTCATATGGTGTCAGGAGACACCATATGACCCCTTAGGACACAATATGACCCCCAACGATACCTAAGGGGTCATATGGTGTCCTAAGGGGTTATATGAAGTCCTAGGAACCTTTAGGACATAATATGACCCCTTAGCACACCATACAACCCCTAATGACACCATATGGTGTCCTAAGGGGTCGTAGGACACCATATGACCTGTTACGACACAATATGACCCCTAACAACACCTAAGGGGTCATAGTGTGTTCTAAGGGGTCATAGGACACCTTATGACCCCTAACGACACTATATGGTGTCTTAAGGGGTCATATTGTGTCCTAAGGGTTCATAGGAGACCATATGACTTGTAACGACACAAAATGACACCTAACGATACCTAAGGGGTCATATGGTGTTCTAAGGGGTCATAGGACACCATATGACCCCTTAGCACACCATATAACCCCTAATGACACCATATGGTGTCCTAAGGGGTCATAGAACACCATATGACCCCTTAGGACACCATACGATGCATACTGATACTATATGGTGTCCTAAGGGGTCATAGGACACCATATGACCCCTTAGGAGACCATATGACCCATAACAACATAATATGGTGTCCTAGAGGGTCATAGAACACCATACGACCCCTTAGAACACCATACAACCCATAATGATGTCATCTAGTGTCTGAAGGGGTCATAAGACACAATATTACCCCTTAGGACATAATATGACCCCTAACGACGTCATATAGTGTCCCAATGGGTCATAGGACACCATATGACCCCTTAGGACACCATACGACATCATACCACCCTTTACGACACCATATAGTGTCCTAAGGGGTCATGTGGTATCCTAAGGGGTCATATAACATCATATAACCCCTTAGAACACAAGATGACCCATAATGACATGATATGGTGTCCTAAGGGGTCATATGGTGTCATGAGACACCATATGACCCCTTAGGAAACAATATGACCCCTAACGATACCTAAGGGGTCATATGGTGTCCTAAGGGGTTATATGATGTCCTAGGAACCTTTAGTACACAATATGACCGCTTAGCATACCATACAACCCCTAATGACACCATATGGTGTCTTAAGGGGTCGTCGGACACCATATAACCTGTTAGGACACAATATGACCCCTAACAACACCTAAGGGGTCATATCATATCCTAAGGGGCTATATAACACAATATGACCCCTTACAACACAAGAAGACCCATAACAACATGATATGGTGTCCTAAGGGGTCATATGGTGTCAGGAGACACCATATGACCCCTTAGGACACAATATGACCCCTAACGATACCAAAGGGGTCATGTGGTGTCCTAAGGGGTTATATGATGTCCTAGGAATCTTTAGGACACAATATGACCCCTTAATACACCATACAACCCCTAACAACACCATATGGTGTCCTAAGGGGTCGTAGGACACCATATGACCCATTAGGACACAATATGACCCCTAACAACACCTAAGGGGTCATATTGTGTCGTAAGGGGTCATAGAACACCATATGACCCCTAAGGACACTATATGGTGTCTTAAGGGGTCATATTGTGTCCTAAGGGGTCATAGGACACCATATGACCCCTAACGACACAAAATGACACCTAATGATAACTAAGGGGTCATATGGTGGTCCAAGGGGTCATATGACACCATTTGACCCCTTAGCACACAATATGACCCCTAATGACACCATATGGTGTCCTAAGGAGTCATATGGTGTCCTAAGGGATCATAGAACACCATATGACCCCTTAGGACACCATACGATGCATAATGACACTATATGGTGTCCTAAGGGGTCATAGGACACCATATGACCCCTTAGAGGACCATACAACCCATAATAACATAATATGGTGTCTTAGAGGGTCATAGAACACCATATGACACCTTATAACACCATACGACCCATAACGACACCATGCGGTGTCTTAAGGGGTCATAGGACACCATTTGACCCCTTAGCACACCATATGACCCCTAATGACACCATATGGTGTCCTAAGGAGTCATATGGTGTTCTAAGGGGTCATAGAACACCATATGACCCCTTAGGACACCATACGATGCATAATGACACTATATGGTGTCTTAAGGGGTCATAGGACACCATATGACCCCTTAGAGGACCACACAACCCATAACAACATAATATGGTGTCTTAGAGGGTCATAGAACACCATATGACCCCTTAGAACACCATACGACCCATAACGACACCATGTGGTGTCTTAAGGGGTCATAGGACACCATTTGACCCCTTAGCACACCATATGACCCCTAATGACACCATATGGTGTCCTAAGGAGTCATATGGTGTCCTAAGGGGTCATTGAACACCATATGACCCCTTAGGACACCATTTGATACATAATGATACTATATGGTGTCCTAAGGGGTCATAAGAAACCATATGACCCCTTAGAGGACTATACAACCCATAACAACATAATATGATGTCTTAGAGGGTAATAGAACACCATATGACCTTTTAGAACACCATACGACCCATAATGACACCATGTGGTGTCTTAAGGGGTCATAAGATATAATATTACCCCTTAGGACATAATATGACCCCTAACAACGTCATATAGTGTCCTAAGGGGTCATATGACACCATATGACCCCTTAGGACACCATACGACCCCTTGCGACAACATACCACCCTTTACGACACCATATGGTTTCCTAAGGGGTCATATGGTATCCTAATGGGTCATATAACACCATATGACCCCTTAGAACACAAGAAGACCCATAACCACACCATATGGTGTCCTAAGGGGTGATATGGTGTCATCAGACACCATATGACTCCTTAGGACACAATATTACCCCTAACGATACCTAAGGGGTCATATGGTGTCCTAAGGGGTTATATCATGTCCTAGGAACCTTTAGAACAAAATATGACTCTTTAGCACACCATACAACCCCTAATGACACCATAGTGTGTCCTAAGGGGTTGTAGGACACCATATAACCCGTTAGGACATAATATTGCCCCTAACAACACCTAAGGGTTCATACGACACCATATGACCCCTAAGGACACTTTATGGTGTACTAAGGGGTCATATTGTGTGCTAAGGGGTCATAGGACACCATATGACCTCTTAGCACTCCATACGACCCCTAACAACACCATATGGTGTCCTAAGGGGTCATATAACACCATATGACCCCTTAGGATACCATACGACACATAATGACACCATATGGTGTCCTAAGGGGTCATATGGTGTCCTAAGGGGTCATAGGGAACTATATGACTCCTTAGGAAACCATACAACCCATAACAACCTAATATGATGTCCTAGAGGGTCATAGAATACCATACAACATATAATGACACAATGTGGTGTCCTAAGGGGTAATAAGACACAATATGACCCCTTAGGACATAATATGACCCCTAACAACATTATATAGTGTCCTAAGGGGTCATACAAAACCATATGACCCCATAGAACACCATATAACCCCTTAGAACACCATACGACCCTTTACGACACCATATGGTGTCCTAAGGTGTCATATGGTATCCTAAGGGGTGATATAAAACCATATGACCCCTTAGAACATCATATAACCCCTTAGAACATAAGAAGACCCATAACGACATGATATGGTGTCCTAAGGGGTCCCCTTAGGACACAATATGACCCCTAACGATATCTAAGGGTTCATATGCTGTCGTAAGAGGTTATATGATGTCCTAGGAATCTTTAGGACACAATATGACCCCTTAGCACACCATACAATCCCAAACAACACCATATGGTGTCCTAAGGGGTCGTAGGACACTATATGACCTGTTAGGACACAATATGACCCCTAACAACACCTAAGGGGTCATATTGCGTCCTAAGGGGTCATAGGACATCATATGACGCCTAACGACACAAAATGACACCTAACGATACCTAAGGGGTCATATGGTGTTATAAACGGTCATAGGACACCATATGACCCCTTAGCACACCATACCACCCTTAATGACACCATATGGTGTCCTAAGGGGTCATAGAACACCATATGACCCCTTAGGAAACCATACGATGCATAATGAAACCATATGGTGTCCTAAGGGGTCATAGGACACCATATGACCCCTTAGGAGACCATACAACCCATAACAACATAAAATTGGTGTCCTAAGGGTCATAGAACACCATATGACCCCTTAGAAGACCATACGGCCCATAATGACACCACGTGGTGTCCTAAAGGGTCATAAGACATAATATGACCCCTTAGGATATAATATGACCACTAATGACATCATATAGTGTCCTAAGGGGTCATAGGACACCGTATGACCCCTTAGGACACAATACGACCCCTTAGGACATAAAATAACCCTAATGACACTTAAGGGGTCGTAGGACACCATACGACACATAACAACACTAAATGGTATCCTAAGGAGTCATATGGTGTCCTAAGGTGTCATAGGACACCATATGACCCATAGCACCATATTGTCTCCAAGCATATGGTGTCCTAAAGGGTCATATGACACCATATGACCCATTAGGACACAATAAGACCCTTGATGACACCTAATGGGTCATATATTGTCGTAAGGGTTCATAGGACACCATATGACCCCTTAGGACACCATATGACTCCTTGCGATACCATATGGTGTCCCAAGGTATTGTATGGTATCCTAAGGGGTCATATAATGTCCTAAGGGGTCATATGGTGTCCTAAGGGGTTTTAGGACACCATATGACCCCTTAGGACACCATAAGACCCATAACGACACCATATGATGTCCTAAGGGGTCATATGGTGTCCAAAAGGGTCATGGGACACCATATGACCTCTTAGGACATAATATGAGCCCTAACAAAACCTAATGGATCATATGGTGTCTAAGGGGTCATACGATGTCTTGTGACCCCTTAGGACACAATATGACCCCTTAGCACACCATACAACCCCCAATGACACCATATGACCTGTTCAGACACAATATGACCCCTAACAATACCTAAGGGGTCATATAGTGTCCTAAGGCATCATAGGATACCATATGGCCCCTTAACACACCATACGACTTGTAATGACACCATATGGTGTCCTAAAGGCTCATAGAACACCCTATGACCCCTTAGGACACCATAAGACTTATAACAACATCATATGGTGTCCTAAGGTGTCATATGGTGTCCTAAAGGTTCATGAGACACCATATGACCCTTTAGGACACCATATTCTCTCTCACATTGTTTCTTTTCCTCAATTACCCTCGATCACCTCTCTCCTCCTATGGGTTTATAGATACTTCCCTCTCCCCCTCTACCCACCCCCTAATTACTCTCTATGTCTCTCTTCACCTCTGTCCCCATCTCTCATCTCTCTTTGTTGATACTTTCCCCTCTTCCCCTCTCCTCCTACCCCCTAATAATCTCAAACTATCCCTCTCATTCTCTCTTCACCCCAATCACCCCCTCTCTCTCTCTCCACCTTCCACCTAATTACCTATATCTCTCTCTCTCTCTCTCTCACACACACACACTCTCTCTTCCCCCCAATTAATCTCTCCTTCTCACCTCTCTCCCCCTCTCCTTTTTTTGATACTTCCCTATGCCTCTCCTTATCCCCTTTGAATTTTGTTGCTAGAGATGAGAATGAAATGTAGAGAGACTAGTCTAGATCTTAGGGAAGCGAGAGTGACATAGAGGAGGAAATTATGAAGAGGTAGAAATATAAGCACCTTTTAGAGCTTGAGAGATTTAATGAGGTATTCATTGATAGTTAGAGATATAGGTCTAGAGAGAGATGTATAAATATGGACAAAAGAGAGGGAGGAAGAAATAAATAGGTGGTGTGATAGGTTTAGGAGAGAGATGTGGAGAAAGGAACAAACATAGATAACATGGTTTATCAAAATTTATCGAACTCAATAAAATTCATAAATTTTCTATTATTAATTAATTACTTATTTAGTTTATTTTGAGATGATTGTTACAAAAATTCATGCAATAGGGAAATCATATGAAAAAGTCATGAGTTTTTTATGTTTTAAAAATGAAGGATGAATTTAAATCAATTATAATTATTTTGTAAAACAAATAATTGAAAATATACCTATTACATATCATAGATCTCTTAATTACCTTTCCAATGTTTGTAAAAAATCAAAATTTCGATATAAAACGCAAAAGTTATGCCCAATTTACTAAAATATTTTTTTTTTATTTTTTCAAAAATCGGATATCCGATTTTATCCAATAAAATCTGATATCCAATTTTATCCGATATCTGATTTTATCCAATAAAATTCGATATCCGATTTTATCCGATATCCGATTTTATCCGATATCCGATTTTATCCGATATCCGATTTTAAAACATAAATTTTTCCCTCCATATTTTGGTTGGGGTTTGCTTTGGGATTTGGCTTGGAAGTGACAAGCTTGGAAAGTCAACTAAAAAAATGTGTTTTTCAGTATTCCTTGATTTTCCAGACTTTACACTGGTGGCTGACGTCTTTTTTTATAGCCAAAATTGATAAAATGAAAAGGGTTTTTTAAGGACGTTCTCAGCTTTCCAACAATATAAGGCTTTTCTTATTTCGACTTTAATAAATAATTATTATTTATTTTCTAATTGAATTCTTATAAAAGTCCTGATTGATATACTGATTGAAAAATACTCATAACTTTCAAACCGCATAACATTTTTTGAATCTGAAACATGCATCACATCCTATGCTTCGTCTACTATAGGGAAAAATTTAAAAAAATTGAATTTCATAGGGTTTTGACCAAGTTAAGGTGGTTAGACGTAGGAGTTTCTGAATTTTTGAAAAGCTGTAGTAAAAAATTCATAAATAATTATTTACTTTATAAAAAATTATAAAAGAATATGTGTCACATTCGGACATGAGTCTAATACTTATATTATAAATCTTATAAAAAAATATTATGATTTGATTGTGAATAGGGTGGTCAGACATACACCTACTTCTTATCTTTTTCCTGAAATTTTTGTGCCACTGCATTGAAATTTGAAATTTTCATCAAATAGAATTTTTTTTTTTCAAAAAACAAATAGTAGCTTAGAAACTACATTCAATTTTCTATAGATTTTCTTCTTACATATTTTAAAAATAATGTTCTTAACTTATTCAATTTTTCATGTCAAGTTGCAAAACTCTGATTTTTTGAAATTTCATTGCCACTTAAGGGCCTGTTTTGGCACACCATGATCTTGCACATACCCTTAGGGTAAGGGTAAGGGTCATGATTAACATCATGGTTAGGGTTAGGGTTAGGGTTAGGGTAAGGGTCATTATTAACATCATGGTTAGGGTTAGGTTTAGGCTTAGGGTTAGGATTTACATCATGCTTAGTGTTAGGGTGATAATTATGGTTATGATTAGGGTTTAAGATTGAGATTAGGGTTAGGGTTATGGTTTGGGTTAGGGTTTAAGGTTAGGATTAGGATTATGGATAGGATTTGTAACTCTTAGGATTAGGGAGATATTTCGAGTTAGGGTTAGGGTTATTTTTAGGATCATGCTATAGGGTTAGGGCTAAGGATTATTCTTAGTGTTAGGGTTTATGGTTATGGTTAAGTTAGGGTTAAGGTGTAGAGTTATGGTTAGGGTTATGGTTTACATCATGGTCAGGGTTGTCCAGTTAGGGTTAGGTTTATGGTTAGGCTTAGGGTTACAATTATGATTAGGATTATGGCTAGGGTTAGGGTTTACATCTTGGTTAGGGTTAGGGTTAGGGTTAGGGTTAGGATTAATGTTAGTGTTTATATGTTTATGGTTAGGGTTAGGGTTTAGGGTTTGGGTTATAGTTAGGTTTAGGGTTATAAATATGGTTATGGTTAGTGTTAGGATTTACATCATAATTAGGATTAGGGTTTACATCATGGTTAGAATTATGGATAGGGTTAGGGTTTACATCATGGTTAGGGTTAGGGTTGTTTTTAGGGAAACAACTATCCAACCCTTAAGATGCACAAAGATATTAATACCATTCTTATATTATGAATACATTGTAATAGATGATTAATGCATCCTAAGGGTTGTAGAGGCATTTCCCTATTTTTAGGGTTAGGGTTTAGGGTTATGATTAGGTTAGGTTAGGGTTAGGTTTATGATTTGGGTAATGGTTTAGAGTTGTGGTTAGGACTATGCTAAAGGTTATAGTTTACATCATGGCTTGAGTTAGTGTTAGGGTTAATGTTAGTATTATAGCTAGGGTTATGGTTTACATCATGGTTAGGGTTAGGGTTAAGGGTTAGTGTTAGTATTAATGTTAGTGTTTACATCATGGTAAGGGTTAGGTTTAGGGTTAGCATTATGGTTAGGATTTACATCATGATTAGGGTTACTATTAGAATTATGGATAGGGTTAGGGCCTAGGATTATGACCTTAGGTTTAGGGTTCAAATCATGGTTAAGGTTAGGGTTATGGTTTGGGATAGAGTTTAGGATTAGGATTAGGATTATTTTTAGGGATTACATCATTGTTAGGATTATGTTTAGTTTTAGGGTTTGGGTTACTATTATAATTATGGGTATTGTTAGGGTTAGGATTTACATCTTGATTAGGGTTATGGTTAGGTTTAGGGTTAGTATTATAATTTATTTAGGGTTTGATTATGGTTAGAGTTAGCATTAGTATTCAAATAGGGTTTAAGGATAAAGAATGGTGTGAGGGTTAGAATTATATAATAAAGCTTGATTTTAAGGGTTAGGGTTTAAGGATAAATCATGGACAGGGTTAGGGTGTACATTATAGTTAGGGTTAACTTTAGGGTTATTTATAGGGAAACAACTATCCAACCCTTATGATGCACAAATATATTAATACCCTTCATAAACTATGAATACATTGTAATAGATGATTGGTGCATCCTAAGGGCTATAGATCCATTCCCTATTTTTAGGGTTAGGGTTTAGAGTTATGATTAGGTTAGGTTAGGTTAGGGTTAGGGTTAACATGAGTATAATAGTTAGGGTTACGGTTTACATCATAATTAGGATTAGGGTTAAGGGTTAGTGTTATGATTAATGGTAGTGTTTACATCATGGTTAGGGTTATGTTTAGGGTTAGTGTTATGGTTAGGATTTACACCATGATTAGAGTTATTGGTAGGATTATGGATATGGTTAGGGCCTAGGATTATGGTTAGGTTTAGGGTCATTTACTACCGTAAACCAGTCATGTGGGCATTTTGGGTTAGAATGCCCACATGACTGGTTTACGGTAGTAAATGACATAGTTACAAAGCTATTCAATTTAATCTATAATTATAATTAAACTATAACCATAATTCTAACCCTTAGCATTGACATTTACTGCCATACCTAACCCTTAAGATTGGGAAACTACATTTATTGTCATACCTAACCCTTAAGATTAACTAAATAATATAAATATATATTTAAAAAAAAATCATTTTGTTATTATATTGAGATTTGGAAACATAAAAAGATATTTTAAATATAATCTAAATTTATTATTATATTATTATTATTATTAAATATTATATTAGTATTATATTATCATTTAATTATTATATTTTAAAACTATCTTACTTTAATTTCTTTCCATAAATAATGTATAAATAAATTTAGTTATTCAATAGTTGTTTTATTTAATCTTGAATTATTGAGAATTATATATTATATAATTAAGGTATACAAACATAGAAAATATTTTTGAGATATAGAAACATATTAGAAAATCATTTTGAGATATAGAAACATAATATATGAAACATTTTAAATATCAATTTTTATAAATAAAAAATAAATTTTGTCAATTATAAAAATATAAATTATTAAAAATGATGCTTTGTATTCAAAACTTAAAATGCAGATTCATTGTGATTGTAGCATTTCAATTTGAAATGAGTATAATTGAAAAAACATATTAATTTTAGTATGTTTCTAATTTAAATCTGATTTTTTTATATTCTTTTAACATGGAGTTTAGTAAATTTGCATTTTATTTATTTGTTTTGATTGTTTTATAAATAAATGTTAAACTCTTAATTATGATTATTTTTAAAAGAATTAGTATAAAAATGGTTTCTAACTTTTAACTATAAAATAAAGAGGTTTCCCCATGAAAAATAAAATATTTACAATATAATAAAAGACCATAGAATGTTGAAATTTGAAAAAAAACAAAGAATGATAAGATTTTACCTTAATTTTTTGCATGCTTTTATGTGTAATTTTGTGGGAAATAAAAGAAATTAGATCGATTGCTCAAAGGCTCTATGGTTTGGAAAAACATACAGATTTAGGCAATCTCTTCAAAAGTATTCTTGCTTTCACAATAAAAATAATATTTATTTTAAAACTATTTTATAATTTTATTTTTTTAAATATATAGATTGTGATTTAGTTTTAATGTATTTGTCAATATAAAACCAAACAAGTACTTTGAAATGGACTGCAAAAAAGTAATTGAAGATATGTTTCTCATACCTATAACCATTAGAGACCTAGTACAGTAGAAAAGGAAACAAAGTCTTTACATGAGGTCAATAAAATGACCAACATTGTTTGAGTTTAAGCTTTTCATTCTTCCTATGTCGAGAGGGAAAAGTTGAGCATGAGACTAATTGCATATATCATCTCTAATAAAAAAAAGATATTTCTGTTTTTGAATAAAAATTGATAAGTATCTATTATGCTCAAATTACTTGAAACACAATCTTAACTTCATCCATTAACTTGTAAAACTGATAAAAGAGGGTAGGCCTGAATATTTTACATAGCTTGTTGAGGGCAGTCTGATGGTCAAGGCTCCTCTTTTTTTGGTATGCAATTTCATAGATTGTTTGAGATAAAGAAACATGTTTTAATATATAAAAAAAAGGAAATTTATGGGCTGAAAAAAAACCTTAACAACTGAATAGTCTAGAGATTTTATCTAGTAAACCTTTTACTGATATTAGATGTAGATTTATGAAAATTGAGGAAGTGAATCTAATTTTGGTTATGTTGGTATTGGTGGTATTGGTCATGATAGTTCTGGTACTAGAAAATTTTGTTTTCCATTGATAAAACGTTTCATACTAAAAAATTACACAGAGGCTCTTGCCATTTTGTATGCTATGGAGAGAGGTTGTACTCTTGGTTGGAACAAGATTATTTGTGAATCTGATTCACAAGTGGTGGTGAATCTGTTGAATATGCGACATCTAGATGATGTGAATTGGTATTTAGGGATGAAATGACAAAAATAAAATGAAACACTTTTCGATTCGTATTCAAGAAGTACTTGCTGCATAATAAAGGCAGCGAACAGTTTGCACAGTTACACAAAAACTGTCGGATGGAACAAATAAGTTATAACTGTACAAAAACTAATAAAATCAAACAAAACTAAAATTAACCTAAAATTACTAAGTTTTAACCTAAAGATTAATACATTAACATCTCCCCCTTAATCTGAAGGAGTTAAACCAATCATTTCACGAAAATTTTCAAACTTAACATGACCCAATGCTTTGGTAAGTATATCTGCAGGTTGGTCTGTAGTAGCACAATATTGAGGGGAGATACTGCCATCTTTCACATAGTGTCGAATAAAATGAAACTTGGTGTTGATATGTTTGGTACGATCATGAAACACTGGGTTCTTAGCCATTTTTATAGTAGATTGATTGTCAATAAAGAGTGGTGTGGAAGAAGCTTGTGGTGCCTGCAAATCTGCAAGAATTCTTCGAAGCCATAAGATTTCTCTAGTTGCCTCAGATGCTGCTATATATTTTGCTTCTGCAGAAGAGAGAGCTGGGACTGGTTGTTTTTTAGATTTCCAAGAGATTACAGCAGAACCAAGAGACATTAAGTAACCAGATGTAGATTTTCCATCATCCATATCACCTGCATAATCTGAATCTGAATAACTAAGAAAAGAAAATTTTGATATCTTGGAGTATTTAAGCCCATAGTTTTGAGTGCCCTGTAGATATCGAAGAACCATTTTGGGCTGCTAAAGCCAACAAAACACGAATAGTAGTCCATTTTGCTGTAGGGACAAATGTTTCATCATAGTCTATGCCCTCTTTTTGAGCATAACCTTTGGCAACAAGGCGTGCTTTGTGTTTATCAAGTGAACCATCAGCATTATATTTATTTCTAAAAATCCACTTACAACCGATAGGTTTACAATAAAGAGGAGGATCAACCAACTCCCATGTGCCATTATTCAAAAGTGCATTATACTCATGTTGCATAGCTTGCCTCCAAAATGAAATATGATGAGCTTCTTTATAGGAATTTGGTGTTGAATCGATTGTGAGATTGAGCTCATCAATAGACTCAAGGTTATCTGAAATATTAGATTGAGCTTGTAGCCTTGCTTTATAAGAACTTCTTGTACCTGTTTTACCTATTTCATCAGGTCGCAAATCTTTCAAAGTTTGTTGAACTTGTTTGGTCCACCTATGAGAGGATTTTTGTGGGACAATAGATGTTTCTATTTGTAGATTAGAATCTTCATTGGGAGGTAATGAGTCAGGCTCATCATTAGTGAGAACATCACTATGAGAAGAGGCTTCTTCTAGTACATGAAGAGGTGGAGCATCATGAGTTGAGGTAGCTCGAGATGCAGGTTCTACACATGTATTCATTCCTCCAGAGTGTAAAATCTCACAAGAATTTTCTATCCAAGGAGAAGATGTGGCAAATTTATCAAGCTGTTTTAACTCATTTTCAATATGTGTATCACTTTTGAAAGATTCACAAAATACAACATCACGAGCAATAAAAAACTTTTTATGAAATTCATCATATGGCGATGATGCACTTATAACTATGATGATGCAACTTATTCCTTTTTTCTTTAGGAATCAAAGCATAGCAAATAGAACCAAAAATTCAAAGGTGTCGAGTAGTTGGAGGATAACCAAACCAAACCTCATATGGAGTTGTTTGGTGAAGAGCAGATGATGGAGATCTATTGCGAAGATAGACTGTTGTTCTTGCTGCTTCAGCCCAAAAATATAACTTGATGCCTTTGAAATATAACATTGCTCGAACCATGTTCATGATAGTTCTATTCATTCTTTCAACAACACCTTTTTGTTGAGGAGTGCCTGGAATAGTGAGATGATGCTGAATACCATTTTGACAAAGATAATCCTCAAAAATTAGAGAAGTAAATTCTCCACCATTATCTGTTCGAAGAGTACCAATTTGAGATTGAGCCTGATTTTCAATCATAACACGAAATCTTTTAAAAGTGTCAAAAGCCTCTGATTTTTGCTGCAAAAAATAAATCCAAGTCATGCGACTATAATCATCAATAAACAACATAAAGTACTTAGATCCTCCAATAGAAGTTACTGGTAAAGGCCCACACAAATCTGAATGAATGAGTTGCAATTTTCTATGTGCTCTCCAGGTGGAATGAGGAAAAGAATTTTTATGTTGTTTGGCAAGAATACATGCTTCACATTTTTCAATTGATTTAGAAAAAAAGGGCAAACCATCAACACCATTCTTTTGCATGGTATGAATGCTATCATAACTAATATGCCCCAATCTTGCATGCCATAAAAGGCTTGGTGATAGACTCTCTTCTTCAGTAAGATATGCAAAATTTTTAGAAGTAGATGCACCATTTAATTTTAATAATCTTCCATCTTCACACCCAATGAAAACAATTTGATTGTTAGATGTTTTTCTTACAACAACCTGCCCATCTTTTAAGAAAATAGAATAGCCTTTTTGTCGAATCAATACTAATGATAGCAAATTTCGTTGTAATTCTTGAATAAATAATACATCATGAAGCACAAGGTCTTGAAGATTAGGCAACTTAAATCGAATAGTTCCTTTTCCAAGAGGTTTCAGACTAGATTTATCTGCTAAATAAATTGGACCATAGGCACCTTCATGAAATTCTTCAAAACAATCACGCCAAAATGTCATATGTTGTGTGGCTCCAGTATCTAAGATCCAAGAATCATACCATGAGGAATTAGATGTAAAATCTGAAACAGAAAGCACATATTGATCACTATCACTGTCACAAGCAAATTGGGCTACTCCTGAAATTTTATCCTCTGAAATTTTATCATCACTGTGCATTTTTGTTTTATCTTTCTGTTTAAATGAATTTTCTCTAAAACTTTCTATCTTGTCCCATGAGAGCTTACATTCATGTGCTTCATGACTACCTTTTCTACCACATCTTTTACAATATAAATACTGCCTATCATTTTGATTATCATGTTGCCTCCATTGACCTCTAGTTTTTCCTTTATCATTATAACTATACTTTGAAGAGATTTTATTGATAGATTTTTCTTTTTGATGAGCAAAACAAACATTTTTAGTAGTATTATCTATTTTCCTTCCAAAAGCTTTTTCACGTTCTGCTAACTTTTCAACCAATTTATCAAATGAAATGGTTTTCAATTGATTACTTGCTTGAAGAGACTCTAGATAAGTGGAATGTGTTGGAAGAAGTGCCTTGATGAAAGCAGTGAGATAGATATCAACTTTTCCACCCGCAGCATCAACATCATGTTTTATAGCTCTGATTTCAGAAGCCAAACTCATAACATCACCATTTTTCAATTCAAGATTAAAAAATTTTAATTGTAACTGAATAAACTCTAATTCTGAATGAGAATCAAATAAATCTTTTAATTTGTGAAGGGCTTCCCATGCAAATGTGCATCCTTGTATATGTCGATACACATCTCCATTAACAGAAGCTCTTATCAAAGCCAAAGCTTTGGAATTTTTATATTGCCAAATTTCTTTTTCTTTAGCATCAATTGGTGTTGTAGGTTGGGCATTTCCATCACAAATTTTAGACCATAAATCATTAAAAATGAGAGTGTTTTCAATTTTTCTATGCCATTCCATCCAAGTATCTTTTCCTGTTAAAGTTTCTCCAATCAATGAAACAATAGACTGCATTCTGAATTTAAAATAAATAGACACAATTTGCAAGGCCTGCAACTTTAAAATAACTTCTCAATCCTTGAAAAATAGAGAATAAATAAATTGATATCACCTGAATCAATTTATTGTTTCTGTAGAATTCTCTGCTCTTATTTCTCCGCTCTGATACCACTGTTAGGGCAGAAATGTAAATGAAATGACAAAAATAAAATGAAACACTTTTCGATTCGTATTCAAGAAGTACTTGCTGCATAATAAAGGCAGCGAACAGTTTGCACAGTTACACAAAAACTGTCGGATGGAACAAATAAGTTATAACTGTACAAAAACTAATAAAATCAAACAAAACTAAAATTAACCTAAAATTACTAAGTTTTAACCTAAAGATTAATACATTAACAGTTAATTGGTACTTAGCTACGGTTATTTGTTTGGTCAAATAGACTTCTGATTGAGTTGAGGGTTGAAATATTATGGATAGGAGACATTTTCCTAAAGATATTTCTCACATATTGGAACAATCAGTTGTAGAAAATAAGAATGTGTAATTCTTTGTTCTTTGGTGGATCATTTTCTCTTCTTGCTTTATAATTATCTATGGTTAATAAATTTTTACACCTTTCATTAAAAACAAAAAAAAAAATTACTATAATCCTTTATATTGTACGAGTACCTGAGGTTGGTCTTCAATTTGTAGAGCACCATATGTATACCATGTAAAAAAAAAGTCCACTGGCTTTGTTGGCCAAAAATCCATGTTTCTATTCTCTGGAGGTAGAGTTGTTAAGGACATCATATTTGCCCGATCCAGTACTTGGTCATCACAGATTACAAAGGCCTGGCCATAGCCTTCAAATCTCTTGTATTTTGTATTTGAGTTTTTCTTGCGGGGGCAGTTGAATGAATTCCCTTACAATTCCCTTCAAATTTTCCGTCAGAGGCAGAGGAATTCGATAATTCACAGCCCGCCATACAGACCATCTTATCTAATTAAGCAAGTTAGTAGGATAAAGATAATATGGAACCTAATCCCATTACAACTGTTAGTATAGATCATAATTTATAATCAATTTTGATATGCCCACTTGAAAAAATAGCCATTCCAGGCATGCCATGCCAAGTTTTTCTAATTCCTTTTGCCTGCAGAATTCTGAATCGCCCGAAAACATGTCCATATCAATTATGGGGATGTCCAAATAATGTGCAAGAGGAAAGGCATTTGGGCGCTCTTTCTCTGATCTAATATATCTTTGAGGAAGGATGCGAAGGTTCTGAGACGCCAATTCCTGCACAACGGGAACTGAAAATCATTTTGAAGTTCCATTGGATGGATTAAATACCAACGCTGAATTAAACATTATATAGTTTTTTAATCTAAACAAACACTCCTGCGTCGCAGAGAAATTCTATCCTGTGCTGGAGGAGGAAACTAGCCTTGATGAAATTGAGAACATGGTGGGAGTCAAGTTACGCTGCTGAATATTTAATTTCATGGAATCGTACATATGCTTCAAATAGCTGTCGATTATAATTTATTTTAATTTCCTGATAATAATTTCTCCTACTCAAAATTCTCGAAAATTTTCCATATATAAAGTAAACCCTTGGTTATTATCATCTCGCTTAATACTAATTTTCACGTAGGTCATACCATCCTTTATATCTTAATATGACTACAATATGGTTTACTTATTGGAGCCATCTATGTTTCATACAAAACAACATCTGATCAAAAACACAAAATCTGCAAATCACAATAGATTTTTAAGTGATTTCTAATAGTTTGATCCTCTTAATAAAGGGAGTGAGAGACCTAGATAGGGGAGGAAGAAAGAAAAGGACAGAAAGAAGATCAAAGAGAGAGAGGACTAAGAATGGAGAGGGAAAGAGATGGGGTAAGGATGGAGGAGGAGATAGAGAGGGAGGAAGAAAGTGAGGGAGAGATCCAGAAAGGTTAGAGAGGTGAGAGAGGGAAAGAATTGGGGTAAGGATGGGGGGGAGATAGGGAGGAATATGGGAATATAGGGATTGAGAGACCTAGAGAGGAGAGAGAGAGAGAAAGAGAGAGAGGGGTGGGGGGGAGTAAAGGGAGTGAGAGACCTAGAGAGGGGAGGGAAAAAGAAGATGAGGGATAGAAGAAAAAATAGAGGGAGAGGAGTAAGAATGGAGAGGGAAAGAGATGGTGAGGCAATAAACAATGTGAGAAGAAGAAAGTGAGGGAGAGATCTAGAGAGGCGAGAGTGGTAAGAGAGGGAAAGAGATGGGGTTAAGGATGGAGAGGGAGATGGAGAGGAATAAGAGAATAAAGGGATTGAGAAACCTAGAGAGGGGAGGGAGAGAGAAAATGGGAGAGAGAGAGAGAGAGAGAGAGAGAGAGAGAGAGAGAGAGAGAGAGAGAGAGAGAGAGAGATGGATATGGGGGGATGTAGATAGAGGTAGACAAGGAGGGAGATAACTAGAGAGGAGATAGATAGACAGGTGAGATACCTAGAGGGGGCAAGAGAGGTGAGAGATGTAGATTGCGAGAGAGAGGTGATATAGATAGTGAGGAATAGAGAAATGTGGGTAATAAAATATGGATTGACATGTATAGAGGTGGAGATGGAGGGAGAGAGAGTCAATGAATGAGAGGGGAACAAGAGATAAGATGAGAGAGAAAAGAATAAAGAGAAAGAGAGGGTTAAGGAGGGAGGGAGCAAGAGGTGGAGTGATTGAGAGACCTAGAGAGGGAAGAGGTAGAGAGGTGAGGCAAAGAAAGTTCACAAAGTGAGAAAGAGGGGTAAGGAGGTAGGGAGAGAAGTGGAGAAGGAGGGAAATAAATAGAGGGGGGAGAGATATAGAAGTGGAATACCTAGAGATTGGAGAGAGATGGGTAAGATTCAAATGAGGTAGAGATTGACCTAAGATAGGTAGAGGGAGAGAGAGAGATAGGTAATGAGATAGGGAGGGATAAGTAGTCAAGTAAAGAGGGAGAGAGAGATAGGTAATGAAATGGGGAGGGATAAGGAGTCAAGTAAAGAGGGAGAGAGAGACTTAGAGATGGAGAGAAAGAGGGAGGGAGGGATATGTAGTGATTGAGAGAATGGAGAGATATAATGAGAGAGGGAGAGAGAAGAGAGAGGAAGGGGTAGAAATGGGAATAAGGAGGGAACACGGGAGAGAGAGAGAGAGAGAGAGAGAGAGAGAGAGAGAGAGAGAGAGAGAGAGAGAGAGAGAGAGAGAGAGAGAGTTTGACTTGAGTTCCAAAGATTCAATAAGAGTGGGAGAGAGTAAGAAAGAGAGACAACGTTTCAATGTTGAACATTTGGCTAGTGCCACATTTGGCACTTGCCAAATGCAAATAGTCTCTTTTCACATTTGGCGAGCATCAAATTTGGTGCTAGCCAAATGCAAAAAATGCACTTTTTAAATTTGGTAGGTGTTAAATAGGGCGGGCACCATATTTGATGCACGCCAAATAGTTTACATTAGGAAACACTAACCCTTTGGGTTGGATTTTCTTTGGGCACCCAACACAAAGGTTTGCACGACCATTTCAGGTTTGATCTATGTTTTTTAATTAAAATATGACAAAACTTCACATATCTCTGGTCATTCTATCCATCAGGTTTGCATGTGTTTCAATGCAAATAAAAAAACAAACGCAGTGACGTTAAGCTCTCTCTTAGCTATCTAACCATATAAGTTTTTTCATATTTTAATTTTTTGAAGGCTTTCATCTTTAATTTCTTTTGTTGGTGTGTCTGTTTTTTGTCAAAAAACATGTACGATTTTGGGTATAGGTTTTTATCCATTCATCGAATTTTGAAACAAATTACATTTTTAGAAACTAGACTCAATTCCACGTATTGAAAAAAAAGTTTTCATTTTTTATTAGTTTTCAATAATTTTAGGGGGGAGCATACTCAGATTCCATTTTTCAAGATGTGTCCACTTCAAAAATTAGTAAAAAATTATATACTCATTAAAAAATTAGTCGAAAAATCTAGCATAAATGACACGGTGTCAACTAATTTCTCACTAAAGCGATTTTCAAAATTCTAAAAAAAGTTTAACATTTTAGGGGGGCCACAATAGCCGCTATGTTTTTTTTTTATTGCATAAAATGAGACCACTTTGAATTGTGGCCCCCCTTTTTGAAACCCTTAATCTCCATCATTTAAAAAAAATATTAGTTTAGAAAGTAGATTTGGAGCATCACGACTCTTGTTCTTGTTGCTTCTTCAAATATGGAGTTTAACTATGCTCAACTTGTTGTCAAAGTTTAGACTTTGTTGATTTTAGAAAAAAAGTGGCATCTTAAGATATCCCTTTTGGTACCACAGATTGGTGCATATACCTAGACAATGGATTCTTTATGGTTCTTTGGAGGCCTAGATAGATCCACCAAGAGCATGTGGGCCTTGGCCCAGTGTTATGTCGACGATCGATATCTAGTGTATGCTAGAGGATTGGGTGGTTTTCCATTAGTGGCATGTGATTCTTAAGGTCCACAACATGTAGGCGATGGACCACCTTGTTTTCTTAGTCATTTGATGGACTACAAGGAAAATAGAGTTTATAATGAAAATAGGTAGATAATGGTTGTACCACATCCTACTATAAGTTTAACATATCTTGACATGGGAAATGATATTTTCTATTATCAAAGGTAGGTAGCACCTTAGGTCAATTGTCATTAGGAAGTTGATCCTATGTGCTATAGGTTGGTCTAAATGTTACACTCTCATCATGGGCCACAACATCCACTTGGATATATGGATAGAGATTAAATCCAATTTGATTCGCATCATATTGCATCCTAATAGAAACCATGCAAGTTAAGGACAAATTCTACATGACCTTGTAGAACACATGTGGTATTCTTCAAGTATTATTAGCAATTAATCCTCCATTAATCATTATGTTATAATCTAATGATATAATCCTCCATTAACCACAATATAATATGCATGAATGCTAAAATATTATATTGTTGAAAATTACGTTGTGTTGCTATCTATATCCCTATTTACTCATTTTTTATCAAACACCATGTGTGAATTAAACATGATAGTTTTTAAAATCTGAACAAATCACCTACTTGCTTCTACACTTCTGAATTCCAACACTGCATGTGATCATCCATTTATACAGATTGAGGAGAGAAGCTCTCCCTGAAGTGATTGTCATTGAAAAAAATGCCATGTATACTAATTTAAAAAGTTCAATCCACTGCTGAAGAAATAACAACATCCACACAAAATATTTTATTTTTGCTTTTGAAAATTGTGTCTTTTTTGCTATCATTTAATGTCATAAAACACCTATTGAAGTGATCATTTAACTACTCAAATTAGACTACAATTTTAGAAAAATATATGAAGTGATAGCAGATTAAAATAATCAGGGAGCCACAACTAGTTATTGTAAATTTTAAGTCAAACAACGTCTGCCGATGTGATTGCCATTGAAAAATGAATTATGATTTAATTTTTAATATATATTAACAAAATATGTTTCCCAATGAGTGATTTTGCTTCTTTAGCCACATTAATGGTTCCCACTTTTTCCAACGAAGGAAATTGGTGAAAGTGGAGAATTTTGTTTAGGGGGGGTTGGAGCGAAGTGGGGTGTTTGAACGGAATACGCTATGGGGTTCGAGCGAAGCCCCCACTTCGCTTGAACCCCCTCTTTTGAGCAAAGCACCTTTAATTCTTGTTTATGTCATTTTTCAATTATAGCATGGGGGTTCGATCAAACCACCCTTCATTCGAAGCCCCCTAAAAATGGGGGGTTTGCTCGAACCCCCCTTCGTTCGAACCCCTTTTTTAACACTTCTCTGAAGATTTCTACATTTTTTTGCAGATTTTTGGCCTTGAAACCTCTGGTTGAAGGTTCAAATGGAATGATCTTGACAACCCAAAATGTATTATTGTATTCCTCGAAGCAAGATTTCCAATGAATATAATTTTATTACATATTGAGTTCATTATGAACTTGTTTTTTTAATTTTACCAAACATAGGTTTTTCATCGAACATGAACTTCTCTGTTCAACGCATTGGGAAAAATAGGAAAATAATTCAAAAATTTTTTGAAAAATATCTATGCCCTGGGTATTAATGTCTTCTTTCTAACAAAAAAAATAAAATTGAATTTCGATATATATAGAACAAGTTATGTGTTCAAACTTAAACCTATGTCTGAATTATGAATAGTCAGACTTCAAAACTTAATAAAATGAAAAATATTGAACATATCACTATCAAACCAATTGCAAGCCTTGGATATTGATGTTACAAACCAAAATTCGAAAGAATTGAGTTTTTATCATTTATAGAAAAAAAGTTATGCATTTCAGGAGGCACATCACTCTTAAAAAATGTAGTTTGTTGTAAAAAACTACTTTTCGAGGGAGATAGAAAAATTAAAAAAAAAAGCATTCAAAAAAATTTGAAAAAAATATATATAGAATCTATAGACAAAATGCTACAAATCACTAATTTACGTCATCTTCAAATTATTAATAGTTTAAAATTTATAGTTGTCGGAAGTTGAAGATTATTTTAAAATTGTTCATCTTAGTGTCAAAAGTGGCAAAAAAGTGGGAACCATTATTGTGAGTTCACTCGGTGTCAAATCTTTAAGAGGGACACATTTATCTACACTCCTGAATTTCAACAGTGCACTCCCAGAAATTCTCTCTAATCTAATTATCTAGTTGTAAAAAGTAAAGGACAAAGCCGTCCTAATGAGATTGAGAATGTGGTGGGAAGTCAAGTAAAGCTGGTGAAATTTGAATTTTTAATTTCAACTAGCAACTGGCTATACTTTCTTTGTTACTTTTTTGGATTTGATTATGTAAATTTTGTTGTTCAATGCTATCAGATTTCCACAATCCATTCTAATATTTACTTAATGCTTTTGGATTTGATTGTGTATGCAAATTTTAATCATCAACATTTGATTCATCATCAAGAGGATCAAGAATTGAAGGAGATGAAAGATGATCTAGATTTTGTTGTTGCCAAGGTTTTGGATCAAACACCATGATACGTCATCACAACAAGAGAGCAAGAGAAGATAAATTGATAGTCCTTATGGTGGGCCTCAAATTTCTCTAATTTATTTCATATAATTTTTTTTCTTACTAATCTCTCTAATACTATTTTTCATGTAGATCATACCATCTCTTATATCTCAATATGGTTTGACGATGTGTGGAAAGTCAATTATAAAAAAATGAGTTTATTTTTGTATATTTTTGTGCAATACATGAGGTTAGGTCAATTGGTAGGTCATTTATAAATGATGTTGTGTGTGCAACAAAGGTTTCAATGGATAAGTGATATCTTCAAATCAAGATCCACAAACTAAAATAAAACCTCCAAGTCAAGAAGATAATCAATATGAGAGAGAGAGAGAGAGAGAGAGAGAGAGAGAGAGAGAGAGAGAGAGGTGGGGGGGGGGGGGGGAATGGCATGAGAGAAAGGGAGAATAATCAAATTGTGTGAAATATCATATATTATTATATTAGTAGATGTTCTTATTAGAATATATGTCATTTGTTAGATTATACATTTAATTTATATTTAAAATAAGACTTTATAATAAGACTATATAAATTTCTTATATTATTAAATATATTCTAATAAATTATATTATATTAGAATATAATCTACATATTTAGTCAATATTTTTAATATTATTTATCTACATCTCATATGTTTTAAATAATATAAATCTTAATTTAAGAATAAATATATATTATAATATAATAATTATTAACATAAATAAAAAATAAAGCATACAATTTATTATTTATATATTATGATATAATTACTATTTTTTAATTAAAATAATAACAAAGAAAAAATATTAATATATAGTTAATAATTATCTATATGCATTATATTTATTTATTTTTTTGATAAGTAATAGGCCGAAGCCAATAAAGTGTATATACCCTACCCCCTTTGTGGGATTTGAACTTGTGACCTCTATTTCAAGAGCACAATTTCTCCACCACTAGGCTAACTCAAGTTGTACTATGCATTATATTTATTATTAAGATATATTATAATTAAAATAACTATAAAAATCAAAGTTTAAAATTTTTGGGAAATAAATTAATATATTAAATATGATAGGGATTAAATAAACAAGCACAGGCCTTATGTTGTAGGAATAACATTGAATGAAATGACCAAAAGTAGGAAAACAAACAATGAATTTGATATATCATTATTAAAATTTGAGCCACTAATTGGCTTTATTGTTATGTTAAGGATATGGGTTTCATCTCAAACAAAATTAATGCGTGAATAGTGGACAGGGAGAAAAAATGAACAAGCAAGATGATTTCGATTGTCTTGTGGGGGTTACGAAGCATTTCAATTGTCAATCGTCTACATTAGGTTGTCTATTTTAAATAAGAGGCACCTTCAACATAATTAAATGTCATATTTTTAATAATATCATTTTGAAATTTTAAACATTACATGTTGGGTAAGTGCACAAAGATGGTGATAAAAAAAGTGGACACCACCCAAAAAAAACATGAAAAAACAAGCAGCGCGTACGCGTTGCTTTTAGGGAAAGTAGCGCGTATGCGCTACCTCTAGGAAAATTAGCACGTACGCGCTACCTCTAGAAAAATTAGCATGTACACACTACTTATAGAAAAATGAATGTGTACATGCTAATAATCCCAAAAGAACCATGTACGCCAAAAAAAGTTTTTTTAAAAAATTGGGTCTTATTTTCCCATGAATAGTGCATTTTTAGTTTGTTTTTTCTTCATTTTCTCTCCTAAACCGCAAATGGGGTGCTAGATTTCTCCTCCAACACTGTGGATCAAAGTTAGTTTTTGTTTATTTTTGTCTTTCTTTCCCATTTGATCAA
Source organism: Cryptomeria japonica (assembly GCF_030272615.1). NCBI lineage: Eukaryota > Viridiplantae > Streptophyta > Pinopsida > Cupressales > Cupressaceae > Cryptomeria > Cryptomeria japonica. Next base: position 722,480,150 of record NC_081409.1, read on the forward strand.
TTTGTTTTACATTTTGAATTTAATTTCATTAATTTTGATTAGGTTTTTTCATTTTTTGTTTTAAAAACTAGATTCTTCTAATCCACAACAAGAACAACCAAATGCACCTCTTGAAAACCCATAAGATACACCCCCAATTCCTCCTTTTGACCGCACACCTGAAACACAGGAGCAATTAATTAATCAGTTAGGACAAAATATGTCTAAAATCAATAGACTGATTGTTAAATTGAAAACATCTGAACTTGAGCATCATCAATCCCTCGCCACTAGTATAGAAATATTAGCTAGTGGTTCTATAGTTGTTTCCACACAAATTACCAAACGGGGAAGCTTTAGGGATAAGTGTCGCAATTCTATGCCGATGGGCTATCATACAAGGGAGTAAAAAGCAAAAATATTAGTAAACAACAAATATGTGCCCTTTTCGTTGATCCCAAAACTAGTCAGTCATTACCTCTTAATGCAAAGAGGTTTCCCATATATTGGTGTACCAATGTGCAGATGAAGAATCTTTTTTGGCAGAGGTGGTGGATGGTCTTTGATGACCCACCTTGTAATAATTATGAGGTGCCATTATATTTTTTGATAAAAGTATATTGTGAGTTTGTGCTCAATGTGCGCCCAAACTATTTCAACATGAGAGAGTTCCATGGTAGAGGTGGTGGCTCTGCCAAGGATAGACCTAGAGCCTATAGGCGATTACTTGCAGAGAGTTGCCACCCCCTAGCACCCAAACCCAAGGTGCATCAGGCTGTCCCAGTAGAGTTGAAAGAGTCGATGGAGCTACAAACTCTTCAGGAAGCCACAACATTGATTGGTGCCATCATCCAGCATGGGACATCGTTAGCACACCCTATTGTATTGGATGATGAGCCATTAGTTGCTCCAGGTGGCAACAAAGAGCCCATCCAACATATGTGTGTCAGTTGTTTGGGGATATGCTCGGGGATAGATGATGCAGCTGGTGCAGATGGATCCACATCTCATCTATGCATGATTTGCAGGAGTAGATGTCAGGCCCGCATGATTGAGGATTTCACGTTGATAGATGAGTTGATGGACATGGTGTTTGCCCATGAGTGACAGACATAGGTGTGTTGATTTGAATTCATAGCATTTTATTTATCAGTCACTTTAAATTTGTAATTACATAAATGAATTTTCATTTATACATCGATTTAAATTGAGACAAATAATATGCATTTCAAGATGCAGCAGTGGTCTCCCATACTCTTGTCCCAGTTACTACAATTGCAACTTTGATGCTTGAGGGGTAAATTTTGTATCATGTTAAAATAGAATAGTACACTTTGAATTCAAAAAAATACAAGATATACTAACTATCTTTAATGCTTGGTCCAATTTTTTGTTTGTAGGTGTTGACAAGGGACCAAATGTCCCAGATTGATGACATCACGCTCCCAGCAATCGATTTTGGCCTACAAGGCTATACGGTATCATATTTTGTACAACCCTTTTTATGTATTGTTTTGATGGGATATGCAAGTCATTTTGATTTTACATTTTTAAAATTATGCTTAATTTATTATCTGTACTAATATCTCATGTTAATTTTGTTTTTTTAGGGTACCCCCTCCACATCTAGGGCTCGTCCTAAGAAAAAGAATTCCTCGAAGACGCCAAAACGTGGGAAGAAGGTAATTGAACATATTTTTAGTCGTAAAATTGTTTGAAAATGTTGAAATCAAGTATTAGTTGGGGTTTGTATATTGATTAGTGTTTTTTGTCTATTTTACATGTACATCAACCATTGAGCTATGTGGATTTGTTTAATGTACCTGATTCGCCCGTGGATCAAGAGAGGGCAGAGGTATGTTTCTCTACTTTATTTTCTTGATTTCATGATTATATGCACGCGTACATGTGAACTTGTGATATATTATAATCTTATAATTTTTTCATATAGGAAATATCCATACCTATTTCATCAATGGCAAACCCTCCTCCCTGCACTGGAGAAGTATCTCAGGATCTAGTACACTTTTGTTTGATATGTAAAATTAATTATTTTTAACCTACAATACTTATCATTATATTAATTGTATTTAATCTTTGAACATTTTTTGTATAGGTAATAGTGACAGTTTCTCCATCGATGGTGAGCCATCCTCAGTCCATTGGAAAAGCATCTCAGGCATAGGTACGCCATTGTTCTCTATATTATAGCTTTTAAGTTTTTTTGATATATTTATGTTAGTACATTGTATTAATTATACATTTAATCTACAATAGACCCCTTCATGGTACGAGCATAATGTGGATCCATTTAAGTATGTCTTCAGGAAAACTCCTAAGAGTGACAAGGAGAGGAGAGAAAAGACATTAGCTCCTAGATCAGCTGATGAGGTAATCTACATTTCAATTGCAAAGGAATTATAGTTAAATGCATAGTTATGTTGTTAATTGTGAACTATTTTCTACAAAATAATTCTAACTTGGCTTTTGAATTGTGGTTTTGCAACCATCTACAGAGCCATGTACTGCATCGAAGAGGCTTGATTTTGATGATCCACCACAAGTTTAGGATCATATAGTGTTAGTTTTGGTCATAGAATGACCAATACATGTAGATATATTCTAAATTTTTATTGTATATCGATTTGGACATGGCATATGCCACATTTTTGTAATACTTGTATTGACTCGGTAGACGTGCCTTATATATATAGATATTCGATCCAATAAATTTGTACTAAGTTCATTATTTTGTATTCGTTGTATTTTGTGGTTGTCCTTTTATAAATTTGATTGATGATTTGCCTATGTAATCAACAATATGAATATAAACAACAAAAATATATGATATAAAACATTGCAATCGTGGAATATGATTTGATAAAATTTCTAAAAAGTTGAATTAACCCTACAAAAATCCTTGTATTTAGTTCATTATTGTATATTCGTTGTATTTGGTGGCTGCCCTTTTATAAATTTAATTGAATATTTGCATATGTAATCAACAATATGAATATAAACAACAAAAATCGACAATATGAATATAAACAAGAATATGTGTTTGGTGCGAGAGCACGCTCACGCTCTCAATGGTCAAATTTTATTCATCGTGTGCACAAAACGACATCGCGAGTGCGTTCGGGTGGGAAAGTTTACACTAGGCATGCCCCTATCGTGCATCCCAAAGCGTCGGAATGTCGAGAGTCATACCATACTGGTGCGATCTCTCAAGTGCCTTGAGTCCCAAAAATTGTCAAAAGATAACGGACTGTTTCTTCCAATCCATAACATATATGGTCGATCCGTTTGAACCCGTGGGGTCACGTGAGACTCCTCTACAATGGATTATCTCTGTTTTTGATGACTAGGAGCCATTTTCAATTGGTAGCATTTTTTTGCCTGGTGCAAAAACCGTCAGTTGCATGCAATGCAAAGTTATGGGATTGGCTATAATTGTTTTGGCTCGTTGTGTGCACAAAATGACATTGCGAGTGTATTCGGATGGGTAGGTTTATGCTAGGTATGCCCTTGTCATGCATCCCAAAGCGCCAGAATGTTGAGAGTCATACTGTACCCGTGTGAACTCTCAAGTGCCCTAAGTCCAAAAAATTGTCAAAATTTGATGGACTGTTTCTTTAAATCCAGGACACATATGGTCAATCTGTTTGAACCCATGGAGTGGCATGAGGCTCCTCTATAATGGCCTATATCTGTCTTTGATGACTTAGAGCCATTTTCAATTGGTAGCATTTTTTTGCCTGCTGCAAAAATGTCAATTGCATGCAATTCAAAGTTGCAAGATTGGATAGAATTGATTTGGTTCGTCATGTGTACAAAATGACATCACGAGCGCGTTTGGGTGGGTAGTTTTATGCTAGGCATGTCTCTGTCATGCATCCCAAAGCTCCATAACGTCAAGAGTCATACCGTACCGGGGCTATTTCTCAAGTGCTATGAGTCCAAAAAATTGTCAAAATTTGACAGACCATTTCTTCCAATCCAGGACACATATGGTCAATCCGTTTGAACCTGTGGGGTTGCATGAGGCTCCTCTACAATGACCTATTTTGGTTTTTGATGACTCAGAGCCATTTTCAATTGGTAGCATTTTTTCGCCTGCTGCAAAAACCGTTAGTTGCATGCAATGCAAAGTTGCAAGATTGGCTAGAATTGATTCGGTTCATCATGTGTACATTGTCACATATTATTCAAAAAAATTCCTCTAAATATGGTCAAATCAGCTCTTGGCTATTTGATTATACAAAAAATTGTCTTACAAATCATCTCATGGGCTTTTATACAACATTTGGCATTACAATATGTGCGATTCAGCTCATCGCCATTTTAATATACAAAATTTGGCAAGTACATATGTACAAATCAGCTCATTTCCATTTAAATATACAAAAATATGCCCCTAAACATGTAAAAATCAGCTCATGGGCATTTATATATACAAAAAATGAATATAAAAGAATTCGTTGATGATTTATACAAAATTCTCAAAATCATTCTACTCTGAACCATAGAATCAATCAAGTGAGCCTTTAGGATCGGCTCTAACCTGTATTGTGTCAAGTATTGCCTCGTGGTTAGATTCACGAACTTTCCATAAAATCTTGTTATGAGGTCTACCACGATACTTCATCAAATGAATATTTGTTTGCAACAACAAGGTTAGAGAAATGAAGAATATGTCTATGTGTTTCAAAGTCCTTGAATAACCAAACATCAAAATTCTTGATAGGGTATCTCTGAAGCCATGTTCCTATCACAACAACAGACCCTATTGGGTACTCAATACCCTCTTCATCAATTATTGTGGTTGTCAATTTTCTTTTTGGCTCAACATAATGACACAAATAGTAATTTGTTCCTTCTTCATTGTTCTCTTCTGCAACAACTGCATACACACGACCTACATTTTATAAAGTGTTAATTAATACCAAAAATAAAGTATGATGTACAACAAAATGAACCAAAAAGAATACTTGCAAAAAAATTAACTCAAAAAATCACCTGAATCCACTAGGTCAGATATATGGTCAAAATCCACTGATGTCTCCATCTGGCTCAATTGTAGTGCTTTGGGAATTTGATATGAATCAATGGGAACCAACAGTCTACAAGACCATTTGTCAACCCACTCTTGTGATTCACATTCTTCCCACAAACAATACATGCATGAAGAGAAAAAACATGCCATCTGTCTCGTATAAATTACTAGTTAACTTGCATTTGAACTCATAAATGAGTGCATGTCACTCGATCCTACAACTGTACAACAATCTAGATAGTTTTCAATGTTATATTCAGTGATCAACCAAAAATATCTAGCAGCCATTGATGTACCTGGATCACCTGGACCCATCGTAGACTTAGACCATCGCACAATTGTTTTTACATCTATCAACTCAGCACCACCTACGTACTTCAATTCTTCTCTAGCTAGGGCTCTTTTCAAACATGCTCCTGCAGCATCGTGCTCTCCCTTACCATGTCTAGCCTTAGTGAAATTCCAAAAATTTTGTACACCACTTGTCATATGCATCCTTGTCAACCAATAAAACATCCTTGCATTCTTGAATTGTGTGGTGCAATTATCTGACCGTATTAAGTGTCGGTTGTATCATATGTTCCTTTCCCTTAAACTGTCATAGAAAACTTTAAAGCATCCTTGTACAAACTCTGATGAATGAGTACGATCATCACTTATGTAGAAGTGATACTCTCTTACAATCTTTCTATCCTCCTCTATGTTATCATCTGCATGCATGAATGCTATGTGTACAAAAATAGAAACTTGTGTAGAGTGATAATACATAGATTGCACTTCATTTTGAGGTTGTGGTGTATAATTTTCAGCAAAATCAATGATAGAGACAATGGTGCCAAGATGAAATGTGTCCTTACATAACTTGAATTGCTCATCTAACCATCGAGCTCTATGTGTATGCATTATGTACTCATAAACTAGTTTCTCTTGAAACATTTTCATAAATTTAGCTACACATATATCATTTTTCACTAGCTCACATCTCCTCAAATCTTTTCCATCTTTAACTCCATATGTGACTATCTTATATTTTTCAAAAGAAACTAGTTTCATACCAATTTCATGCATGCTCTCCAAATGTATGCATCTTGGTAAACATTGAAAACCACCACATATAGCACAAGAACCTTCCAAACAAGGCATCTTATAATAAATGCAACCATCATGTCTATTACATAGTACACTTGAAATAAATTCTCTTACCAACTTAGGAGGTGATTGTATATTGGATTCCTGCAAACATTGTTAGTGTGCAAAGTAGAACAAATATGATGAAAAAATATCATAGTGCATGGAAAATTCAACATGCATCCTACAACAACATGTGGTGCGTACATGATTAATCTTAATATAAAAGGTTTTGCCATTTCAAAAAATCTTTGAGAAATTCTTATTTGAGGAAACTTTTGAAGGAATCTTTCATAAAATTTAGATTGAGTCATATCCAAATAGTGTTTGGCATGTGGTTCACGATTTGTAGACCCAATTCGCCTTCTAACAACATCTCTTTGGTTGGGTGAAACTCTTGTGTTATCATGCCAAAAAATTTCAATTAATGTTCTTAGTGCATCAACAACAACCTTGTCTTTGCGTGGTAGTCTACCCAAGAATGCCCAAAGAGAATTATTGTTAGGTTCCTCTATTTTTTCCTGCCTCTTTAATGCTTTACTTAATGTTGTTCTACTAACGTTTGATGACTTACTTGTTTTGCTTATCAAACGATCTTTTTTTATTTTCTTGCTCATTATGGTTGATGTAATGACACGTCGAGTAGCATTATAATCTTTAGTACATGATTTTGAACCAATAGCTTGATATGAATCAAATAGATTTCTCACAATAGTTCTTTCACTGTTACTTTCAGATGATCTTAGGCCTAGAATTTTCATTGTCTCTCTAAAATTCAAATTTGTAATCATTTGAACAATTAATTGACATCTTGCGGTTTGATTTAAGTTTTCAAAATTGTTTTTCCATATTCTTTTAACCATTCTCCTACAAGTTCGTTCATTCATTTTATTGGGTATTGGCTTCAATATATTATCATCAATGTCTATTAGATACTTTGGTTTGCTATGAATGATTCTAGGAGGTGTTAACATCGGTGCATAATGTACATTCAATTCATCAAATAGAGAAGGTGTATGTTCATCATTTAATTGATTA